>NC_140973.1:42941011-42951011 GCF_056783735.1 Eptatretus burgeri | reverse complement strand
GGAAAAAAGAAGAGAAGAAACCAATTCAATTTTCAAGTAATCGATAAAGCATTGATAACAATTTATACACAAGGAACACCCCCAAAAAATACATTAGAGAGAGGAGAAGATGATAAGAAGAGAGAAAGCAACACAGGCTCCACACGTACCGCCAGAGACTGAGCAACAGCCCCTTGCGTTTGCACGTGCGTGCCAAGCGAGAGAGAGAGAGAGAGAGAGAGAGATAGAGAGACAGAGAGAGAGAGAGACACAGACACTTTTGGCCTCTTGATTGTTTGGGATCATGATGTAACAAGAGAAGTTATACCAGTACAAGCAAATGCCTGAGCATTGCCCAACAAAGAAACAAGGTAAATTAAAACTTCAATGTAAGTACACCATCAACAAGTTCACATAAGGATGTGTTCACACACCACTGTTGTGAGAACAGTGTACAATCACTGGAATTAATTTCAAGGTGCACTCGTGCTGTGACCAAGGTTTTAAAGAGATAAACAACATCGGAAACAGAATCACAAACATCTTGAAGTTTGCGTTTCCTTGACATGTATATAGCAAGCTTCGCTTCAGAGGACAAATAATTTGCTAACAGGCACTCGTATTTACGCTGGTGGAAGATGCTAAAACCGTAAACAAAACCACAACAAGTAAAAAGTTAGGCCGAGTCCCCGGATAGCACGTGATAAGACTGTAAAAAGGGGTGCCAACCTTGAGCAATCAATAAAAATGTGAAAAATAGTTTCTGTGGCACCGCAGAAGGGACACAATTCTGTGTTATCGGGAGATATACGATGAGATAAAACATTGGATGGTAAAATGTAATGTGCCAGTCGCCACTACAAATCTCCGGAGCGCTTAGCAGTGGGTGCCTTGTACATAACATGCCAGTTGATCGAAGTAGAATGAGTGGTCTGAAGCATTCTCCCCCAATGTGCTTGTGGTTCCGCAGGTCTATCGGGAACAAGAGTTTTAACACACAAAGCGTAAACAGAAGATTTTTCCATCAATTTAAAGGAGGTGAAACCTTGAAAATGAAGCAAAAGCTCTGGAAAGGGATGTAGGGATAAAGAAAGGTTAGCTTCTACCTGTGGAATCCATTTCAGATTAGTTTGCTTGAAAAAGCGCAGAATCACAGAAAAGATTCTCCCAATAATTTGAATGGACCTCACTCCAGTGGCCACAGCGACGTCAGCAGCTGGCTTCCACTTATAAGGAGAAGGAGTTCTGAGATCTTTTACCTTCGTACATCCAGCATCAATAAACTTCTGCACAAGAATATAATTGCTGCAGACCCCTTCAAAATGGGGTTTAAAAAAGATAGGCTCATTTAAAAACATTTCCAGGGAGTAGTCATTGTTATTTCGACGAACAGTGACTGCCTGCCATGCCTTCAGCATGCTTCTATAAAACAGGGGGACTGATGCTATATCAACTTTCTTGGTGTCAATAAGGAACAGTTGCTGATCGTAGCCGAGTTTCCCGCCTGCCGAAGCAGGCAGTGAGCCAAGGCCTTCCACGAGACGTCCGTGTACAGCAGTCTGCGGCCGAAGCGAAAGGCGAAAAGCCATCACCTTGCTGGTAATAGCAATCAGCCCCTGTCCTCCTTCAGCAACAGGCAAGTTTAACACACCAGGTTGGAGCCAATGCTTTCCTCCCCAAAAGAAGTCAATAAGAATTGATTGTAATTTTTAAGAAACAAATCTGGGGGCTGCAGTGCTATAAAAACGTGCCAAAGCATTGATGCTGCAAGGTTGTTGATAACAAGGGTTCGGCCCCGATAGGAGAGTTGACAAGTAAGCCCTTCCACTTTCGTAAACGTCTCTCAGTTTTAATTATTAGAGATTCCCAGTTTTTTAAAATGAAGTTCTCAGTTCCAAGAAAGACGCCTAGGTAAAAAATTCCATCCCTTTCCCATTTAAGTTTCTCGGGAAGAGTCGGAGGAATGGCGCCATTTTGTGGACCAAGATGGAGAGCTCTGCTTTTTCCCCAGTTCACTTTTGTGGAACTTGCCAAACCAAATTCATGAATGCAACGGACCAAGGCTGAGACGTCCTCATTCGAGCGAACGATTGCACAAAGATCATCTGCATAAGCAATCACTTTAAACGGGTTCGCCATTGGTTGAGGAAGGAAGCCAAGAAGACGTGCACGCAACCGAACGAGCAAAGGCTCAATCGCAAGAGAGTACAGGAGGCCAGAAAGAGGGCACCCTTGACGAATGCCTCTATTAACCGGGAAAGGGGGACATAAAATGTTGTTAACCTTTAAGAGACTAAAAGTGTTGTTATACAGTAACTGCACATGAGAGATAAAAATTTTCCCCAAAACCAAACCCCCGTAAAACAGAGAAAAAATAAAAATGATCAATGGTATCAAAGGCCTTTTCTTGATCTAAGAACACCAACCCGACATTTCTTTGCTCAAGAGAACAGATGTCAATTATATCACGCACAATAAAGATACTGTCATGAATTGTCCTCTTCGGGACACAGTAAGACTGATCTGGGTGTACGATCTCCTCGATTATGGCTTTAAGGCGGTTGGCAAGGGCCTTGGAAAATATTTTGTAGTCTGCACAGAGTAATGAGATGGGACGCCAGTTGTGTGGTTGCTGAAGGTCTCCTTTTTTGGGGATAAGGGCGAGGACAGCCCTCCGGCAGCTTAATGGCAGTGAGCCTGATCGTCGACCGTCGATTATAACCTCAAGTAGTTCTGGTCCGAGGAGGTCCCAAAAGGTTTTATAAAATTCCGCAGGAATTCCATCCAGGCCGGAGGCCTTACCCGAGGGTAGAGTTTGAAGAGCAGCTTGGAGTTCCTCCAAAGTTACTTCCTTGTCCATTTGTAGAACTGCAGATTTTGACAAGGTAGGTAAGGAAGAAGTCAGCACTGTTACCATTTTGTTGTCAATTTTCGGAGCACGATAAAGTTCAGTAAAGTAGTGTCTGAGTGAGGCTCTGACATCTTTTTGATTGTGTGTTATCCTTCCTTCCTTTGTCCTTACTGAAGTTATCTGCTGACTTCTCTTTGTTTGATCTTCCAGTCCAAAAAAGAACTTAGAGGAGGTGTCCAGGTAGCACAAATTCTCCAGTCGGAGACGAATCAGCGCTCATCTGGCTTGCTTTGCACAAAGTCCAGCAAGAAGAGCTTTTTTCTTCGCCAGCAAGAGGTTAGTTCTTTCATGATTTGAGGCCAAGAGGTTGGTCTGCAAATATAATATTTCTTTGGCAAGCAAGGATTGAAGGGCAGAGTCATATTTGGTGTGGTAGGCTCCATATTGTTGGCAAAAGGATCTTATTTGCACTTTGACGTTGTCCCACCATTTTCCAAGGCAGGGGAAGGAAGTTTTACGTTGGAGCAAGGCTCTCCAGAACACACCAAAGGCATCGACAAACAGTTGGTCATCCAAGAGGCTTGCGTTGAAGGTCCAGTAGGCAGCACCACGATTCCGAACTGGTTGGTGAATCCAGTGCGACCATGTGATGGTCTGAGAAGCCGCTCGGAATAATGTCCATATTGCTCACAACATTTAAAAAGGTACTGTTGATGTAGAAACGGTCCAATCTTGCAAGTGATACGTGGCCTTTTGAACACCGACTCCACGTGTATTGGCGGAGAGAAAGATTGCGGATTCTCCACACATCAACCAGGGAGAACTTGGACAAGGCTCTCAACAAAGGCGCTGCGCTTGCTGGGTGCGGCTCCTCTCCATTACGATCAATGGTGGGGTCCATCGTGCAGTTAAAATCTCCACCCAAGCAGACAAGTCCATCAAAATCAATGTGTACAAGAGACGTTTCTAAGTGTGTGTAAAAGGCGAGTCTCTCTGTGCTATCGCTCGGTGCGTAGACATTCAGTACGGTGTGTTTAAAGCCATTGAGTGTGAAGGTGAGTGAAATCAAATACCCTTTGATAATCTCATTAAAAACAACACTGGGACTGCAAAAGGAAGGTTGTAAATAAACAGCCACCCCAGCCCTTGGGTGTTCCAGACTACTAAAAAACCATTTTCCCCTCATTGTCCTTTGCCATTCACTTGCACAAGAGGAGCTACATCTAGTTTCTTGCAAAAGCAAAACATCAATGTGATTTGTCTCAACAAACTGTTTAACTTCTGCTTTACGGATGGAGGAGCGTCCCCCATTAATATTTAAACTCGCTATAGAGAAGGCCATAGGCTAACATAGAGTTTGGGTGTGTCAAAAACTTAGTCTCTCTGTGTCTGCAGCTCATTCTTTGCTTTGAGGATGCATTTCCGGAGTCGATAAACTTGTGATTCCGTCACACCAAGCTGTCCGGCTTTGAGGAGCAAAAGCTTCGCAGAGATTATAAAGCCGGATAAGTCAGGGAAAAAGTTTTTAATTTTAACATGTTTCTTACGAAAGGTGTCATGAAGAAACTTTATGATATCAGCAGGTGGAACACTGGTAACACTCTCCGAATCTTGGGAAACTGGATCATTCCATGCTTCAGCACTGCCACAAGAAGCAAGTGATGAGGCCCCATCGGAATCATAATCCGAGTACTGATTGGTGTCCATTACATTATCGTTATGCTCCAAAGATGGAGCTGATGGTTTAATAAGGGAAGCCTCACATTCCGCTTCCAAAGGGGGAGAAGGAGTCGGAGGAGTCGGGGAAGGAAGAGTGGAGGGAGGAGGAGTGGGGAGGTGGGGGGGGGGGTGGAGTAGGGGAGGTGGAGTGGGGGAGGTGGAATAGGGGAGGTGGAGGGGTGGGAAGAGGAAGAAGATTAGAAGTGGAGGGGAGGAGGAGGAGGAGTGGGAGGGTGAAGAAAACGGGGAGGAGGAAGAATACTAATGGAAGGAACGTTATATTCCGCTTGAGATGAACCTGGTGTTTCACTAGTTGAAGCTTTGCACCCTGATTCAACCAGGTTTGGAGTAATTGGTGACTTAGAAACGGTACACATTTCACTGTTGGTCTTTTCAGGGAGGGGGTTACAGTGGATTCGGTGTTAATATCCAAGGTGCCTGTGACTATGGGAGTGGTCACGTGTGCTCCCTGCTGCACAAAACCAATCTCCTCCTCATGTTCACTAACCCCACCGACAAAAAGTCATCATCCTCTGGAGCAATTACATCAAATCGATTTTTCGTTTTAAAAAGAGCATCTATTGTTGCTTCCAAACACGAGTCATTATTCTCGGCAGCCAGCCATCTTTTTTGCACAGCTCGCCGTCACATCTTGACTATTGTTATCATTTAAATGCTTCAATTTATGTTTCCTTTTTGAAGGAACAACGGTGAAGCTTTCGTCATCTGTCAGGGGGGGATTTACCTCCACTCTCGACGGCCCAGGCAGATTGTTCGAGTTTGAAGCGTCACCAACGTTCCCAACTCTAGATATACCACTATTCGTCTCAATGGGTTCGACCACACTAGATATGCCACTTAATATATTCTTGGGGCAATCGCTTTTTAAATGTCCCGATTCACCACAGATAAAACAAGTTGTGGTCTCCGTTGCGATATAAATCTGGTAATTGCGGTTTTTATTTTTTAAAGTCATAACTGCATTGAGCGATTGAGCGTTGTTTTTTAGAATGATATAGCAATGACGTCGGAACGACATGATGTGGCGAACCGAAGCGTCAGAGCGGAGACGAAGTGGAATCATGGAGATTCGTGATACAACTGTGCCAAAAACGCTTAATGCAGCGACAATCTCCTCACTCGAGAAGAAGGGCGGGATGTTAGACAGTGTTAATTTTACCGCCATCGTATCGAGATCACTAACGTTAACGAAGACGTCTGGCGGAACGGATAGACCGGTTTGGACCGCCTGAGCCACGTGTCGCTCCTCCGACAAGAAAACCACGACACGTTGGCTCATTTTCGAAGCGGCGAGAACATTCTCGATTCCTACGAGCTCTCCCAGAGCCATCACCACGTTCTCAACACTAACTCCATCAGGTGGAGTAATTGTCACTCCATTTTTCCGAGTGAGTGACTCGTACACACTATTGTGCAAACGTCCGTTTGCCATAGCTTAAAGCAAAAGAAGAGAAGTTTAAGTTTAACAAAGGAAAACCGTCACAAGCAACCAGCAAGTGGGTCAAATGAAGTATAAGGGAAAGGAAGAGTATAAGGAAGAAGCTAAACCACCGATAAACGGCAGGCCTATGAAAACAAGGCAGATGAAAAAGTAGGCCCAGAAACCCGAAGGTTTCAAGGAAAACCCACAAAGCACCGACCGTGCGCGCTCTCCTTCTCTCTCTCGTCTCAGCAGGAAGGGAAACAGGGAAAAAACTCCACAAACACGTACGGGGACACAGAGGGAAACGAAATAGGGACAGGAACAACACTAACACAGCACAGTACTCACAGCTGCACACACAGAGCCGCCATGACGCCACACCCATGCACGACTCACCAACGACCAGCAGGGGTGAGAGAGACAGAGAGAGAGAGAGAGAGAGAGAGAGAGAGAGAGAGAGAGAGAGAGAGAGAGAGAGAGAGAGAGAGAGAGAGAGAGAGAGAGAGAGAGAGAGAGAGAGAGAGAGCCCGAGAGCCCCCATGGTCTCGTGCCGAGAAAATCGTAGGCCGAAGGCCTGTCATGGCCGCCGGGGGAGGTTTTTCTCGTTCACTGCGACCGTGTTGTTTGTTAATTCTCAACTTTAATCGTTGAATTCTTGGTGTTTGTGAAAACGCCTTATTTCTCTCGATAAAGTTTACTAACTTGTTTTCTTGAGTTAGAATGGCGGGTGAACGTTTCCGTGTCGAGATGTTAGATTAATAACTCGTAAAAACGCTGTTTTTTGCTTCCCTCCCAATGAGGTGGAACTTCATGATGTGCTTTCCGCCATTGGTAACATCGTTGGTTTCCATAATATTCGTGCTGCTTCTCGCATGAATAAGAAGTTTGTGGTGTTTGTGTCGGAGGAACACGTGGCCTCCCCGGTGGTTGAGCATGGCCTGTTCATCGAACCGAACACTTACCTCTCTGTGTTCGCTTTACAGGCTCCAACTATTAAAGTTAACATAAATAATATTCTACCATTTATAAGGAACCAGGACTTGTGTAACCAGTTAAACAAGTTCGGTAAGGTTGTGTCGAGGATCTCGATGGTGCCGATGCGTCATGTTAGTGATAAATTTAAACACGTCATGTCCTTTAAAAGAGTGGTTTATATGATACTACCTGAAAATGGAAAAACACTGAATGTTGTACTCAGTGTAAAAATCGACGGGTTTGAATATAAAATGTTTGCCTGCTTTGAGGTTATGATGTGTTTTGGGTGTGGAGCTTACGGGCATGTGAAGAGTGTTTGTCCCAACGCGGTTACACCGCAAGAAAGTGAAGATGCGGTGAGGAGCGATTCTTCCTCACCACAAACTAATGGGGAGAAGGTGAATCTGGAGCCTAGCCCTGCCCCCCCCCTGCCCCCCCCGCTGAGGTGTTCCACGAATTGGACTCGTCCACCCCGACTGCCGTTGGAGAGAGGGTGTGTAATCATGACGTAATTAATCCACCCCCACCAAACGAGGAAGTGAAAGTGGTTGCTTCCTCCCCTTTACCATCCACTGTACAGGACAATGTGGATGATATGGAGGTATCTGTTATAGATACCAGGAAAAAAAGGCCAAAAACGGTCAAATGTTGATGCCTTTGATGCTAAGGAGCAGAATAAGGTCCAGATCATGTCAGGCTCGGTGGACCTCCAAGGTACGTCTGACATTGGAAACCCCTTGGTGGTGCCGGAGTCGTGTCCGGATGTGGAAACTTCGCTTGTTCCACTGGCCGACTCTGAGTGGGACACAGAGAACAGTGAAGTATCTCAGGATGTTTTAAGTGTTTGTCCTGTTAGCCAAACTTGTTCAGACAAGTTAACAGCTGTGTCTGACAGTGATGGAGAAATAGATAAAGAGGAAAATCCCTGAGTTCAATATCAACCCCTCCCTCACAGATGATGATGTAAGGGTTGTAGAGGGGAAGGACATGGACAAGGCAAATTCGGAGGGGCCCGTAAACAGAGCAGAACTTTCTGTTGAGCCAAAAGTAAGTGTTCCACAAATAATAGGAGAGGCCATAGATGAAGCACTTGATTCAAATTAAACCTCTTCTACCCCACATTTTAGTGCTTTAAGCTCTCAAGAGGATGAAGGGGTAAATGACACAACCTTAGTGTCTCAAGAAAATTTGATTAAATTCCTGGATGATACATTCAGGAAAAGATACGTAAAAATCAAAGATTACTCCCGAATTTACACAATTTTATTAAAACTGCAAGGAGTATGATTCGTGAACCTTATCAGGTTAACATGTCAGATCCTCAATTCCAAAGGTTAAGGAAATGTGTTACTCGGGCTGGTAAAGAGCTTCATATCAAGAATAACTAACAAAATGAAGATAAAAGTCGCACCCCTGAACATCAATGGAGGCCGCAGTTGTGTGCGTCGCCTCCAGGTATTTCAGCTCTTCCAAAATGAAAAAAATTAATGTGCTAATGCTACAGGAGACGCATGCAAATCAGTCTTCTGAGGATGAGTGGTGTAAAATCTTTAAAGGTTGTCGTTTTTCTTGAGTGCGCTTGTTGAGGCCAAGGCTGGTGTGGCATTAGTGTTGCATCCTCGACTCCAGCCTTCGGAGATAACTTGTAAGGAAATTTGCAAAGGTTACTTACTGTCTGTGCAATTTGTCAGTAGTAACCTAAAGATTTGCATGACAAATGTTTACTGTCCAAGTGCTAACTCTGAAAGAGGTGCCTTTCAGTACAAGTTGGCAGGGTTTGTAAGCACCATTGACTTAACCATGTTGTTGTGTCTGGGGGGTGACTACAACTGCACCCTCAACCCACAACTTGATCGGAACACTTGTGAGCCTCATCCACCCGGTGCAAGGCCTTTGGCACAGCTCATCAAAAAGTTTAAACTGGTGGATGTGTGGCGGGTACAAAACCGTAATATCCGTCAGTATACATGGGTTTGTGCATCAAGAAATGTTTTGACGATGGCTCGCCTCGACAGATTTTATGTTAATCATGAAATGGTAAACATTGTTAAGAACTCTTATATAAGGCCATCTGTTTTTTCCGATCATCACATGATTGTTATGGTGTGTGGCTTTCCTCATCATGTCTGTGGAAGTGCATATTGGATTTTTTATTTGAAACTTTTACAAAGTGCACTTTTATAGAAGCTTTTAAAATGGTATGGGAAAAATGCGAGTCACAAAAGGGTTCATATTTGAACTTAAGACAATGGTGGGACTGCACAAAGTCCCAAATCAAATGTTTTTACCAACAATACTGCTCTTACAGCACATACAACGCTTTTGGTGTGATATCTGCTTTAAAAAACGATATACTTATCTGTGAGCAGAAAGCTGGATTGTCTAGCGTGAATGTCCAGCAGTTGTTGGAGAAAAGGACCCTTCTGGCTGAAATGGTGAAAGAGCGGGCGGCCGGTGCATTCGTTTGACTGCGGAACGAAAAAATCCAACTTGACACACCAAACAAAGGGTTCTTCAATTTGGAAAAAAGCGGTCAAGACCTCTCAACAAATCCATGCTTTGCGCTCTTCTGGTGGTGATTTGTTGACCTCCCTGAGTGATATCAAGCATGAACTACAAGACTATTTTTCTAAACTCTTCGCAAACAGAGTTGTGGATGAGGAGAACAGGAATGCGATGCTTGAACAGCTTCCTTCTCTGTCTGACGACCAACAACAATTGCTTGAGCCTGGCATTTCTCTTGGAGAACTTACTGCTGCGCTCAAGGATAGCAAGGATGGGAAAGCCCCTGGACGAGACGGCCTTCCGGCTGAATTTTATAAGGCTTTCTGGGACATTCTAGGCCCTACTCTTCTTGAGGTCTTTCAGGAGAGTGTTGAACAAGGTGAATTGCCATTGAGCTGCCGGAGGGCAGTTTTGTGTCTCCTTCCGAAGAAAGGAAACCTGCATGAGACCGCAAATTGGCGGCCTGTGTCACTCCTCAACACGGACTATAAAATATTGTCAAAAGCACTTGTAACCCATCTAAAGGA
>NC_140973.1:42836011-42936011 GCF_056783735.1 Eptatretus burgeri | reverse complement strand
AGATGTTTATTGCTGAAAACTGTAGTTGGGGGGCGAACAGCCATCAGTGGTTTGGTTCCAATCACATCCACATTTCTGCAGACAGCCCAAATTGCATACATATGAATCCCATTATGGTAAAAGCCAATCCACGTCCAAATCCTATGGTTTTATTCAATGTTTTAATGGACTAATAATTACAGTCATCTCTTCAATCTTGCACAGACATTTGCAATTATTTTGTATTGGCATTCCTTTGTCAGTTTTGGACAAAAATGCAAAATGACTTTTGTCATTCACCTTTACTCATTTGTTCCTCTTTTCTCTCCCCTGTGGAACCAACTTCCCTTTCTGTTCAGTCCCTTTCTTCCCTCCAGTGCTTCAAGACAGCTGTTCACCACCACCTCAGGTCATAAACTCATGATATATTTTACCCCAATTGACCCAATTCTCAAGCACCCCCCTTTTCCAAGTTATTGTGATACTTCCCCCTCTCCCTCACCTCCTTTTGTTTGTTAGTCCTCGGTTGGTTTGCTGCTTTTCGGCTTCATCCCCAATTTCCTCTTCCTGTTTGTGCTGTGTTTCATTCAGCTTGTGTGCAGCTTGCTCACCCCCATGTGTCCTCCTCCCCATCCCCTTGATCTCACTCTCACTTCTAATTTGCTGTTGGGGGTTTCTCCCTTTCCATTTTTGTTCCCTTCCATTCTGTTCTCGCTCTTCCATGAGCCTCGACCGTGTATACAAAAAAACATCCCCTTCAACTTTCAGCCATAGAAGTTAATGAACAACAGATAAGATACTTTTCTCATAAAACGAAGTTGACTATTTTTGAGCAGAAACTATTACAAGTATTCTGGTCTGGAGTAGAATATCAAGGGCTGATGAAATGGATACCTCCCTTCCAACTACCTTCCTGTTTTATAGGTGCTACCACCCCATTACACACCCCATTATATGTCACTTTCCATGTAATAATATTTCTGATTGTGTCACTCCATTTTTCTATATTTCCATGTTTTCTCTGTGTGTAGCCATGTAGGTCACTGCTTTTTCTGCATTTCTAAAATACAAGTTTTCGTCGAATAATGCATTATTAACACATTGCACAAAAACAAAACAAAACAACAATTCCCATTTTCTTCAGGTTCTGCACCAACACTGCATTACTATGTAGAATGGATTCTCAGTTGCACTTTGGACTGCACATATTTAAGAGTAGATCAGCAATTGTAAAGACAATTTTGGCCTTGTTACTGATGTTCATTCTTCTTCTTCTTATTCTTCTTCTTCTTCTTCTTCTTCTTCTTCTTCTTCTTCTTCTTCTTCTTCTTCTTCTTCTTCTTCTTCTTCTTCTTCTTCTTCATTAAGGCTGCGGGGTAGCATCATTGGCTGAGGGCACAGATGTGCTGCCCGATGCTGGTTAGGACAGGAATTTGTCATTTGTTCATGGTACCGGAGATAGCTCACCGACTCTTCATGCAGGACACCATGGCATCTTTAAAATCCACCAACTCATGCCACATACATCCGAGGGATGGAACACGCATTGATGAATCACCTTGTCCGTGAAACACCGTGATGACAGTTTATAGCTGGGTCGGGATTTCAACGCAGGCTAGACAGCGTATCGGCCACCCTGCCAGCTCACTAGTTTTCATTAAAGCTGCTCTTAACAAAAAGTTTGTTTAAAATGTGCCAGATTGTACAAGATTGTTACCACTGCATGGTTGTGGTGGAGTGGTCCTGAGGTTGCTCCAAGTCTCATTTCTTATTCATTCCCCCACCAAATTTCTCTTTAAGGCATGGCATTTGGGAATGCATTGCAACATTATTTCCATCATGATAATCAGAGATTGAAGGTTGATTCTGCATGGCGCCCCTTATCATTGACTCTTTTTTTGTTTGTTTTTTACTTTCTCTAAGGCTCATTTAGATCATACATATCACACATCGGACATCATTGTACATTTTCACTCATTTAAAAATATATTAATTGACATATTATCTGGAATTTGAATCTGGGATCATAGCACCCTGTGCTATGTGCTCAAACGTGAACATCAAAAGACCAACCTGTAGATATTCAGCCGTTAATATAACTTCTCGTAACTCTAAGAGAATGTACAATAATCTTTGCACAAATGCGTATCATTCTAAAAAATATGGCCTGGCATCTTTAATCTCTACAGAGTCAGTGCTGTTGTAGGGGATATCCAGGTTGACATGCAATCTGATGGACAGCATAATTTATCATAAATAAGACCCTGCCTATGAATAGCTTATAGTTTGAATATTATTATTATGTGTGAAATCAAATACTGACTAGATCAGTCAAAGGTGAGCACACTAGCACCGATGCATCCCGATTGCAGATGTCGATGAACTAGAATGCACTGTGGTTACAGCAACGTTTCACCACGAGCTTTCCTTACAACAGACCCAAAGAGAGATGTGCCTCATGCAACGTAACCATCCGAGATCCTCACATCACAATATGACTGCTGTTACTCTCACTAATTCATATAATGATTTTTGGCATGTTGTCATGTCAAGTTTTATTTCTCTCCAAGTTTTTCGAATGCAACGGATTGTGCAGGAGGGTTTCTCCAGAATTTCTCTGGTTTGCCAGTCACAGAACTGTAAGGAATACTCAGCAAGAGCTGAAAAGCTCCAGTGAAGCACAACAGTTTTTCACGGAGCTATGAGTCATAGATCACAGTTCTCCACATAAGCCACAGATTGCTCCATCTCTTGCGGGCTGCAGATTGTTTTTGCTCATGTGGGGCACAAATCTTCCATCAGCATATGGGCCAAAAACCATCCAAACCGAGTCTAGCTTCGGTCTGCGTAAGCGGCTACATACAACAGCTCATCTTCAACTGAGCCAAATTCACCATTCTTCGAGTGGGTTGCCAATCTCCCCCAGCTTGTCCTACCGCGAGGATGTCAGACCCAAACGAGATATGACGGCCATTAGTCCCTGCTGTTTGAAATTAGCTCACAATCACCCCACGTCTGGGCATTCCCCATCTCAAGGACGTGTGCAGGCATGGCGTTTGTATGCCTGAGAAATGTCATTTTAATTTCCGTCCCGTTCGTCTTCACGCACGAGTTGCTGCTCACGTGGTTACCATCTCCTGGAGTCCTATGGAATTGCACTGCCAAGTGTGCTTTAGGGAAATGAAGATGGAAATGAAATGAAACCTTTGTGGTTAAACTGTTCACAGATTTCTTATTATCTCCCGGTTTTAAATGAGAAGCCATATCAAGAACGGTGTTCAAGGGAATGCGCTTCGTGCATCCTCACTTGGAAAGGGTGTTTTGATTTTTATTTTTAAGGGTGCTTTTATGCAGCCTATTCCCGATGCGAATTTCAGGAATTATCTTTTGGCTTGTGATCGTTTTTTTTTTATTTTTATTTTTTTTACAAGATTGAAAAATCTTAGTTTTTGATCTTGGTGCTGGTTATGTTACGTGGTCGAACCTCCGATGATTCCCTGGATACATATCAAATGTAGTTATGTTGCTCAATTTCCAGTGGAAAATATCCATGAGCACACACCAAAACACCAGACAGCAAATCACACGCAATCACCAAAACATCAACAGGGCTTCTTGTGTAAAAATGTGTTGGTTTGCTTCTGACAAGCTTCACCTTGTATGTCATCGTTTTGTATGAGGAAGGTTTCTCGTGTTCAAAAAACACAGCAAAACGCCTTAAACACCCAAAACACAAACAAACTTTCCTTGCAGCCAAAAAAACTTTCCTTCCAACCAAAAAAATTTCCTTACAGCCAAAAAACTTTCCTTCCAGCCAAAAAAAACTCTTTACTGCAAAAAACTCTCCTTCCACCCAAAAAAAACTTTCCTTTCAGCCAAGAAACTCTCTTTACTGCCAAAAAAACCTCTCCTTACAGCCAAAAAAAACTTTCTTTCCAGCCAAAAAAACTCTTTACTGCCAAAATCCTTTCCTTCCAGTCAAACTTTCCTTCCAGCCAAAAAAACTCTCCTTCCAGCCAAAATAACTCTCGTTCCAGCCAAAAAAAAACTTTCCTTCCAGCCAAAAAACTCTCTTTACTGCCAAAAAACTCTCCTAACAAACTTTCCTTCCAGCCAAAAAACTCCTTATCGCCAAAAAAAACTTACCTTCCAGCCAAACAATTTTCTTTATAGCCAAAAAACTCCTAGCCAAAAAAAACTTTCCTTCAAGCCAAAATAACTCTCGTTCCAGCCAAAAAAAACTTTCCTTCCAGTCAAAAAACTCTCTTTACTGCCAAAAAACTCTCCTAACAAACTTTCCTTCCAGCTAAAAAAACTCCTTATATCCAAAAAAACTTACCTTCCAGCCAAAAAGCTTTCTTTATAGCCAAAAAACTCCTTGTAGCCAAAAAACTTACTTTCCAGTGAAAAAAAAACTTTCTTTATGGCCAAAAAAACTTTACTTATAGCCAAAAAAACTTTCCTTCCAGCCAAAAAACTCTCTGAACAAACTTTCCTTCTAGCCAAAAAACTCCTTATAGCCAAAAAACTTACCTTCCAGCCAAAAAACTTTCTTTATAGCCAAAAAAACTCCTTGCAGTTAAAAAAACTTTCCTTCCAGTAAAAACAACTCTCCTTACAGCATTTGTCACCCATTTCAGACCTCACTTTCCTTGTACTTTCCATGCCATTGCTGAAGCCAGCAGATGGAAGCTTGAAGAAATGTTGTCATATTACATAAGGGTATATTTACACAAGCAAATGATAATTGTAAGTATCATGTACTTCACTTTCTTTTCCTCTCGTTTATAGCTTTCATTTGGGTTCTCCCAGCTGCATGCACCGTCAAACCTTTTATTGTGCCACATGTAATGATAAGGTGCTATCTCCCAAAATCACTTTCGAGAATTCCCATTGTCAATGCCTTTTGACAGTTAAATGCTCACACAAGGGGAGTAGATGCATACTTAACATCGACCTTTTGTGTTTAAAAATACAGTGGTTTAACATCATTTTCATAGGAAAGGATTATTGTGTCATTGCAATCGCAGTTGAAAATGCTAACAGAATCTATATACTTGCTTAATAGAAGCTTGGCGAATGGAGGTTTTGTAAAGGGGATTTGAAAGAAATTCATTTTGTCACTAATCTATCTGCTTCACTTGACTATTGATCATGGAACCACGCAACAGTCACAGTCAGATCGTTTTGCTCTCTTAAATCAGCTTACAGCTCCAAGATTACATGATGTCCACCTATTGCAATGACACAACATTCTGTGTATGAAGCACCAAAATTGCCTTGTGTGTCGTTCCCATGAATCCCTCATGCTAGGGGACATCATGGTACAACAATTTACCCTCGGCAGGGAGCGACCCCATCTTTTGAATGCTGAGTTGGGATCTGAGCACATTGGATAGCCAGCTCAGTGTCCATTCGGAAGGATCGCGTACTCGTTGATGCAACGTTCTGCCTGCAAAGTACCAAGATAACAATTTACAGTTGAGTCGCGAGTCAAATCCAGATTGGATACTGTACTTGAGAATGTACGAAAAAGAAAACGATAAAGCTGCTGTGTAAATGTTGCTGGAACATGTGACAGTGATTGTTGTCATCTCCATCAATGGGTAAAGATACTTGTATATCCTGTCCTTCCATCTCGATATTTTCACATCGGGTATACATCAATGGTGTCCAAAATAAGTGAGGTGACAAAGCATGTTCAGTTCTCAAAATATTTCTTGAGTATATCTACCAATAACACATGGCTTCATTTTTGTAAGCATGATTATTTTGTCTTGTTCATCACAGCTCGATTTTGTAGGTGATACGAGACAAGAGATAAAGGGTAGAAGGTTGTCTCATTATCTAGCTTGTCATGGCCTTATGTCCCAGGTCATGTCATGTGCTCCTGTGAAAGCAAGGACAACCTGGGACTGGTTAGTTACAAGTCCCGCACTGCTTGTGCCACAGCTGATGGGTGCAACCACGTGTGTAATTGTTTTCTCGGAGGCTGAGGGTTAGACGGCGCTGTGTGCCATGAGATGTATCATCCTGCCTCTGCTTTTATGTCAATCCCATTTTCCTTCATTGCTCATGTGATGGCAATGGAATCCCAGTGTTCTGTTGCTTATATGAGCCTGAGCTTTTGACTGCAGTCCCTCACCTTGCAAGTGACCTGTTGAAGCAGTTCATCCCTTAAATTTTACACTGACTCCGTTTTTGCACTTGTTTCTTTTCATCCTTACCTTTTCGCTTTTCACGTTATCTACCTTTTCTTCCTACGTGTACTGTATCTGCCAAGTTCCTGATGATTGTCAAAAAAAAAAATGTGTTCGGCCTTTTATTTAGATTTCCAACCACCAATGGGATCCGACGACAATGGTTTGAGTTCGGTTGTTTCTCAGTGCTGCCAAAAAGAGCCAGAACAGTGATTAACTGAAAAATGAATTTGTATGTCCATGAACTCTCCTCGCTGTGCTGTAGTTTTATGCCTTTAATGAGTGACTTGAAAAATATAGCTGCGACAGCGCCTTGCGGCAGATTTGTTCCTGCTGTTCATGCGAATATACATTGTGCAGAGTACAATGTCATAGCTCAATGTTTTTGGCTGAATAATTGTTGGATTGAAAGGATAACAATATTGTATTTGCAGCAAAAAATTGCTGTCAAAACCTGGCGATGTAAAGCAGGTGATCACTAAATACGAAGACAAATGCTTGCTTCGTACATCGATCTTACAAGCACAATGAGTAGAGGCTTGGGGTGTCAGGCAAGGCCTGTTCCTTTGTTCAGTATAAATCAGATATGAGCAGGAATCTCCTTTTTTAATGGAAACTTTGACTTGATTCCCATTTTGGTTAATATTCGTTTTGTTGTTTAAACTTATAGTTTTAATAAGATATTTGTTCTTATTTGTTTCCCACGCTTTCACATTGCAACACACCTGCATTTGATCTTGTTCTTTTTCATTTATTTCTCCCATTTATGGCATTTTCTCCCCATATCACTTTGATCTTGTTCCACTCTGTAGTTATTAAAGCAAGCTGCTTGTCAGCATGAGTCACGCATTCTACCACTGATCGAGATATCTATACACATCCCTTTAATATGTCATCTGTCACGTGACATATGGGATCTACAATGTTTGATCAGGTGGGTTTTTTTCCACTCTCCTATTGTATTATGTTTATTGAATTGTTTTTGCACTTTTGGTTGAATCATGTGATAAACTGAATGGAATGCGACGCTTTTATTACATTGTAACTGTATTTGAATGATTTTGTTTGCTGTTCTTTGTCTTTCATCATGACCTCCGCCACCGATGGTGCAGGAGGTTATGTTTTCACCCCTTTCTGTCTGTTTGTTTCTTTGTCTTTGTGTGGAGGATATCTCAAAACAGGTGTGGACGGATCTGGATGAAATTTTGTGGACAGATTGGGTGTGTGACAAGGATGAAGTGATTGGATTTTGGTGATGATCCAGGTCCTCATACTCTAATTTTTTAAATGATTCGAATCTTCATCATTCAGAGAAAGGACCAAAAACGATATATAGCACGATATCTCACAAAGCTATGAAGGCGTTTGATGAAACTTGGTGGATATGTTGTTTGTGTTCTAAGGATGAATTGATTCGATTCTGGTGAAGATCCGAATCCGGATTTAGATACGATAATTATTAAAAATTTTAAGTGATTCTTCACCATTGAGAGATCGGGCCAAAAACGATAGAGTACTGCACCGCATGATATTTCAAAAATGTATTGGGCCCGAAATGTTCTCGTGGATCAGGCATTACGTGGCAGTGGTATACGCTCTACCAAGTGCCCTTCTAGTTTCATTTATTTTTTAATCACATCCGGAATAAATGATATTTTTTGCCGATATCAGAAAATAGCCTTTAAAAAAAAATCTCCTCTTCCTTGTTTTGTGTTTCTCTTTTTGTTTTATATCACGAGCGAGTGATGCTTCAGTTTAAATCTTTGCTTTATCTCACTTGTGGTTTGGTTTAGCCATGAAAATGTGCATTATTTTACAGTTGTTTGGATTCTGTGTGAGGGGATGGGGAAGGGGTGAGAAGTGGGATAATTTGATTAAAAAAATTGTTTACAGGAGAAAGTCAAAGATACTTTTGCTTGAACAACCAGTGTGAATCATTTTCGTGAAAAAAATAATGAAACAGGTGCCGATCTGTGTTGTGGGGTGTGAGGGAAAAGGGGTGGTGAGTGAGTTGGTGTCGAGGACAGATCTGTTTTGAGTAAAAAAACAAAAAAAAACACCTCTTGCTTGTATTGCGTATAGCCATGTTGTCTATGGCGGACAATCTATTCTGGAGCTACTTGAGATGCCTTTTTAAAAAAACTTTTATTTAACCCGTAACATTTTAAGTTAAATGTAAATTTATGAGTTTGCATTTCGTAATAAGCAATCTTTAATATATTTTAAGATGTTAATTCAAAATGATGTCGACCTGTGTGCCTACTGCAGGTACTTGATTTACACTTTCCTCCTTCAGAGGGTACTTTATACCTGGCACACGATGCCTGCACTGTCCCAGATGTAGATAACTTTCTAGTTGAAACGTTGGATCTGTATCTTTCCTATTAGGAAGATATATTAGTTGGCGGTGCCTTCATTTTTAAATAAGTATCTTCCCAACTACAACCTTTATATCCCTACACTTTAAAAAATAACAAAACAAAAAAAACGGGGGCATATTGTAATCTGCCCCATCTGTCTGTCCGTCATGCTTTGTCCTTCTAAACAGTCGTGCAGAATTTCTCCAAACTTTCTCCAAACAAACCAGAGGCAAACTCAGTGGCCAGCGGGGCTCGAACTCAGGACCCCAAGGATCCAAAGCCACCACCTTAACCACTGAGCCACACCAGGCTCATATCTCTGATATTGTTAATGAGCGAAGTTTAATATAACTGTACATGTAAATTCCAACCTTTTAGAGACATGCAATTTGAGGGTTGCAATTTGAAAACAAATTTGTTCTCATTTTTCAACTTCAGAACATAGCTGTTGGTAATCTCCCACAATGCACCTGCACTGAAATCAAATCTAGGCTGCATCTGTGACAGCAAACTTTGGAAATGCATAT
Organism: Eptatretus burgeri; assembly: GCF_056783735.1. NCBI lineage: Eukaryota > Metazoa > Chordata > Myxini > Myxiniformes > Myxinidae > Eptatretus > Eptatretus burgeri. The sequence goes on along the minus strand of NC_140973.1, from coordinate 42,926,945 downwards.
TCTCATTCGGCACAATTAACTCAATTGGATGCAAACATATTGGTCTACAGACTCTATACCAACTGTAAGCCAGTGACCGCTTGTTAGCATTTAAAAGCAGTTATGCAATCCATCATTACCTCCAACACCGAAGGGGGATGGAGGTTATGTTTTCACACCTGTCTACCTTTCCTTTTGTTTGTCTATGAACAGGATATCTCAAAATGTTGTGGACGGATTCAGCAAAATTTGGTGGAGAGGTTGGATGTGTGACAACAACGAAATGATTTGATTCTGGTGAAGATTCGGATCTGGCTTCTCAAATTGTGAAGAGATTCTTGAGAGATTGAGCCAAAAACTATAGCACGAAAAAGTGATGGACGGATTCGGTCGTAACTTGGTGGACAGGTTGGGTGTGTGATGAGGAAGAATTGATTAAATTTTGGTGAACATCTGAATCTATGAATCACTTACAAAATTCTCAATCATTGAGTGGAGCTAAAAACGATATATGACACGATATCTCAAAAAGTTATTGACGGATTCGAACAAAATTTGGTGGACAGGCTGGGTGTGTGACAAGGACGATTTTGGTGAAGAACTGAATCCTGATCTGGAATGAGGAATTTTTAAATTTTTAAGTGTTTCTTCACCATTGAGAGACGGGCCAAAAACTGATACATAGCATGATATTTCAAAGCATTGTGGACGAGTTCTGACAAAACTTGGTGGATGAGTTGGTTTGGTTCCAAGAACAAGCCGATTTAATTTTGGTTCAGGTCCGAATCCAGATCCAGCCTATCAGTGATATACAAAATGTAAACTGTTCAGCCCGGCAGAGGTATGTGCTCAACCGAGTTCCGTTTTAGTTACAAGTGTTAGCATCACACTTTTCTGAACTCATAAAAAAATTAAAACTCTACCCATTGTTTTATTATGCTCTCATATGTATTGAGCTGTTTTCAGATAGTAATTGAGGCACAGTGAGATGTGCCTTGTTTGTTAGCACTACACACAGCAGCTTGTATTGCTGGACCAATGGAACAACCGTACTACGCATGAGCCCAGTCTGCACACTGCAGGCTACATGCTCGACCTTTATAGTCAACACTGTGAGTTTGATAAACACAACTATCATAACATACATTAACATATAATAATGTCTGTGGATGCTGTTAAAGTCTGACTTTTATGTTTGTTTACTTTTATTTCTACCTTTGCCAGTTGAAGTTTTGTATTTTCAACATCCTCACTTTCTTGCTGTCCTTTGACAATAGGTAAGGGATTTTTTTTTCACAGTTTTCTTTTTGAATATTTTGTCCTGTGAAGAAGTGGTTAAGTAAGAAAATGTGCTGTCCAGGACTTGTGTTCATGTGAATTTGTGAAAATCCATTTCGTTTGCTGATGGTCCACTGCAATGCCCTATATACCTCTATCTAAATAAATAGCATTCAAATTTGCCAGCTCCGATATAACCATTTCGTAAAATGTATAATAAAGGAGAGTTCAAGGTTAGATGTTCATTTTGTAATTTGTACCAATGATTTTACCATTCGTTAATAAAAACAATAATAAATGAAAAGGTTATGGGACATATCATATGGTGCCTCCCCACTCCCCTTCCCAAGAATGGCTCATATACCTGTGCAACTTTTGAGCTGTTAAGGAAAAATATGACGACAATGAAAAGCAGTAAGCATGAATATGGCTGCAGTGTTTGTGTTTACGAAATCGGGTACTACTCACTTTCAGCTTTGCCATTTTCCATCCCAGTGCTCACGTTAAGCAGATATTGACTTTGCAGAGCCTACATGGCCGCTCGCTCAATGATGCTCTCAAATTCAGTCCTTTCACGTTGGATTATTGCTGCATTGTCAGCAGAACAGACACATTGAGCAGGCGTGTTACAGCCATGGTTGTTAATGTATCTGCTTTACCACAGGACACACTTCATGGGCTGAGAAACCTGGCCAGATGGTTTCAACTGTGCGACAGGACATTAGGGCTTACACACTTGTGTCCACAGAAGTTGAGATAAATCGTTGAGCAAATACTCGGCAAGACACTTTCAATGTTTTGGAGTAAGTTCTGGTGTGCACGACTCTCAAACCCCATTCATGGTCTATGTTGCACACGGATATGTGGAATATCATGGTGGGAATGTGTCGACACGACAGAGATTATTTGTCAATACATTCCTTCATTTATATTGGGTTTTGCATCACAAGATTGGAACTGCTGCATCAATCATTCATGGCACAGATGTCTGAGTTTAATGCGAGTTGTGCGAGCAGTGCATGTTTAAAATGCACCTTGCATTCTTGATGAGGTGTTGTTTTACCACCATGACATTTAATGCAGGTAATACTGACTCAAACAGAAACTTGAGATGAAGTGTGTGTACAATCTGCGCAGTGCTGGATATAGATTCTGTTTTTTCTTTTTTGGTTGAGGTTGTGTGTGTGTGTGTGTGTGTGTGTGTGTGTGTGTGTGTGTGTGTGTGTGTGTGTGTGTGTGTGTGTGTGTGTGTGTGTGTGTGTCATCCCTGCTTAATATTGCATTGTTATTCTGCACAACATATCTACACGAGTATTCATTAAATCTTAAATTAAATGTTGTTGAGAATTATTTTTGCATGATCTGTTGCTTAAACATGCACTCGTGATAATAGCTAGTTATCATGTGAAGCCAATGGCTGCTGGTTGCCTCGGTTTCTGGGGGCATAGCTCTGCTGCTGATGCTGTGCCCTCTCTTATCAATACACTGGTACTGATTTTGCTAATCTTGGAAGGATGACAGGCTGAGTCAACCCCACCTGCTGCTAATTCAATGGAAAGGGGCTCAAACTCAAGACCCTCAGATCTTAAGCCAGTCACCTTAACCATCAAGACTGATCAACCAATCGCTACTTTCTCCAACATCAACTCATCCTGGGAATTCTTTCAAAGAAATTTGCTCTCTCATGCACAGATTTATCCCCTCTCGTCTTCAGTTGTCCTACCCTTCCTCCCACTCATGGTTCACTGAAGCTTGTGGTGAGGCAGTTGTCCTGAAACAACTTGCCTTTGCCTCATGGAAAGAAAACCCAACTGAGGGTAATCTCAGTTCCTTCCCTAAAGCTCGGAACAAGTGTGTATCTACCCTCAGGAGAGCCAGAAAACAACACCTTTCTAAGCTCAAGTCTGAACTCTCAAACCTCTCTCCCTCCTCCAAATCCTGGTGATGTCTAATGAAATCCGTTTCTGGAGTATGTTCCCCCTCCATCCCCCTCCCTTTCCTCAAATGGCCGCACTACTGATAACGCACGTGAAAAGGCTGAATGCCTAAACTCGGTGTTTGCATCGAAATCTTGTGTCCAAAACCCATCGATTTCTGTACCTCACCTAACCCAGTCACACCCAACTGTCCCTGGACTCTGTGTCCTTTTCATCTGACAAGGTGGAGAGCTTGCTCTCAAACCTCGACTCAGATTCTGCAACCGGTCCAGACAGCATCAGCCCACGTGTCCTAAAAACCTGCTCTGCTCTTGCTCACCATCTCTCTGTTCTATCCACCCTCTCATTTGCTCAAGGTCATCTGCCATCTGCTTGGAAATCAGAAATATTACTGCCCTGCATGAAAAAGGTGCAAAAATAGATCCCTGCAACTACAGACCAATCAGCCTTCTCCCAATCATCACCAAGGTTATGGAATCCATCATCGCTTCGGACATTAAATCCTTCCTCTTCTCCAATGGCTTGATTTCCAATCATCAATTTGGTTTCAGACCAGGTCACTCTACCCTGGATATGCTGCTTCTGATCTCCCAACAATGGATGGAGGTCCTCAATGCCAGACAGGAAATCCAAGCCGTATCCCCAGACATATCGCGTGCTTTTGACACGGTCTGGCACCCTGCCCTGCTCACCAAACTCTCTTCCTATGGTATCCAAGGCAATCTCCACTCATGGCTCGCAGACTTCCTCTCCTGTTGCAGTCAACGTTTGGCCCTAAATGGAGTTCTCTCATCCCCTCTTTCTCACCAGGCTGGAGTTCCTCAAGGTAGCGTTCTGGGCCCTGTTCTTTTTCTGTTTTTCATCAATGATCTCTCCAATTCTCTGGAAAATCCTCTATTTCTCTTTGCCGACGACTCCACACTGCCGTACCATCTGTCATCCCTCAGACCGGCAAGCAGCAGCTTCTTCGCTCACTGCAGATCTGGGTAAAATCACAAACTGGTCCAACACGTGGAACATGTCTTTCAATACGGACAAATCTCGCACTCTCACTATGTCTCTCCAAAAAGATTGTTTGGAACCCCTCCCCCCCCCAATCTACTTTCTCAACAATCCTCTGGAAGAAGTCCTCTCTTTCAAGCTTCTGGGTCTCACTATCTGCCGTGATCTTTCCTGGGAAAGCCATATATCCAACCTCGCCTCCAAAGCCAGGCAGATGACTGGGAATCCTCCATCGTGCAAAGTCCTTCCTCGGCCCACCTGAGCACCTGACCACATACAAAGCTTTCGTCGACAGCCTGATAGAGTACTGCTCTCCCCTCTGGGCTGGTGCTCCTGTCTCCCACCTTTCTTGGCTTCACGCTGTAGAAACCAAGGAATTTCGGATCATTCGCATCTCCCGCAATGAGGCTGAGTCTTTGGGCCTCTCACTCTCTCACCGCAGGCAGGTCGGTGGTCTTTCTGTCTTCGATCGTGTCCTCTCCGGTCTCGCCCCACCCCCCCCCCGCTGTGTCTTCGATTTGTCCCCACTATATTTCTGCAGGGCGCTCAAGGTCTGCCAACAACTTTCTTCTGGAAAAACTACCAAAATCACAAATCACTGCTCACCTTCACTCTTTCATTCTTCTTTTTTCCCGCCCTTGGAATAAACTCCCTCACTCTGTTCAATCCCATTCTTCCCTCCAGGCCTTCAAAACAGCTGTTCACCACCACCTCTTATCATCCCCCATCCAAATACTCGATCTTTTCTACCTCCGTTAATCCACCCCAAACCCACCTCTTTTAAATTTCCTGCTTTCCTTCCTGAAAGTCCCTGTAATGTCCATCTTGTATACCCCGTGTTCCCCGCCCCATCCTTCTCCCTTCCACAGATCTCCAAATGTCTCTCTTTTTCCTTCCCTGTTTTTTTTTTTTCCTTCCCACTCCCACCCCTCTTGTCTCATGCCCCCCTTGCTGTGCGTTGTGTGTTTAGCTCTCATACGAGCCTCCACAAGGTATACAAAAAAAAGGAAGCTTAGACCAGGCTTGTATTACTCCAATAATTATTTATGGAAACATTTGTATCACTTTAAACAGGGTGATACTAACACTGGAACTGGTTACTAGGCAACTGTAACAAGCGATGCTTCTGCCCCATATTTCACAAATTTTGTCATATAAAAACTAGAATGGTGGAACGCATACCTCCGTGAGGCTGAACAGTTTTTGTTTCGTCTCCCACTAATGGGCAGGATCTAGATCTGGACGAGAACCAAAATCGAATCGGCTTGCTCTTGTCACCTTCCCAACTCATCCACCAAGTTTTGTCATGACTCATCCACAACATTTTGAAATGTGACATACATCGTTTTTGGCAATATCTCTCAAGGTTGAAGAATCATTGAAACATTACAAACATCAAGTATCCAGATCCAGATCTTCACCAAAATGAGTTTTGCGTGAGGAGGTGAAGATGATTTTTTTTTCAGTCGAGTGTGTGTGTGTGTGTGTGTGTGTGTGTGTGTGTGTGTGTGTGTGTGTGTGTGTGTGTGTGTGTGTGTGTGTGTGTGTGTGTGTGTGTGTGTGTGTGGTCTTCCATAACAACAAAGCCGTGAAACCTAGCAGCCTGAAACTTTGCATGCATTCTAAGGGAACTCCAGAGAAGTGCATGAGTGAAAATTGGGTGTTTGTGTTTATTAAAACACCGCTTTTGAAGATAATTAATGGCCTTATTTAATTTTATCCTTTATCAGGTACTCCTCGGCCACCTCGCTCTCTGGGGTCTTAAAGCGTTTACTGGGTTACCTCGCTGGGGTCTGAAGCTGCCATGTTTTTTTACCTGCTCAACCACACGCTGACTTGGAAGAGGCCGCAATGATTTCTCAACGGTAGTTTTTTTTTTCACTTTCCTCACTGACATGATTGAATGCCTGTTCATCATCGCTATGAATCGCTGTATACATTGCAATGCTTATAAACACCCAGAGACGCCAGCGTTCGAGGCTTGATTTCATTTCTGCACATGTCATAACTTTGAGAATCTCTTAAACTAAGCTGAATTACAAAGTTTAATTGAACTTGGCAGCAGTTCTGACTCCTAAAGAAGTGTTCATTTGTCAAATTCGGACATTGCTTGGGCGTCTCTGGGATGGGTTTAAAATGACAGATCATTGCTTGCCAAGCCAGCCATTCCTTATCAACCATTTTATTGGAGTACTTCCTTGAGTGCTTGAGCCACTTGGTGAGTGCTCTGCAATACTCACACTGTCACTGAATACTTTATATCGATTGACTTAAACAAAGTTCAGGGCTACTCGCCTGAATTGGCCACGTGTTGTTCTGATGCAACAGGCAGAGGCTAGCTCACTGAAAATGTGAAATTTTATTTTCCACGATATTTCACCTTTTTGCATGATCCTCTATTAGACGACCCGTCACTTTGGCATAGATAAATACGAATAAAAATTAAACGTTTCATTTTTAAAAGATTCTGTAACCGTTTCATGGAGTGCTTGGTGAAGCCACTTGGCATGCATTCTTCAAGCTTCAACGGCGATACCACAGTTCGATACTGGAGGTAGGGAAGGTAAAATCAATGATATGATCACAATGAGTAAAAAATGTTTAAAGTTGTTATGAAGTAATGAATCACCACATCACAGCAGGAAAACTGAGAGGTATGCATGCTCGCTCTGAGTCACCTGGGTTTGAATACCGACCCAGCTATAAACTGTCATCCCAGTGTTTCACAAGCAGGGCGATTCATCAGTGTATATGCCGTCTCTCAGAGGATGTTAAACTAGGTGTCACACCTGCCAGAATCCCTCACCCCTCTCCCTCCCTCACTCACCCCTCTCCCTCTCTCACCCATCTGCCTCTATAACTCCTATCCCACCCCTCCCAACCCTACCCTCCTCTCTCCCACCACGCTCCCCCTTTCCCACCCGAACCCCTCCCACCTCCCCCCTGTTTCCTCTCCCCTCCCTCCCTCTCTCTCTCCACCCCTCTATCTCTCCCACCCCTAGCTCTGCTCCCCCAACCCTCCCCCTCTGTTGAGGGGACAGTAGCATGTACAAATCAGATTTGGATTGAGCCAAGGAGTGCAAATGTCGCTGCATGTACGAGCATGTATGCATGCATGCGGGCAGACCTTTGCCAGGTAGATAGCATGGGCTTTAATTGCTCCAGCCCCAGGTCTCACAGTATTCACCTGTGTGTTGTTCATAAAGTATAACATATTCTCTGTTAACTCCACTACCCACACTGCCTCCACTACCCCACCACTCTCTCACTTTGTCCCATCCTCGCTTCACCCCCTCCTAATACAGTGCAGCATCCTCCTATCCTCTTTTCTGTCTCAGAAACGTATCTGGACGGTGGTTATGCCCGGATGGTGGTTATCTCCACATGTATCCGAACAGTTGTTATGTCTGGATGGTGGTTATCTCCATACGTGTCTGGTCAGTGGTTATCTCTGGACATGTCCAGCTGGTGGTTATTTGTGGACAGACCCTCCCCTCATGCTGCCTAATTTGCCCTCCCCTCACACTGTCTTCCCTTGCATCTCCCCTAATCCTGCTTTCCCTTGCATCTCCCCTCATGCTCCCTTATCTTGCCCTCCCCTCATACTGCCTTCTCTTTCTGCACCCATTCTCACTCCTCCCTCCTTCCTCGTTCACGATTTACATGACACGAGAAGCTCTTGCTCTCCAGAAGAGTTGGTGTAAATAAACAGTTTCTGAAAGTGACCATGACTATGATAAGTACATAAAAGTGAATGATGAAGTTCGCAGTACCACACATAAGTTGAGGGAAGAGTACGAGTACTCGCTGGTGCATAACCTTAAATCGGACCGTAAAAGGATTTTCATGATATGCCAACAGTAAGATAAAAACTAGGATCGGTGTTGGAGTTCTTGAGCCCGGGTATGGAAGTTCAGCTCAAATCAAGAAGGAGAAAGCAGAGGCACTTAATCGATATTTCAGCTCTGTATTTACACAAAATAACTTGAACTACATATGAGACTTGATAATGAGCCAAGAGTTTGAATGCCACCTAAAACGCATGAAAGTGACCACTGAAGAGGTTGAGAAGGCAATAAAGACTATGAATGCAACAAGTCACCGGGCCCAGGTGGCTTTCACCCACGATTGTTAAGAGAGATCAATTCAGGCATAGCTGAATCCCGAGCCACTGAAGAATCCACTGAAGAAGGGAAACTGTCTCGAGAATGGAAAAAGGGGAAATATCACACCTCTCTTCAAAAAGGGTAGCAGAAAGTTCCCAGAAAACTACAGACCTATCGGCTTGACTTCAATTGTTGGGAAACTACAGGAAAGTATAGCAAAGGACAAGATGACGGACAATATGACAACCGGTATGGTTCTAACTGACAGCTCGCATGGATTTACACCAGGGCAATAATGTATGACTCAATTCCTTTGGGTGTTGGAGGAGTAGACAAGAATATTGGATCAAGGAGTCGGAGTTGATGTTCTATATCTTGACTTTAAGAAAGTGTTAGATGCCATCCGATGAAAGGTTGCTGCAGAAGATGTACGAATATGGAATTTGAGGGAAAATGTATGCATGCATTAGAGCCTTCTTGACAGAAATAGGACAGAGAGTAATCGTAAATGGCACAATGCCTGACTCGTGCAGGGCCAACAAGTGGTATACCGCAAATCAGTACACTGATTTCTGCATTGTTTGCTGTTTTTATTGATGATCTCCCAAACATGGTAGAAGCAACAGTTCAGATGATAGAAAGCTGTGCAGCCCAGCCGGAACAACAGAGCAAACTGAAATACCACAAAAGGACTTGGATAGTTTAACTGGATGGTTAGATACGATATGTGGCAACTGCCCTTTAAAAACAAAGTAAATGTAAAATAAATGTAAATGCAAGCAAAATGTAAAGGTAAATGTAAAAGGTAAATGCTTTAACCACATTGGCAGAAACAAGCTTGAACAGGAGTACAGTATGAATCAAGTTACAGTGCAGAAAGTGAATCAGGAGGTGGACTTGGAAGTTATAGTGGACAGGGAATTGAAATTCCATGAACATGTTGCAACAACTGTTAACGAAGCATACCAGCTACTTGGAATCATAAGTAAGACCTTCAGTTACCTGAACCGGACTTTCTTGCCATTTTTGTCCTCTACATTGGCCAGACCTCTCCTAGAATACGGTAATATCCTCTGGTACCTCCAATTTAAGATAGACGCAGATAAAGTTGAAAAAGTGCAGAAGAGGGCCACTAAAATGGTCCCATAAATCAAGGAGCTTCCCTACCAACTACCAGATAAGCTGATGATCTTGAACCTACACTCTCTCTACCACAGAAGGAGGAGTGATATGATTTTTGTACACCAGATTCTTCATGAGCTGATCATGATTGATTCTCGTCATTTCTTAAAGCCAGCTCGACATACTTAAAGTTGAGGTCACTTAAGGAAGTTATTTAAGGAGAGGAGCACACTACACCTCAGGAAGTGATAGTTTTAGCAGTAGAGTGGTGGATGACTGGAACTGTCTCCCACAGGAAGTAGTTGAACCCAAATCACCTAATGAATTTAAATCTAAATTCGACAAGTGCTTCCACCTTCCATTAGTCTGCTCTTCTCAAGCATGTGAACACTAAAGTTCAGTATTGCAATGATGAAAAAAACAGGTTATTACAGCATCACATTCTTTGACCAGCATCACAAAAAATTTGATCTTAAAAATAATTGGTGGTTGAATTCAGTGACCTGAAATATAAATCCTCTTCAAATTTCAATTTAATCAGATGAAAATTAAGGATTTTAGAAATCTCCCCTAAGTTCTTGACCTGTGGTCGATGTTGACCTTTTGACCTCAGAAACAATAGGTTTCTTCCTAATGGCAAACTTCCTAATTCTTCACCATTTGGTGAAGATGGGTTTAAAATTGTGACCTGTAGGCGATAAACAGACAGACAAACAGACAAGCCGCTAGGCGGACATGGGTAGTCGACTCCCCAATAGAACCTGATGTGATCGGCCTGTTCGATGGGGAATGACCTGAGGATTAAGCACAAGAAAATTCATGATTCTAGCTTCAAGGATTAATGCTGCAGATTGTTTTTTTTCATTAAAATACCCTCACATTTCGAGGTTTTTCGGAAGTTGCTAGGCAACGGAGGAGTCCATAGCAACGGTTCTTTCTCACACATAACTAAGACATACCATTAACCTACCATACCAGTTTCATGTATATCTGACTCATAGTCTCTGAGATATAACGAACTTCGTTTTTTATTGTTTTCGACCAGGGTTCATTAAAAGTCTATCTTCTCCGACAGTTTTAATAGGATCCGGCTGGAATTTTTTGACAATATGGCTGAATGTACTGCCCACAGTCGCTCGTGACCCGATTTTTGATTTTCGAAAAAATAAATTTTTTATTATTTTTCAAAAATTTCAAAGTCCCGTTGCTAGGCAACGGTGGTGTCCATAGCAACGGTGCTCATTTGCACAAAACTCGGTCATGGTATGAACCTACCAACCAAGTTTCACCGAAATTACCATTGTATTAACTGAAATCGCCATTTTAAATACTGATAATAAGGGTAGAATAAATCTCAAATTTTTTTTTTTTTCGACTTGATCAACTACCCAACATACAAACATATCGATGGAAATACTGATAATAAGGGTATAAAAAAAATCTCAAAAAATTTTTTTTTGATTTTTTTTTGACAAGATCGACTACCCAACAGACAGACAAACAGACAAACAAGTCGGAAGGCGGACATGGGTAGTCGCCTACCCAATAGAACCTGATGCGATGGGCCCGTTCGATGGGGAATGACCTGAGGATTAAGCACAAGAAAATTCATGATTCTAGCTTCAAGGGTTAATGCTGCAGATTGTTTTTTCCTTAAAATACCCCCACATTTAGAGGTTTTTCGGCCGTTGCTCGGCAACAGAGGGGTCCATAGCAACGGTTCTTTCTCACACATAACTAGGACATACCATGAATATACCATACCAGTTTTATGTATATCTGACTCATAGTCTCTGAGATATAACGAACTTCGTTTTTTTATTGTTTTTGACCAGGGTTCATTCAAAGTCTATCTTCTCCGACAGTTTTCATAGGATCCGGCTGGAAATTTTTGACAATATGGCTGAATGTACTGCCCACAGTCACTCATGGCCCGATTTTTGATTTTCGATAAAAATAAATTTTTTATGATTTTTCAAAGATTTCAAAGTCCCGTTGCTAGGCAACGGTGGTGTCCATAGAAACGGTTCTCATTTGCACACAACTCGGTCATGGTATGAACCTACCAACCAAGTTTTATCGAAATCGCCATTGTATTAACTGAAATCGCCATTTTAAATACTGATAATAAGGGTAGTACAAATCTCCCCAAAAAAAAAAATGCAACGAGATCGACTACCCAACAAACAGACAGAATAACAAAATCGACTGACCAATATACTTGAAAAATCTTCCATTTTGCAAGGAAGAAACAAACAGACAGAAATGGTTGAAAACATAACATCCTTCACCTTCGGTGGCGAAGGTAATTACCACCTCCTATAATGGGAATGCAATAAGAGCCAACCACAGTGAGTGGGCTCGCATCACATGTAGAACAGGTGTGTCATAAAGTTTATTCCACCTTGAAAGTTGTTAATGGGCTCGCTGGGTTTTTACTGACAAGCAAATGGTGGCATGGCAGTTAACCTGAAACGAACTTGACTCCCTCAAGCTTCAAATCCAAATCTTTAATCCTGTTGCCTTAAGCTTGATTTTTAACCCAAAATCTCTGGGATGCCAGTCCAGTGTCCTCACAAAGAAGCCATTACTGTACCTAAGCCGATAGGATGAGACTTTCTTGTTGCTAACCTACCCATCGAGAAATTTCAACAGGAGATAAGACCTGAGTTATAAAATACATGTGTATGAGTCGCAAACTTAAATCATCAAACTTTCTCCAAAATGCAACTTGTAAAGTATGTAATTGTTTATTTACTGACTCAGAAATGTAAACATCAAAATCAATCAATGGAATGTTTGAGCGATGCAAATCCATTTCGTTTTGTTTTGATTGTGAATGATTTCAATAATTATTTGCAAACACCGAAAATGAGCAACATTCTAGACTGGAGTTCACAGAAGGGTTTGTTAATCCAAACATTGCTTATAGGGAAAGACTGTTTTACTGTCTTGTTTGTGGTTTCAATTCCCATGGCAGTTTAGTGCAATGTTTCATTCATTCCGCTGACATTCATCTGTGGATATAAAAATGATTCTGTGGTATGTTGTGTGCCTTTCAGCATGTACTGTGGCTTCATTAGATAACCATACCAAGCAAGTATCATGGTTGGTATCTACAACATGTCAGTGATATTTTATAGCTGATAATTTATCATGAACAATTTGCTTCTCCATTGCAAGGTGCTGTGAAGCAGCCATAATCAGGGAGGTCTGTAATTTGGCCAGATAACTGGTGCACAATGGCCCTTCTTTTTGAAAGACTCCATGGGGCCTTCAAACGCCAGAAGCAACCGCAAACAGGCCAGATACTTGGTGAAATGTGCCCTCTCAAAAGATGGCATACATGTTGATTCATGAAGCAGCACACTGCCTGCAAAGCATTGTGGCAGCAGTTTGCCACTTATTTCTATTTTGTCTGGAATCAAACCCCAGAGTCTAACTCAAGAGTCAGTTATCTTTAAGCTGTCCTATAGTCACAGATTTTCTCCATGTTGATACATTAAATATAACATGGCTGTTGGAGGTGCTGGGTTCAAATTTGACTTGGATTTTTGTTTGTAAAGGCCCGGTCACACCTTGACGTTTTAGCCAGCGATGGCAACGTATTAAAATGTATGTAAAACGCTGGCTTACGTTGAACTTTTGATGTTTTTTTTTAAAGATTCGGACGTATTCATAGCGACTTGGTCTTATGTATAACGCATTGGTAACGGACACAGAACGTTTCGTTGTGTTATAGACAACTTATACCAACGAATGCTGAACCTGTTGTCGGCCTACACACCCGATGCCCAACGATAGTCTAACTTAGGCATAGCACGTTGCACGCATCGCCGACGATGTCGTGACGTAGCCTATTAAAAGGCTGACGCACAACGATTCGAATCATAACTGCCGTAGAAATGGAAGTGTCAACATCGCGGTCACACCTTGGCGATCTTGCCAGCGTATGCCGACCTAAGAAAAATGTGTCTCAAACGTTGGGGCACGTCAAATACGGTATGAGTAAGTTTGGTATACGTGAGTACAACGCTAAAGTACGCTATCATACGTCGTAGTAAGTAGAGTACGTCAAGAAATTTTAAACATGTTCAAAATTTTACGACGTACTCGGCGTATGACACACGTTCTGCATGTGATGGGGATAAGTTTTACACACGGTATGTGGACGCTTACACACGTCCACAAAGGCTACTTATAAGCTACTCATAAGTCGAAACACGTCGCGGTAATGTTTTTTACGCGAAACTTATTTCTAACTTATGTTTGACGTGCTTTGAACCAATTCTTTACGTAGTCCCAACACACATCGACGTATGTAGACGTATTCCAATGACGTCTTCCAGGAAGACAAAAAAAAAATTAACGTGTTTCTAGCTTACAACTGCCATATAAAGACGTGTTCCCAGCGGTTTTGGGAATTGGTATATAAAAATGCTGCTCATAAAAGGGAACCCAACAGTGTTTTCGAGTCCTTTTTGAGTCGATGTCCATGTCAGCAGTAACAGTATCAGTATCAGTATCAGTATCAGTATTAGTAGTAGTAGTAGTTTGTTAATGTTGGCAGTAGTAGATGAGTGTGAGGGGGAGGGTGTGGGTTATGATGGATCGTCTTTGCGTTTAACGATTTAACGATTTAAATGATAAACTCAACGATTTAAATGGCTGCATCTCCACTATTGAAAGTAGACGCTTGCACTCAACAATTGGATTTTTTTTACACTCAACGACTTTTAAACGGTACCACTCAGCTATTTTCATTGTTTACAATGAACGATTTAAATTGCTGTCACTCGCCTTTGTTTTTTGACGCTGGGGTTTGGAAATTTGAAGCGTTTCTTCTGAACGTGTTAAAACGCTCAAACTCGACTATTTTAAATACACGCTGCCGATGGACAATTGGAATCATCGCCAAGCTAGACATCGAAGTGTGAACATCCTCGTCATGCCAAAGAAAAGTTTGAAGAATGCTGCAAATAAGTGTCCTGGCCGTGGCCGTGGACGCTAACGCAAGGACGATCCATTATACCGACGTCTTTGAGCCTATTAGTAAGTTAAAAGTAACGTCTGTCGATGTGTGGCAACGATCGCGTAACGTGCCAACAACACGTTAATCAGAGGTTAGAAATAAGTTTCGGGTACGCTAAACATTACCTCAGTGTGTCTCAACTTATGATTAACTTACAAGTAGCATGTGTTGACGTCTGTCAACGATCGCAGACCGTGCATACAACTTGTGGCCAGCGTAGCGGAACGTGTGAGTCATACGCCGGCATATGTCGTGAAATTTCAAGCATGAAAAAATTTGAGGACAACCAAAAAGTACAACGTATAAAGCCAACGTACAACGACGTATGGCAGTGTTTTTCAACGTGCTCTCAATGTTATCAAAACTTACCCATAACGTATTCAACGTGTGCCAGCGTTTTAGAAAAAAAATTAAAAAATCGGCATACGTTGGCTAAAACGTCAAGGTGTGACCGGGCCTTAAGAAGGAATTGATCGTTGTGGTGTTGGTAACCAATGCCCATAGTCATGTGTTTTCTGCTTCAATGCATGTGTTGAAAATAAAAATCTCGGCAAATTTAATAAAGGAGAGGATGGAACGGTGAACAATTTCAGAAATTTATTGTCAATGAAAACCTTAAGCCTGTTGAGATGTACACTTTTGCCTGCACAGTATGATAATAGTTGCTTGTCAAGAATACATGTATATATCGATATCTATATCTATATCTATACCTATATCTATCTCTGTCTATGTGTGTGTGTATATATATATATATATATATATATATATATATATATATATATATATATATATATATATATATATATATATATATATATATATATATATATATATATTGTGACGTCCACGGGACTTGAACAGTCCCGCCAACGTAGAATGAGCCGAAACGATGGAGGCGGTTTATTTATTTATAACCCAAACATGGCTCTAATCGCTCTACTGCAAACGGGACAAGGAAGGTGGCATGAGTCACTTTTCACTGAGTTGATGATATTTATTTGTTTTTATTATTAACCAGAAATAACAAGACTCGGCAAGAAGAGGGATCCGGGGTGATTCGACGGGATGGTGCGGGATCGGGCGTGGGGAAAACACAGACAATTCCAATGAATATACAAATCTCAAACCCTCTAAGGCGCCAGGTACACACACACACACACACACACACACACACACACACACACACACACACACACACACACACACACACACACACACACACACACACACACACACACACACAACGTAGCTATTTCTGGTGCTCAGGCTGGACCGTGGTGTGGACGCAACTGTCTCTGGATTGGCGTCGGACGAGCTGGCCTTGCTCTCGTCAGGGGGGCAGGAGAAACCGTGGTGCTGTCGACCTCCTGGTCTTGGCCCAAGTCCGCTCACAGCCGCCAGGGAACCAGTTCTGGCGCCAAATTGCGAGCAGGAGACGGAGGCAGGTCCGCCCGCCGTTCGACCCCGTACTCCGAGCCAGCAGAACCCCAGAGCCAACCAAGGTGAGGAACGAGGCTCAGCAAGGCTCCAAGACACGATGAAAAACAGGATCGAATCAGCGCAACAACAAGCACGCTCCCAGCACAACAACCTCCACCCCCAAAAAACGGTCTTTTCTGTCCCGATCTTCTTCCTCTTCCTTTTCGACCCCAAACAGAACCTTTTTATCCTCCCATCCTCGTCACTTCCAATCGAGCCGTTTTATTGGCCCACCGCCGTCGCCTTCCGCCAATCGTGATCACGGGGCGGAGCCATCCGCAGCACTGTCCTGTGATGTCACGGCAAGCCTCCAGAGAATACTAAAAGGGGTTTACGCAGACACACTTACCCTATCCCGTGTCCCTATCTAATTACGTGACAATTATCATTTCTCCCTTGAAGAAATGGACCTTTACTAGACAACTTATCACCACTGAATTGCTACTTATTACATTGAGATCCTGGTACACTCGAACAGCATGGCATACCTAATTAAACATCCTAATTACCCTTTGAATGCATACCCCCCCCTCAAACGTAACACTGCCCCCTCCTCTGGTACCGCAGCTCCTGCAAGGTATATCACAGGCGCTACCGTACCAGCCTTAACACTTACTGACACACCTAATTAACCTAACGAAATAAAGTAGGAGGGGCAATGGGCAGCGAGTCGCAGCTAACTTACCTATCCTGCTTAATGTACTACCCCCTTATGGCCTTATCCTCGCCGAAACAATCATTCATTTTTTTTTATTTTTATTTTTTATCACATGAGAGCACTGAGCGAAGTTGCACTCCATCCTCTGGATCATCGCTCTTGCCCAACACTCTTCCAGTGATCTGGGGAGGGGAAACAAAAGGTTCCACAAAAACACAACACTTATACTTTACATTCCTACTCTAAGCCTTAACGACACTATTCACAGGATATTTACACTTGACCGCCTCCCCCAGTGGATGCTAATAGACCCAGCGTTACCTGGGGAGCCAATTTTCAAATTTGCTTGCCCCAAAATTATGCGGACATCATGCCCTTGCTGCACATGTCAAGTTGTGCGGGATCGAGTGGGACTCACACATCTTCACAACACTCACACCATGGTAATCATCACATTTCTAGGTCATGGTCCCCATTTTAATGATGCAGGCTGAACCCCGTCATGGCCGTGGGGTGGGTTACCACAAGATGATGGGGGCATCTCAGGTGCAACCATGCCCACAGGTAAGCTTTAGTCCAACCCGGACGTTTCTCCGCCCCGCTCCCTTTCATTCCCACCCCCCCTGGTAGCCATCAGCTCTAACCCCGTACAACACATTGGAAGGGGTCTCACTGGCTCCTCTGGCCTTCCTGGGTCACCAAGGTCCTACCCGCCTTGGTCGCCCAACCAGACCCTCTCCCAGTTGCCTCCAGACACTGTCACCGTCAGCCACCAGGTGGTGAATCTCCTTGAAGGGGGTCGCAATTCCCGCTCACCGTGAGCTTCAGCAATCCCTGCGGACAAGCACATCATCCCCACCCACAAAACCCACATGACTCCCCCACCCCATCGGCCTTACATGTGACACCTGCATTTCTAACACTTCACCGACCGTGACCTTCCCTGTTACCACACCATGTCCAATAAAAAATCAACGTGTGCACCATACATTTCACTTCTTAACTTGAAACAACTCACACAGCACTTCTCCTCACCCGATCCACGCACCAGCCATTGGACAGCCACTTGTGCCCGCTTTGTTATCAATTACCCACTGTCCCGATAGTCACTCTAAAACCCAGCAGAACTCGCAAACCCTCATCTTCAGCACATGGGGCAGGAGGCTGCCAGGGCCCAAGCTACCACACAGAAGCGGCCAATCTTCCCCTCACACGCTCTATCCAATCCGGAATATCCCGACCCAAGTAAGAGCTCAATCGGTCACAATGGACGATCTGTGGGAGTGCGTGGCGGCCTATCTGGATTTTAAAAAACTACATCGGTTACCTGTCGGAGTATCACACCGGGGCCCTTCCAGGGGGGGGGTGAGTTTCGGGCACACACCCTTCCTTCTCTGTGGCCGGAAGAGCCAAATGAGGTCTCCAGGGAGGAATCGGGGGGCGTGTGTCCGAGAGTCATACCTCAATTTAGCACGCAAGGAAGCCAAACCTATTCGCTCCCTCGCAAAGTCATGAGCTTTCTCTATGCTCTTACGCATTTTGGAAGCATAACCCTCCGCCGAGGTCCATGTTGGGGTTTCAGGTGTCACGCCCAGCCACAAATCAACAGGGACCCGCATCTCCCGACCAAACATCAACAAGGCAGGGGTGCAGCGCGTGGCCTCATGCTGCGCAGTCCTGTATGCCATCAGGACAAAGGGGAGATGTTCATCCTAGTCCTGCTGATTCTGGGAGGTAAAGAGAGCTAACTGGGTAAGCAGAGTTTTATTAAACCTCTCCACCATCCCATCCGACTGTGGCCTTAGAGGAGTGGTCCGAGTCTTGTGAATTTGGAGGAGCTCGCACACTAAACGTAGGAGTTCGGACTCGAAGTTCCGGCCCTGGTCTGTGTGCAGCTCCCTCGGAGTTCCAAAACGGGTGAAGAACCCCTCCACTAGTGCTTGGGCAACCAGCCGTGCTTCCTGATTGGGCAATGCATAGGCCTCCGGCCATCTGGTAAAGTAGCCCATTGCCACCAGAATATACTTGTTGCCTCGGTGGGTGGTGGGTAGGGGCCCGACCACATCAACCGCTACCCTCTTAAGTGGTGCTCCTACATTATAAATTTGGAGGGGGGCATTACGTGCGCATGGTGGTGTTTTCTTCCCCCGGCAGAGGTCGCACCAACGTACCCATTTTTGGATGTCGCTGCCCGAGTTCACCCAATAGAATCTCTGCCTCAATTTCCCGAGTGTTTTGGTTACACCTAAGTGTCCCATCGTTCGTGTTCCATGTACAAACCCCATCACCTGTTCTCTCAATTTCGAAGGTACCACCAACAACCAGGAAGCATTTCCACTCGTTGGTAATTCCCACTCCCGGTACAAAATGCCATCCTTCAGCTGGAGCATCTGCCATTGTGCCCAATACGCCTACACCTGCGCCCCAAGCGAAGCAATTTCTTCCCACGCAGGCCGTTTTCCACCCTCCAGCCAATTACAGAGGTGGCCCAAAACAGGGTCCTCCTTCTGTTCCTTTTTCCAATCGACACTACCAAATTCAGGACGTGGTTGTGGCAGAGTCCGACGGGTTACTCGGGCGGCACATAGGCATGCATCAATTTGTTCCTGCCCAATCAAATCCTTATTCTCTTGACGTTCACAAAATTTGCATTGGTGCTGCCAACAAGGTCGCCGAGAGAGAGCATCTGCGTTGGCATGTGTTTTGCCAGGCCGATGTTGCACAACAAAATTGTACTGCTGCAGTTTCTCAAGCCACCTTGCAATTTGGCCCTCCAGCTCCTTGAACCGAAGAAGCCATTGCAAGGAGGCATGATCAACCCGGATCACAAATTCCCTCCCGTACAGGGAAGGATGAAAGTGTCCAACTGCAGACAGCAAGGCCAATATTTTTTGCGAGTGACGCAATAATTTCGCTCGGGCTTTGACAGAGCCCTACTATAATAGGCAATCACTCGTTCGACACCTTGTTGGACTTGAGACAGGACCGCCCCCAATCCTCCCTGACTAGCATCCGTGTCAAGGATGAACTGGCCAGTCTCGGCCGAATACGCCAAAACTGGGGCTTCTATCAGACGTTGTTTTAGGTGATTGAATGCTTTGGTGCAGTTTTCTGACCACACAAATTTAGCTCCCTTCTCTGTCAATTGGTGCAATGGTCTTGCAATACTTGCAAAATTTTCCACAAATTTCCTATAGTAATAACAGAGGCCCAAAAATCCTCTGACCTCTCTTACATTTCTGGGGGTGGGCCACTCTTTTACTGCCACTGCCTTCATTGGGTCTGTGGCCACACCGCTCTCATTCACCACGTGACCCAGATAAACGACCTCTTTCCTAAAAATTTCGCAATTCCCAGGGTTCAGTTTTAACCCGGCCCCCCTTAATCGCCTGAAAACCTCCACCAAATTTTTGGCAGCCTGCTCAAATGTGGGAGCGTGGACAAGAACGTCGTCTAAATAGATCAGGCATGTTTGCCATGGCAGCCCAATCAAAACGCGTTCCATCAGACGTTCAAATGTGGCGGGGGCATTGCACAATCTGAAAGGCATGACGACAAACTGACAGAGGCCCTTCCCTGTGGTAAATTCTGTTTTCTCTCTCCCTTGTTTGTCCATTTCCACCTGCCAGTAGCCACTCTTCAAATCCAATGTAGTGAACCATTTTGAGCCGGAAATGGCATCGAGTGTATCATCAATACGTGGCAGGGGACACGAGTCTTTGAGCTTCACTTGATTGAGCTGGAGATAATCCACACAGAACCGAATGGTCCCGTCCTTCTTTCTCACCAACACAATGCGAGACACCCAAGGACTTACCGAGGGCTCAATAATTCCAGCCTCCTTCATCTTTTCCACCTGTTTTTCAGCCTCATCCCTCTTTGCAAGAGGTAGACGTCGTACAGGCTGTCGAACAGGTCGAGCCTCGCCAGTGTCAATTTGGTGCCTGACTAGACTCGTGCGTCCAAAATCCTCGGGAGAGAGAGAGAATACATTCACATTAGCACCAACCAAATTGTGCAATGACCTTACCTGGTCCACTGTTAACCCCTGTTCTGCTCGGTTTACCATGTCCCATACTCCCTCTGGCCAATTTGTTTTTCCAAAATTTTGCCCCGACTCCGGCTAACCTGGCGAGTCTGTGGTTCCGTCCCCTCCGGTGATCTCCACTACACTGCTACACTTTGCTATAACAGCTCCGCCCCTCACTGTGTGAGGGCTGTCAGACAGGTTGAGCAACCGAACCACTACCATGGGCTGATGTGTATCCACGAGTGTACGACCCACCATCAATCCTGCAGTTTCCCCCGAGCTCCACGGCTCCACCATCCCGAGCTGGCCCACGTGATTGGTCCTTGCCGATATCCGGCCCAACACCACGGTCTCAGACCTGGGGGCCACGGTCACGGTGCGCGACATCTCCAGTCACGCCCCCTGCGCCTCCTCGACTTCCCCCAGTCCCTCCAACCGTAGCTTTTCAGTCCCTAGCCACATGTGACCCCGCTCCAGGTCTAGTTGGCAGTCATGTTTCACAAGGAAACTCAACCCCAGAAGGCATTGGTCACACACTTCTGCCACCCACACCACCGCATCGACCTCTAGGCTGCCCAACTCCATCCTCACAACCCCAATACCCATTATCGGCGTCGTTGCTCCCGTAGCCAGTTGGAGACTGTGTCCTGCTAGTCTATCGATTTTGTCCCAACCTCCAACACTTTGGTCCAACACTAGCGGGCTAATAACGGTATCACTTGCACCCGTGTCCACCACTGCTTCACAAAACTCTCCCTCTATCTTTACCCTTACCCGCAAATTCCCCAAACCAATTTTCCCACAATTCACTATTTTCACCAAGGGAGGGCACTTCGCCACAATCTCACCAGCCAAGCATGGCCACGTATGCTCAGCCCGATCTAGTTTCCCCGACCCCCGACAGTGATCTCCGGACTCGACCTAGGTAAGGGCACCTCGGATAGACCTGGCGGTTCAGCAGGAGGATTCATCCTCTCCGGGCTTGAAAGTCTATTGGAGGGTCTCTCCAACGCCGGGTACCGGCAATATCGTTGCATGTGTCCTCTTCGCCCGCACCGGAAACAACTCCCCATAAAAGGCCCCCGTGAGTATCGGTGAAATGTCTCTTCCGGTTCCGGACCCCCTCGGCCATAATCAAATTGCTCTATTGGCTGGGCTGGACCCCGCCGCTTTGGCGCACTAACTACCGGATTACCCTTTATCAAACTTGACAGTTTCTGGCAAATTTCCTGAAACATTTGGGTAATGCCAATTTCTCCCAGCCCCTCTCCCTGATCCTGAATCTCCGCCTGTCGGACCGTCACCGATGGCCTCTCTGGCAGCCGACCCGGCCGCCTCCACGAGGCCAGCCTGGCTGCGCACTCAGCCGCTCGGTGAATGGTGGGTGGATCCTGTAACTCCACTAGCGCTCGGACCTCAGGGTCAGGAAGAGCAGCTAAAAATTTCTCTAGTGCCAGTCTGTCACATGCCTCCACTGTAAGGTCCCAATACGCGATCCTGACTGATTGGTAAATGTCCTGTGCCAGCTCCTGCACTGTCTCACCCGGCTTTAATCTGCGGTGCTGGAGCTGGGCCCGCACCAGATCACAGTTCGCTGCAAACCCAAACCGACGGCTCAACGCCTCGCAAATGTGGGAGTTGGTCAACATCCCCTCCGCGATCACGTTTAACATATCTGCGGCTGGTCCCCGCAACGTTGCCACCAAATTCCCTGTACATTCCCACTCATTCCACCCGTTTAGTCGGGAAATACACTCAAATTGCGTCAGAAAAGCTTCAAGGCTCCCTGACCCGTCAAAATTTACCAGGGGGATCACTTTTACGGTGGCCCACTTCTCAGTTTCTCCCTTGTCCGAATCCAGCCCAGGGATCAAACACCCTTGTGGCTGCGTATCCAATTTCGGAGCCCACTATGGCCAAAGATGTTTTGTGGTGAGGGTCTCATGGGTCAATTTTGCCTCCCGTTCCAAACGTTGAATGGACCGATTCACCTCTTCCCGCAGGATCTTCTGGGCCTGCACAACCTCCTCCAAGGCTCCGTCGCGAGTTTGTAGCTGCTCCTCAACCAACCCGGACACTCTACTTACAAAAGACGGCTCTACCAGGCCTTTATCCAAGACTTCATCTTGGCTCATAATTTTATCTTGTTCGTCCAAACGAGCCTCCAATCCTTTTACCTCCTCCGCCAAATTCATCCCTTGCTTCCTCAGCTCTCCCCACTCTTCTATTTGCAGCTGCATACGAGCATCCACACAGGCACGATGACGTTCCAGGCTTTCATCCACTTTATCAACCCGAATGTTCGTTGCATCAATTTTATCTACCAATTTTTTTTGTATATTTTGCCCCTCCAATGTAATTTCTACCTTTGTTTCCTCCAATCTATCATCGAATTTACTTTGTATTTCTCCCAATTTAACATCCACACACTCCTGCATCTCAGTTTTCATTTTCTCCATCTTTTCCCCCAATTCATCCCTCATTAAATCAATCCGTGCACCCAACTGTTGCCCCATTACCCCCAATTGATCTGTCATTTCTGCCCCCTGTGCCGTCATTTCTGCCCTCTGTGCCACAAATTGATTTTCCATTTGTGCCGTCATTTCTGCCATTTGTGCCCCCTGTGCCGTCATTTTTGCCCCTTGTGCTGTAATTGCACTCATTAAACGTTCCAACATTGTCCAGATCGTCATCGTGCCGGTTTCCGGCGCTGCCGGCTCCGTTACGGGCGATGAAGCACGGTCCACGCTCGGAATGGGGGAGGTTCCAACCCTACCCCCGTCTCTCCCTTCTTCCCCCGACTCGCTGCCAGACACGTGGCCTTCCACCTCAAACATCTGCACATCCGCCATGGTGCAGAAGTCCCGTTTGCCGCCAATTAATTTTAATTTGAAAAATCCCGCCAAAATTTTCCCGCGCTCGCGCGCTTTCCTGTAGTAATTTTGTATTCCAATTCGTGGCGAGATTTTAATCTTGGTATATTCTCCCGATACCAAATATAATTTAGAGGGGTTCGAACATCCAACACCGTGACACCAATGTGACGTCCACGGGACTTGAACAGTCCCGCCAACGTAGAATGAGCCGAAACGATGGAGGCGGTTTATTTATTTATAACCCAAACATGACGGTTCTAATCGCTCTACCGCAAACGGGACGAGGAAGGTGGCACGAGTCGCTTTTCACTGAGTTGATGATGTTTATTTGTTTTTATTATTAACCAGAAATAACAAGACTCGGCAAGAAGAGGGATCCGGGGCGATTCGACGGGATGGTGCGGGATCGGGCGTGGGGAAAACACAGACAATTCCAATGAATATACAAATCTCAAACCCTCTAAGGCGCCAGGTACACACACACACACACACACACACACACACACACACACACACACACACACACACACACACACACACACACACACACACACACACACACACACACACACACACACACACACACAAAAAACGTAGCTATTTCTGGTGGTCAGGCTGGACCGTGGTGTGGACGCAACTGTCCCTGGATTGGCATCGGACGAGCTGGCCTTGCTCTCGTCAGGGGGGCAGGAGAAACCGTGGTGCTGTCGACCTCCTGGTCTTGGCCCAAGTCCGCTCACAGCCGCCAGGGAACCAGTTCTGGCGCCAAATTGCGAGCAGGAGAGGGAGGCAGGTCCGCCCGCCGTTCGACCCCGTACTCCGAGCCAGCAGAACCCCAGAGCCAACCAAGGTGAGGTACGAGGCTCAGCAAGGCTCCAAGACACGATGAAAAACAGGATCGAATCAGCGCAACAACAAGCACGCTCCCAGCACAACAACCTCCACCCCAAAAAAACAGTCTTTTCTGTCCCGATCTTCTTCCTCTTCCTTTTCGACCCCAAACAGAACCTTTTTATCCTCCCGTCCTCGTCTCTTCCAATCGAGTCGTTTTATTGGCCCACCGCCGTCGCCTTCCGCCAATCGTGATCACGGGGCGGAGCCATCCGCAGCACTGTCCTGTGATGTCACGGCAAGCCTCCAGAGAATACTAAAAGGGGTTTATGCAGACACACTTACCCTATCCCGTGTCCCTATCTAATTACGTGACAATTATCATTTCCCCCTTGAAGAAATGGACATTTACTAGACAACTTATCACCACTGAATTGCTACTTATTACATCGAGATCCTGGTACACTCGAACAGCATGGCATACCTAATTAAACATCCTAATTACCCTTTGAATGCATACCCCCCCCTCAAACGTAACAATATATATTGAAGAATATAATAAATTCTTGACAGGCAACTATTATCATACTGTGCAGCCATAAATTTGTAAATTTCAACAGATTTTTGTTCCATGTTCCATTTATCAGACCAGAGTATAATCATTTCCAGATTAACAGCTGCTGTCTGTCTTGGACAGCATAGGGATGGGTTACTGTATGACACAATGCGGAATCATCTGCAAAAAGGAAGAGAGAGTTTCCAGAGTATCGGAGAAGAAATTTATATACTCAGATGAGGAACAAGACTAAATCAAAAACACTGACTTGGGGAACTGCAGGCTCCACTGGGAGAGGGGAGGAGAGGATTACATGGATGGAAACACGTTGACTATGGGAGTGGAGGAAGTCTGGAATGAAGGTCAAGTTAGGTATGGGAGCATGTGCCAGAGCAGCGCGTCGCTGCATCCACTTTCCACGGGTACTCCAGGGGCCTCCGTCTAGCCATCCCCCAGGCAGATGCCTGGCCCATCCCCATCTCCTGGAGATGCTGATCAACCTGCTTCAACCACGAGGCATGTGGTCGGTATATTGGCCTCCTCCACTCACGAGGCTCCCTCACTGAGAGAATATGGTGAGCAGGATCAGCGTCAGGAAAACGAGCCACATGTCCATTGAGCCATAGCTGACGCTCACGGACTATGCAGGTAACAAATCTCATTTGAGTCTCTCTCAGCAACCACTCGTTGGACACAAAGTCTGACCAGCGATAGCCAAGGATTTTCCAAGGAGACCTGGTACCAAAGGAATTGTGTCTCCATCTCAGAGAATCTGGCTCTGGAATCTCAGAGAATCTGGCTCTGGAATCTCAGAGAATCTGGAATAAAGGCGGCCTTATATGCCACAGGCAGAGCACTTGGCAAGCAAAGGAGGATGCCAGACTCTGTCGAATGCCTGAGATAGGTCCAGGAAACGGTTCGAACCCCTTGTTTGAGATTGAAGGGCCCCAACCATTGCTGAAAGAGGAACAGAAACAAGTTCAGAATTGAATGCCTGGGAAAAAAAATACAAACTGATGGTCAGAGGTCAGACTGTTTGAAAACGGGAATGATTTGACATCAGAAGCAACCAGAATGGCACTCAGTAGAGCGCATACCTCCGCCAGGCTGAACAGTTTACGTTTTGTACAGCACTGATAGGCTGGATCTGCATCCAGACCTTAATCAAAATCTTATCAGCTTTTTCTTGTCACCTACCCAACTGATGCACTAACTTTTGTTATAAACCATCCACATCTTTTTGAGATATCTTGCTCTATATCATTTTTAGCCCGATCTCTCAATGGGAAAGAATCTCTTTGAAAAATTATAGTGTCCGGATCTGGATCCGGGTCTTCACAAAAACTGCCCTTGTCACACACACAACTTTTCCACCATGTTTTGTCCCAATCCATCCATAACTTTTTGCGATATCCTGCTCACAGACGGGGTGAAAACATAACCTCCATCCCCCTTTGGTGATGGAGGTAATGATGGATTGCATAACTGCTTTTAAATGTTAACAAGCGGTCACTGGCTTACAGTTGGTATAGAGTCTGTAGACCAATATGTTTGCATCCAATTGAGTTAATTGTGCCTAATGAGAATACGCATTTCCAAAGTTTGCTGTCACAGATGCAGCCTAGATTTGATTTCAGTGCAGGTGTATTGTGGGAGATTACCAACAGCTATGTTCTGAAGTTGAAAAATGAGAACAAATTTGTCTTCAAATTGCAACCCTCAAATTGCATGTCTCTAAAAGGTTGGAATTTACATGTACAGTTATATTAAACTTCGCTCATTAACAATATCAGAGATATGAGCCTGGTGTGGCTCAGTGGTTAAGGTGGTGGCTTTGGATCCTTGGGGTCCTGAGTTCGAGCCCCGCTGGCTGCTGAGTTAGAATATTTGGAGGGGGGTTGACTCAGCCAGTCATCCTTCCGAAGGTCGGCGAAATGAGCACCAGCATACTGGTAATTATCCCTGCAGGGTCGAAGGCAACTGAAGGGTTGGCGTCAGGAAGGGCATCCGGCCGTAAAAACATTACCACAAGAAAGGGTACCATCATTGGAGCCCACAAAAAGCTGACCCCTGCTCAGGGATAAAGGCTTCCAAATGGTGTGATGATGATTAACAATATCACAGATGTAAGCCATATATCCATCCATCCATACATTGGGATCATACTCTGTGCAGAGTGTCAGTGCGGCCGAAGCAGTCTCCTGGGCTATTGGGCACAATCCTGGATGGGTTGCCACTCTGACACAGGATACTGGAATGGCTCAATCATCCCAGCAAAATGGTACTCATTTTGCCAACCTCAGAAGGATGACAGGGTGAGTCAACCCACCTGGTATTAATTCAACAGCCAAGCGGGAATTTAACTCAGAACCCGAAGATCCCAAGCCCACACCAGGCATAGAGATATAATGGAAGATAAAAATACAGGGTGTCCATAAAGTCCTTGTGCAATTTTTCAACTTTTATGACTTTTATTGTACACATGATAGAAACAAACTAAAAATAGTTAATGAAACCAGAAGTCATAAATTTTTTACTCAACACAGTTCAATTTTTTCGGCTTCAGCGTAACCACCATATTTTGCAATACATCATCCAATCCAATTTTCCAAATTGTTGAAAACATTCTGCAATTGCTGTTGAGTAATTTAATGAATTGCATTTTTGATTGCAGGCTTAAGTTTATCCAATGAATGTGGTCTTGATAAGTAAACACCAGTTTTACATCGCCCCATGAAATGTAGGTCATTGGGGACAGGTCAGGTGAACGAGTTGGCCAAGTAATTTGTCCACGTCCACCGATCCACTTGTCTGGGGGAAGAAATGATTCAAGAACATTCGCACATTCGAAGCATCGTGACAGGAACCTAATCTTCCTGGTACAAGGTGGTGAGTGAAATATGTAATCATCATAGTTCAGGAACAAAATGAGGAAATTGCGGTAGTTCACTTTATCACTGATGTCGAAGTTGCCTCAGAAAATTATCAACTCATCAAGAAACCCAGAGGAATTGTGGATTTAACAACAGCAATAACAATAACATTGATAACAACATTAACATCAACAAAACTTGATGAATGATGCTTTCATGTGCCATTTACAGATTGAACTTTCATAACTTTTGATGTACACATGACAGAAACAAAGTTGCACAAGAACTTTATGGACGCCCCAAACTGAGTTATCTCACATAGCAGTCATTCCAACACTTTTTTTTTTGAGAGATATATTACTTTTAATATATAAAAATTCTCTGACCAGTTTGAAGCTGGGATCGTAATATGATCAATGTGAGTAATCAGGAGTCACGTGCAACGAACAGGAGTCATGTGAGACAATTCCACCAATATCGAGTGAAATCTTACCTCCCCTCGTGAAATGAAGTAGATAAACTGATGGATTGAATTAATATGGTGTTGATAGAGCACAGGCATGATGTACCAAATGGGCTCCTCCTGTGTCCAATTTCCTTATGTCACCTGCAGTTTCATGACTTATTTATTTTGCCTTCAAATTGTTTTTTTATTGCATGTTTATGATTAATTTTTGTCGTCGTAACGTAATGTCATTTGTTTCTGAATGGAATGACATGAGAGTTTGTTTTCTCGTCAGTAGGGGATATCTCCATTTGGGAGTGTTTCAAAGTTGGGGGCTACTGTATCAATCATCTGGTGCATCGCTACGGTAATGTTGCCGCAGTATTGAGGGATCTGCAGGTTACCTTGTCTCAAGTCAAACATATACACCACAAAAGTGGATTTGAGGTGTCTTTCCATCTGGTTCATGATCTACCTCTTTTAGATGCTTCCATTCAGTAGAGGGGTCTGCCAAAAGTGTGATTGATGCATCGCTAACTCGATGATGACATCGATGGCCAATCCATAAAAATTGGGCACAGTCAATGGTGGAGGCAAGGTTATTCAGCTGCGAGATGGGAGATCTGGCGAACTTCATTACCTCCATCACCGAATGTGGTCAGAGGTTATGTTTTCACCTTTGTATATCTATTTGTTTGTCTGTTTGTTTTTCTGTTTGTGAGCAGGATATCCCCAAAAAGTTATGGATGGATTTGGACAAAGCTTAGTGGACAGATTGGGTGTGTGACAAGGATGAAGTGATTCGATTTTGTTGAAGATCCATATCTGGGCACACTAATTTTTTTAATGATTTTTCATCATTGAGAGAAAGGACCAAAAACGATATATAGCATGGTATCTCAAATAGCTAAGGAGGGGTTTGATGAAACTTGGTGGACAGGTTGCTTTTGTGCCAAGGATGAATTGGTTAAATTACGATGAATATTTGGATCCGGATACAAGATGTTTTTAATTTTTTAGTGATTCTTCACCATTGAGAGTGATGTGATCAAAAATGATATATAGTACAATATTTCAAAATGTTGTGGATGAGTTATGACAAAACTAGGTGGATGAGTTGATTAGGTGACAAGAACAAGCCAATTCGATTTTGATTCAGGTCCAGATCCAGATCTGGCCTTTCAGTGGGATACAAAATGAAAACTGTTCAGCCTGGTGGAAATATGCACTCTACCGAGTGCCGTTTTAGTTTATGTCATCCTGCCATGGCATTTGCAGAATACAATGAATGGCTATGTCGAAACCTTTTTTCTGTATACAGAGTCGAGGCTTGTGGAAGAGTTGGAACACTGAACAGATTAGGATGCAACAGACCAAAAAGAACAGTAGAGAGAAGGGGGGGGGGGAAACCAACTGTAGAGTTGAAGGACAAAATAGAGGGCAACCTTGACAAACAGTGGGTTTGGGAAGGAATGAGGGGCAGGAAAAGATGGATGGGGAGGCTGAGTTGGGTCAGAAATACTGGAAATTTGAGATGGGCGGTGGTGGGGGTGGGGAGGATGAGGGTTGAAAAGATCATTGTTTTGGATGGGGGATGATCTGAGATGGTGGTGAACAGCTGTCTTGAAGACCTGGAGGAAAGAATGAGATTGAAGAGAATGTAGAAGTTGGTTCTAGAGGTGGGGGATAAAGAGGGACAAATGAGTGGAGCTGAGCAGTGATTCTGTTTTTTGGAAGTTTCACCAGAAAGGGATGGATGACGGATCATGTGCACTTTGCAGAAACCTGGGTGGGGGACAAATCACGGAAACAGCATGTGGTGCATTGAGGGCCTCCATCCATTGTTGTGTTAGTAGAAGCAACACGTCCAAGGTAGAGTTACCTCGTCTAAATTAAAATTCGTGATTAAAAAAAAATCAGGGTCGAAGGGGATCTGTGGGGGTGGGGGGGGGGCAGTTGAGTGACTGTTGCTCCTGATTCAGGTGATGTTGGCTCTCACAAGAGAGAGGCAACGTCCATTCATGCACGCTGTAACAGCAACTGTTCGGATCCAAGTTTTGGATCCATGGCAGAATATGTGTGTGATCAGTGCTTTGTACAAACGCAGCCTGAGCCTTTTATCCAATGAAGCATTCCAGATGGATGATAGATACCAGGTTAAGCTGGGCTAAAACTGTGCATTACCTTCCTTCTGGCATCCAGTCTCCAGATGAGGACACTTTAGATCCAAGATATTAAAATTCTCTCACTGTAGACACTGAGTGGTCATCATTCACAACGATTAAAGAAGCATTGTAGCACCCACATGACATTTTTTTTCCTTTGGCTCACTAAGTTGTAGTCCTATTGATGCATGCTTTTGAAAAACTTGCAAGGCTAAAATGATCGTGTATCCTGTTTCTGCCAGAATCACATCATCAGCAGAGGTCAAATCGGGAAATTTGGCCATTTTCCAAGATCATACCACATTGACTGCTTTCATTTTGAAAAAACTCCTCCCATTAGGTAGGTTATTAAACAGGGAGATAAAAAGTTGTATCATTTGTGACAGCTCTGATACTAAAGGTGAAAGATATAAGAAAGTCATTAAAATGAGCCTTCTATCAAATGCATTGAAACAAAAGTGAATGATTAAAGAAGTAAATAAATACAAATTGAAAATGTGTTTTTACTTCTCTTATTGAAATGCATCACAAACATTATTCGTTTAAATGAGAGCCTGCAGTTGTTTGTTAATGGTTTATCGATTGTTTACTGCTTTTCTGGTTTACATTAAAGTCGAGGGTTTGATGGCAGACGGGCCGATATCAATGAAGTTGAAAGGAAAATTTATTGAGGTCATGTGAAATCCTGGCATACCCAGATGGTCTGGAGATGGTGGCACTGACAGGGCTGCAGTTCTGTGAGAACAAATGGATCATGACGATTGTGGGAGTGAAGAGAATGGATGAACTGAGGGATGAGATTGATGTGCAGATGAGCTTGATTGCAAGATCGGTAAAGAGCTGTCTGAAATTGGCAGGGCACCTCGCGCAGATGGAGGAAAATAGATTTCTGATGAGAGCAGATCTGTTGAAAGAGCGTTGTAGAAGAAAAGGGGTAGGCCATGTCGTTTGCTTGCCTGTTTGGTTATTTTTATCTTGTGCAACTGCTACGGCTGGTTAGGCTTATCCATTTTTCCCCCAACTCGCACATCCGGTGGTCGTTCTTTCCTTCAAACGTATCTCACCATCCCTCTTCCGACCTTTGCTCTAAGATTCTGAAAACAAACCCATTATGTAATGAGTGCAGGATTATCAGTGGTAATCCCCTTTACTTCAATACCCTCCACCACCTCATCTCCTGCATGACTAGGTTCCCACTGCCCCAGCTCCGGATCCCCCTGACCTCACCTCTGCTGCACTTCCTCCAATTTTGTCCACCCTGACCCCCCCCCCCCCGCGGCCCATGCCCTCTCTCCACATTCCCTCACCCCTTCTACACATTACCCCACCCTTCCAAAATCTACCTCCTTCCCTGTCCCTAACTGTATGGAACTCCAACATCTCTGGGCTCCTCTCCAATCTCACGTCATTCAAGGCCACTGCTGGTAAACCTGGCATCACATGCTAAATATAATCTTTCCTCCCGTAGGATGTTCCTGATGTCTATCCTCCGTTTTGACAGGCTTGAACTCCCTTCCAGTGGCAGATTTTCAGCTTCCATCAAGAACTCAATTTCTCACTGTCCGTGTCTTGGTCTCACCTCTCCAAACCTCAAGGGGTACCTTTGGTTACATTCTCCACCCAGCAACTACCTCTGTCTGCATGCTTCACCATCCTCATAACAGGCTAACCCCATTTTGATATCTCTCTCTTTCTCTCTCTTTCTCTCTCTCTCTCTCTCTCTCTCTCTCTCTCTCTCTCTCTCTCTCTCTCTCTCTCTCTCTCTCTCTCTCTCTCTCTCTTTCTCTCTCTCTCTCTCTCTCTCTCTCTCTCTCTCTCTCTCTCTCTCTCTCTCTCTCTCTCTCTCTCTCTCTCTCTCTCTCTCTCTCTCTCTCTCTCTCTATGGACTGAATTAAAACCACCCAATCCAAATATCTCTTCCTCATACATGGAAATTTCATGTGTCACCATGTGAATTTTCTGGGAGTTGGTACCCCCCCTCAACCAGCCAGGATGCTTTTGTAAAGAACCTTTGGAACTCTATGGGCCTTACCCAATCTGTGAGCCCAGATATCTGCCAATGGAAAATCCTCTCTTCCTGAACTGGTCATGGACCAACTTTCCCTCTCACGACTTTTTTGCTTTCACTGCTTTAATTTGTTCATCTGACCATGTTCTTGTGAGAGTCCACATTTCCCCTGTTGTCAAAGAGCCACCTCAGTGCTGCAGATTTTGGTGGTTCACTCAGGTCGACTGGTAGGGGTGCACGCAGCCCCCTCTCTTCGTAATTGCTCTTCTATCTCCACCATCCCTGATATTAATGGCACCTGGGCATTCTTCCACAAAAGCTTATTCTCTCTCATGCACAGGTTTATCCCATATCATCTGGAGCTATCATATCAGTCCTCTCTTCCCTGGTACACTGAATTCTGTGGTGAGGCAGATGCCTTCAAACAACCTGCCTTTTCTTCCGGGAAGACAAATCTGACACAGACAATCTCAGGTCATTCGACAAATCCACAACAAGTGTGGGTCCACTCTTAGGAGAACCACAACAGCAATATCTGGCCAACTGCAAGGCTGAACTATTGAATCTGTCTCCTTCCTCAAAGACTTGGTGGCACCTTTTCAAGTCGGTCTCTGTCATCATTCTGTTCCATTTCTATCACTCCAAATGCCATCATGGCAGACTGTGCGTGTGAGAAGGCAGAATGTCTCAATTTTGTGTTTGCTTCCAAATCTCATGAATCCAAACCCTCGCTCCCTGTGCGTGCTGTACTCACACCGAACTACTCTTGGACATTGTCTTTATCACTGGAGAAGGTGGATACATTTCTGACAACCCTCAAATCTGATTCTGTGATGGGCCCGGATGGCATCAGCACTTATTCTCCAGTGATGTGCAAGATTCAATTTGAAATGACCTTAAAATCTACTCTGCTGCTCTCGCACTTCCTTTTTCTGCTCTGTTCACTTGGCCATTTACCCGAGGTCACTTTCTCTGTATTTTGAAGTTGGCCAAAATCGCAACATTACACAAAAATGCCAAAAACAGATCCTCTTAACTTCAGGCCAATTATCTTTCTTCCAAATACTGTACTGTATATGTTACATCATGGAATTCATCATTGTAGTTGATATCAAATCTTTCCTTTTTTCCAGTGGCATTATCTGAGACCATTGGTTTGGCTTCCTACTCAGTCACCCTCCTTGAAGCTTCATTGATGACTCCACCGTTGCATCTCTCATCCTTGAGATAGGCAGGCAGCAGGATCTTCCCTCTGTAGACTTTGATAGAATCAGGAGGTAGTCTAACACTTGGATGGAGGAATATGTCTTTAAACCTTGACAAATCTTACACACTTACTCTGTCTCTGAAGGGGTCATCTGGTGAACTCTTCAAACTACTTCCTGACAGCACTGAACCTCTTGACAAAGGGACCAAACTTCTTGAAGTTCAGTCCCTCAAATCTTTTGGCCTCACGATCAGCCATGATCTCTCATGGACAAACCACATATCAAAATTGGCCTCCAAAGCCAGCCCCTGACTGGCCATCCTCCTTTTGATCAAGTCTTTCCTTGGGAAATTTTAAATTCTAACAACTTGCAAGGTCTTCATCCACATCTTGATGGAGTACCAATCTCCCATTTGGGCTGGCACTCCTGCCTCACATCTCTCACATCTTGATGTAGTTGAGACAAATGTCCTCGAGATCATTGGAATCTCCCATGACTAAATTGAATCTCTGAGCCCACTATTCCAGCATCGTAGACTTGTGGTTGCCCTCTTTCTTCCATCACCTCCTTTCTGGTCTTCCATTTTCAGCACTTTCTCTACTCTTTCCCCTTCCCTCCCTCCCCCCAAAATGACCTGGATTTCCCAGGGTGCATATGGTCTGCCATTAGTCCCCTTCTGGGGGAACTCTCAAAATTCATGTTCACTGATCCCCTCCACTCATTTGTTCCATTTTTCTCTCACCTGTGGAATCAACTTCTTCAATTTGTTCAATCTCATAATTCCCTTCAGGGCCTCAATATGGCTATTCATCTATACTTTTCAGGTCATCCTCAATCCACATTCATGATGATCTTTTCTGTCTTCAGTAACTCTCTCCTTGTGTAGCCCTCTTCAACAGTGTACTTTGAGCTATCACGTTTGGGTTTTATTCTTGGCCAAGCTGTATACTGTCATTGGTTTTTTTCAAGCAGGCCATTTCATCACTTTGTATGTTATTCTTCAAAGGGGTTGCTTAGCTGGCTCTGCTAGCATTTGTTGTCGATGTTCAGGGTTCCATAAAGCCTTTTTAATTATTTATTTTTTGTATTCGAATGTGAGGCTTGTGGAAGAGCTGGGACACTACAAAAGGGTGAAATACACCAAGAGCAGGTTTGAGGGACTCTTGGAGGACTCAAAAACTGGATGAGGGGAAGGATGAGAGAGTAAGTGGGGGGAGAGAGGTGGTGGTGGTGGGCAGACATGGGGAGTGGTGAACAAGCTGGATCCAAGCTCAAGCCCAAGTAAGTAGCTGGAAGAACAGGAAGGGAAAAGTTGGAATGAAAGAGGAATGGAACAAAATGCATCGAAACGTGGGT
This sequence comes from Eptatretus burgeri, assembly GCF_056783735.1. Classification (NCBI taxonomy): domain Eukaryota; kingdom Metazoa; phylum Chordata; class Myxini; order Myxiniformes; family Myxinidae; genus Eptatretus; species Eptatretus burgeri. Next base: position 42,892,001 of record NC_140973.1, on the reverse strand, counting down.
GGAAGAAGAGGGGAGAAAACACAATCACGTGGCAAGTAAGGTGTGAGCTTTGGGAAGGTTAACCAAGGGATAAAAGATAATAAGTACGATGGCTGTTCACCACCTCACGGGATGAACCGAGAGGAGGTGAACTGCTATCTTGAAGCCCTGGAGGGAAGAATGCAATTGAAAAAAAAATGCCCTTCTCAAATAACCGGACATTGTGTGCTGGTAAAATGGCTAAATGCTAAGTTTCTGCTAAAACACTATAGAGGGCACTGCATCATCGCTATGCCAAGGATACCTATTTCTCAGCCTCAGGGTATGCATCAATTGTAACACAAAGCATTGGCAGCAATGATGAAATGCTTGTGTACAGTTGATTTAATGTGGTTTCCATTGAAAAGCAAGGCTCGACAAACAGGACTGATTTTTGTTTGACGTCACAAGCGTCACTCTTTCATCACATTTTGTAGTAATGTCAAACATCTCCCTGAACATCTGCTCCTTCAAACACTCATTCACTGTTCACTTTATTCCCTCTTGAAATGATTTTTGATGAACTGTGAAGTCGATGGACAGAGTTGGTGCTGCCTGTGATTTTCCATGATGAAGTTCCCCATGCTAGGACACTTGCAGCTGACCTGATAAAGGTGCCCATTTTCATGACAGCGAGTTATCATTCTTCATTGGAATTCTATTCTCTCCTTCATCTGCAACTGGTGCTGTAAAACTGAGCAATGGAACTGTTTCCTGACTCTACTGTCTGTTTACTGTATTCAAGGTAATGTCAATCAGGTTCACATGTGGGGAATAAGCAAAACTGGAAAGGACGATGTCAGGCTGTTGGGGCACCTGTTGGGAAAACCATAGGCATGGAGGTGTATGACATTTGGGCACCTTGGGTTAAATGCTGCATGTGGAGTTTTACAAAATTGTGACTGGCAATTTATGGGATCCAGAAATTATGTAATCTACACAATTTATTTCCTTCACATAATATGTGAAGACATGACCATGTACATGTGAAATGTAGTTTGTAATGTGTAATTCCACATCATGTAAAATGTGACTTCAAGATCTCAATTCTCCCCACGCCACTCTCTCCTCCTCCTCCTCTCACTCTCTCCGCCTCCCACAGGCCCCCCTACCTCCCACACTCTCTCGCCTGTCTACCCCTCTCTCCTCTCCCACCTCATCACGCACACCCCATAAGGGAGAGGGGAGGGAGGGTGAGAGGATCGTGCATAGGGGAGACGAGAGAGGTAGGGGGAGAGGGTGGAGTGTAACTTACTTCTTCCTTGACTTGATTGACTTGACTTGAGAGGGGGGGGAGGAGGATAATCTGCCTTGAGTGACTTACTTCTGTCGCTCATTTATATACTTTGAAAGCATCGAATACGCTTCACTTCACAAATTAAAAATTCCTCAAAATTGGATTCCATCGTTAGTCCACATATTCAATTTATTACGGACAAAGCTTTTGGAAATATTGTTTCATTATATAATTGGAAAAAGAGTAAACTATATATATATATATATATATATATATATATATATATATATATATATATATATATATATCCCAGGAACATAAAAAAAAGAATAGGACCACCTGCCCTGAAGCTCACCTGGATCAGGGGCTCAAACTCAAACCCCCCCGCAGATCCCCTTAGACCCTGATTTCTTTTAATGCCACGAACAAACTCTGGTACACCACAAGTGATGAAGGTTGTGGTCAAGTTTCATTGAAATAGTGTTGGTAGTTTCTGAGAACAGAGTAATACCTATTTTGGGGGTGAAAACCCCCTCCCTCCCATAAACTCCCTTTCATGAACACAGATTTTGATCCGGTCAAAACACTTTGGTACAGGGTTATGTAACTGGACTGTTGGTGCGTGATCCTCAGCAAAGGTTCATCAGGCCTACCAGCTGAAATGCCTGTGAGATTGTGTTTGCACCTGGTCAAAAGAGTTCCCTCCTCGACCACTGGAAGCCAACCCGAGACCAGTGCTACGGTGGGAATTTTTTCACGATTTTGATTCAGTTGCCCCACATGCATGGATAAGCGAGGAGAATGTTCATCGGTTATATTTCTCTGCTATGCACATTAACTGGGTTTTCAATGAAACCAAAGGGATGCAGGACAAGTGGCCTCCAAGGCATTGGATTTTGAGACTGCTTCTGTGGAAGAGACTGTATCTGCGCCTTTTGTACGTTGTTCTTGCTTGGATGAATAGGGCATCAAATTAACTCTACCAAGAGGGATTTGTCCAAATTTTCAGAGGACAATAATCAAAAGCTGCTGTCCATCACCCAATATATATATATATATATATATATATATATATATATATATATATATATATATATATATATATATATATATATATATATATATATATATATATATATATATATATATATATATATATATATATAATTACAGGGCCTTCAGAACGTATTTACACCCTCGACTTTTGTCACATTTTGTTGTGTTACAGCCTGAATTTCAAATGGATTCAACAAAAAAATTTTGTCACTGATCGACACAAAATATGTCATAATGGCAAAGTGAAAAACGTTTTTAGAAATTTTTACAAATTAATTAAATATGAAAAGCTGAAATATGTTGCGTCAACAAGTATTCAACCCCCTCAGTCAATACTTTGTAGGAGCAGCTTTGGCAGCGATTACAGATTCGAGTCTTCTTGGGTATGACTGTATCAGCTTGGCACAAAGACCTGGTGTTGGCTTAATGGATAAGGTGCTTGGCTTAAGATCATAGGGTCTTGAATTAAAGCCCTGTTGGGCCGTTGAATTAACACCAAGTCAGGTTAACTCAGCCTGTCATTCTTCCGAGATTGGCAAAATGAGTACCAGCGGATTGGTAACAGGAGCATTGCATCAGTGGCACAGCTGTGCCCCCAGAAAATGATGCAGCCAAGCAGCCACAGGCTGCATACAAATAAATTTTTTTTAAAGCTTTGCACATTTGGATTTGGGGATTTCCTCCCATTCTTCCTTGCAGAGTTGCTCAAGCTGTGTCAAGTTTGAAGGGGAGTGTTGGTGAACAGCAATCTTCAAGTCTTTCCACAGATTTCTAATGGGATTCAAGTCTTGGCTTTGGCTGGGATACTCAAGGACATTCATGTTCTTGTTCTGAAGTCATTCCAGTGTTGCTTTGGCTGTATTCTTGGGGTCATTCACCTATTGGAACGTAAATCTTTGTAAATCCGCAGTCTAAGGTCTTTTGCACTCTGAATCAGGTTCTCCTCAAGGATTTGTCTGTATTTGGCTCCATTCATTGTTCTCTCTATCCTTACAAGTCACCCAGTTCCTGTTGCTGAAAAGCATCCCTGTAGCATGATGTTGCCACCACCATGCTTCATGGTGGGGATCGTGTTAGATGGGTGATGAGCTGTGCTTGGTTTCCACCAGATGTAGTGCCTTGTATTCAGGCCAAAGAGTTCAATTTTCATCTCATCAGACCACAGAATCTTTTGCCTCATGCTCTCAGAGTCGTTCGCGTGCCTTTTTGCAAACTCCATGCATGCTGTCATGTGCCTTTTTCTCAGGACTGGCTTCCGTCTGCCCACTCTCCCATAAAGCCTAGATTTGTGAAGTGCTGCAGAGATTGTTGGCCTTCTGGCAGGTTCTCCCATCTTAGCCAAGGAACTTTGTAGTTCTGTCAGAGTAGTCATTAGGTTCTTGGTCACCTCCCCGATGAAGATCCTTCTTGCCCAGTTGCTCAGTTTGGTCAGACAACCAGCTCTAGGAAGAGTCTGGGTAGTTCCATATTTCTTCCATTTCCTAATGATGGAGCTCACTGTGCTCTTGGGAACTCTCAACACTCTAGAAAATTTTTCATAGCTTTCCCCAGATCTCTGCCTCCTCACAATTAGAGTTCTATGGACAGTTCCTTGGACTTCATGATGGAGTTTCTGCTCTGACATGCACTGTCAACTGTGGGACCTCATATAGAAAGGTGCGTTTCTTTCTTAATCATGTCCAATTAATTGAATTGGCCACAGGTGGACTCCAATCAAGTTGTAGAGACATCTCAAAGTTGATTAAAGGAAACTGGATGCACCTGAGCACAATTTGGAGTGTGGTAGCAAAGGGGTTGAATACTTATTGAAACAACACATTTAAGCTTTTCATTTTTAATTAATTTGTAAAAATTTCTTAAAACATGTTTTCAATTAATCATTATGGGGTATTTTGTGTAGATCGGTGACAAAAAAAAAAAATCGCAATTTCATCCATTTTTTTATTCCGGTTTTAACACAACAAAGTGTGACAGAAGTTGAGGGGTATGAATACTTTCTGAAAACACTATATCCATCGTCGAAAGGGAGGAGGCATTTAGCTCTCGGGATGACTGAGTACCTTGCTCGGTCTTCAAATTTTATTTCCACCATGAATGGTTTTGGCCACTGATTGTCACATTCGGTGGTTCTTGAACATGACACAGCTCTTGCATCACTTCAGATCGGAATGGAGGATATTGTATCTCAGGGTTTCAAACCTGAAGAGATGACTAATGTCATCTGGGATAACATTGTTTTCATTGAAGAAACATTGTCAGAACATGGAACCACATACAATACTGAAGTCCATGCAATGACATTTGCTCTGGCCATGAAGGGTTTGTCTGCATTCCATATAACCAGGCTGAATTCACTGACATAAACGAAGCCAGGTACAATGTATTCACGATGAAATGTCAAGTTTACCCGACACAACATTACCTGACACAACATACCTTGTGAACAGCTTATCAGTGTGCCATGTGTCTCCAGTGTCTTGACACCTGCATTGGTGCCTCAACCCTGTTAACTATGGATGACGACTGGACAATGAGAGCCTGATGATTCACTGGATGTCTTTAATTCTGGCCCCACCGAGTGTCCTGCAAAATGTGCATGGTAAAGGCTCAAGAACTACCTGCCAGCGTGCGACCTGGTCTTGTGTTATAGCAGGTCTCCCCTGCACAAAACTTTGGAGGTGCAATAACTGTTACAATAGTCAGCAGTAGTTGACCATTGAAACTGATGATTCTGGAGATTAATTGGGTGACAAGGATTGAAAGTAATTCAGCAGTCACGTCAATCTTGATACCGACATGTTGTTTGAAAGGTGTTTGCTTGAACTTTCCTCACATTGTGTATTCCCCAGTAAGATTTAATTTGTGAGACAGTAATTAGAATGCGAGTGTTATTCCGTGCACACACCAAATTTTAGGCCATTAGGCCATTTAGTAAGGAAGTGTTTTCAAATTACTGAGGAAGTTACCACCAGCACCCCGAGATTAGATAGTGATGTCAGTCTGTAGTGTGCAGATTTGATTATGTCATATCTATTTATGTGCAATCCAATGGTGTGAACATTGCATTTTTTGATTCGGCATTTTCAAATTATGTAATGAACATATGAGTAATTCCCAGGTTGCCAAAATGTTCTTTTCCCCCGAAACACATTTTAGCGCCTCTGACAGATTTTGGCCCACAGCCAATTAGGGAATTTTGGAAACTGAAAAAAAGTTAGCTTGACGAAATAAAACACGATAATGACTGCTTCATAATTATCCTCATTCCTCAGGAATATTGCGTTCCAGAAAACTCCCTCTTTAAACGTGTGTGTGCATGGTGTGCACAGGTAAAACAATCAGTACAATGTGAACCACCACGCAACCACCACAAAACATTAATAGATTGAAACAGCTCGTCAGACGTATGTTAAGACAGGAAGATTGTTTGCAAACTGGAGCAAGAGCTCATCTAGGCTTCAAAACGACACAGAGTGGAAGTCATATAAGTACAATAACTGTAAAAACATTATTGAAGAAGTATTTGAATAAATGCATTTTCAAACATTTTCAGTTGTTATGGGGAAGCGCGCCAAAGCACGTGGGAAATTCGTCAAAGTGGCAGGTTTTAGATGTGAACAACAGTTTAATTCAGTGGCAAGCCAAATAGCCATGCTACGGAATGCACCACACGGAATCGTTAACTCTGTAAGGCAAGGCATGTGTATATATTCCATGGTAATGTCAGGTTGTGTATGTTTGGTTAGATAATGGAATGTGCGATAAGGATTATAAATGTACGATAATACACAAAAGCCTTTGTGAGGAAGGTAAACATCTATAGGTAAAGCTCTAAGTGGATTATTTCAGTGAGATTGCATTGCCAGATTCACTGAATATATATATACATATATATATATATATATATATATATATATATATATATATATATATATATATATATATATATATAAACACAGGAGAGGTTCTGGACAGGAAAGGTTGAAACCCTTTTGAAAAATGGATTCTGGCTGATGATTCAGGCAGTCGGAAAATCGTTTGCTCTCTTAAAATAAAATGACTGAAGTTCTTGCTTTCAGCGTACAGCTTCCATGAGATTTGTGGTTAAAATATAGGTAAGTATGTATCAGGTGTTGAAAGGTTAGTCTAATTTGCAATCTCCTGGAAATGTTAGTACAACACTACAGCCATTACTGTTGAATAAATGATTCATATGTTGAGGAACAGATTTATGAAAAAGGTGCGTGTTTTATTATCCCAATGTTTAAAAAAAAAAACAGGGGAATATTTAAATTGGTTCTGTCTGTCTGTCTGTCTGTCTGTCTCCTTCCATCCGTCATGCTATATTCTCATAAATGGTTGGTGGGTCAAAAGGTCAAATACCAAAAAATGCAATTACAGGCATGTTTTTAAACATTTTATTTATGAAATTTTACAAGTGTATGCAATCAACATTGGAGGAGACGTAAAATATAGAACGACTTTTTGGATTTGACCGCTGGTTCATAGCACAGGCTCTAGGTAGGAAGGATTAGAGCAGAGAACTTCACTATTTTGTAGACGGGGCCACTTTTGCTGATAAGGTATCAGTGTGAGCCACCACACCGCCTGCAGGACTCCATAATGGTTGCTATTAGGCCCCACCTCCATATACTCTTCTTCGTTGTGGTTAACTGGGCTGCAAGCATAATTGTTTGTATTCTGCAACCATATCCTGATGTAGTTATGTTACTCTTATGCTTTGCATTGGAACACTCATTTGAAACCATTGGGTCAATTTAGCATTTATGGAGGATTATCCATCCATCCATCCATCCATTCGGACAATACTCTGTGCAGAGCGATGGTGCTGCCGAAGCAGTCTCCTCGGCTATTGCGCACAATCCTGGACGGGTCACCACTCCAATACAGTATACCAGAATACTGGCACTCATTTTTCCGACCCTGGAAGGATGGGAGGCAGAGTTAACCCCACCTAGTACTAATTCAACAGCTGAGTATTTATTAATAGTATTAATTTGAACTCAGGACCCTAGGATCACAAGGCCGCCACCCTAACCATTAAGCCAACACCAGGCATGGAGGATTATGATGGGTTGCGTTCACATTTGTGTATTATCGGTTGCACATCAGGGGCCGCACTTTAGGTCACCAGGGGCTGCCAGTGGTTTGCGGGCCATGCAATGAAGAACAGGGACTTCCGGTCACATGGTTCAAAATGGGGAAAATATTTACTCAAAATTTGATATTGGGTCATTTCTGGTGGAACTTTTTGCCATCTTTCAACTTTGCTTGAGGTGAGAAGTGTGGGGATTTGCGATGGCGTGCCATTGATTTGGCTCGAATTGTTATTATTAGCCCCCCCCCCCCCCCATGCAGTGGAAGACGGGGTTTTGCAATCACTTGTGTGTCTGTGTCTGTGTTGGCTGTAACTTTTTCACCATTTGAGCTTTTGTCATGAAATTTTCAAAAAAACTTTATTACGAGAATATGGAGAAGACAAATTAATAATTTTGTGAAAATAGTTTTCATTATTATTATTATTATTATTATTATTATTATTATTATTATTGTTCTTTGATCCTTTTCTAGATCTTATGGTTACATGAATACTCTTGACTTGTTATTCTATGATAGATTTTGCAATCTTCTGTAAAGAGGAAGATGTCACAGCTAGTGATATCAGGCAAATCATTCACGTGATATTATTGTCCACTGCCGCTCTGACAAGCTCGGAGACAGGGAGATTAAAATGAGCTCTGTCCGACTGACTGACTGACTGACTGACTGACCGACTGATCATCTGTCCATTCACTTTTGTGTACGCGATATTTAAAAAAAACCGTTGAACATTTAGTTTTCATATTGCAGATATATATTCCTCATGACATTATCTCAAACTGATTAGATCCCGGCAGAGATTGGCTGAATTATGTTGTCATGGAAACCATCTTGGTAACTTGGCTTGTGTCTGCGATATTTCAAAAAACGTTCGAGATTTATCTTTCCTATTGCACAGATATATTCCTCATACCTCCCAAAAGGCGGGGGATCTAGAGTATGAGCTCCTTGTTACAAAGAGGATTGGACTGAGCACAAAGCCTTGTGGAATTCCACTTAGAATAGGGGCCCATGAACTTTCAGTGGCTTCCAAAAGTATTTACCCCCCCCCCCGCCCTCTTCCAATGTTTTCACATTTAGAGTGCCAAAGTATGCATGAACCTGACAAACGAACACACCTACAGCAGTCAGACTTACCACCAAGCCAAACCCCGCAGTCCAAATCCTGAAACCTGGCTGAGGCCAAGAGACCCTCGAGCCCATCACACCCAAGCTGCAATGCTTATAAATGCCTGGAGATGCCTGTATTTTGTGGTCCCGATCCCAATACTCCGATCCCACAGAGTGAACACGAGGTGTAAGGATTTATTGATGAATGAGTTCCTACCTGCTATTCCTTCATCTGCCATAACATTCTCTGCAGCATCTGCAATGAGATTGGATTTTGGAAACAACTCTCCCCTAATAACCTCTAAAGTACTCCACCAGGATGTTCATCTCTGGGTGGTGCTCAGCATGACTACTCTGAGGTGAAGGTTACATTTTAAACTATTCTCAGATTTAACAAAGACAACGGATCACACGTTTATATATGTACTTCATTTACATTATCAACTAACATTGTCTTGAATGCCAATTTCTAATTTAATTTTCAAAAACGACAGCAGTTGTGATAAAAACAAGCTCAAATGAGCTAAGATCCTCGTCCTCTTTATGATAACATCATAAAAACGAATATGATGTCATTGTGATTTATCAGGTTTGCGATAAATTATCTGTGCTAATGCCCAGCTTGATTCCCGCAAACAAAATTCAAACAGCTTGCCTAGTTTCGGAGGTAATGGTATAGGCGATTTCCATTCGCGGCGATATTATGACGTCAACTTTTTTTTCTCGGAAGAATTTCCAAAATCGGAGATGGTTACTGCCTGCGCGTGGGCTTTCTGCATATGCATGGCAAGTTTCACGAAGATCCGATGAAAACTCTGGGTTGCGAAACAAAAAAATGTCAAAAAATAGGAATGACATTCTAAAAATTGATATGATATCATCGTGTTGTATCATATGTGCGGTAATTCATCTCTGCTAATGCCCTGTTCGATTCCCGCAAACAGAATTCAAAAATCTTGCCAAGTTTGAGATAATTTTTTAGGCGATTTCCATTAGCGGAGATATTTTGACGTCATAACTTTTTTTCTAGGAGGAATTTTCAAAATCGGAGATGGTTATTGTCTGCGCAGGGTATTTTTACATATATACGCCAAGTTTCAGGAAGTTTCGATGAAAACTGTAGGCTCTAAAACAAAAAAGTCCACAAGAACAACAACGTGAGTAAGACTTAGAGATCCATCACGAGGATCGAAAAAAAGTCATTTACATCACTATGTACTGTCTCGCCATGGCTTACAAACATCAGTTTGGTCCATCCATCCATCCATCCATCCATCCCTTCCCTCCATCCATCCCTTCTATCCATCCTTTCATCTTTCCCTTCCCTCCACCCCTTCCTTCCATACTGATGGTTACCATACCCAAGGAGTTGCTGTAGCTGTGTCCAATAAGCTGACCCCAATGATAATTGAGGTAACACCGGTCAACGAGCGTATTATGAGATTAAGGATTCGTCACTCCTTAGGTGTCATTTCCCTGGTCTCTGTTTATGCTCCGACTGAGGCGAGTGATCTCACCGTGAAGGATGCATTGTACGCCACACTCGAGTCTGTGGTTGATCAGTGCCCCAGACGAGATACACTTCTAGTCTTGGGGGATTTCAATGCATCGACTGGAACTGATAGGGACGGTTATGAGGTGTGTGTTGGTCCCCATGGGTCAGGAACTATGAACCAGAAAGGCACTAAGTTCCTTGACTTTGCAAGAAGTCATGGACTTAGGGTGGCTGGTTCATGGTTTCAGCGCCCACAAGCTCATCGCTGGACTTGGTATTCCAATGCTGGCGGTGTGGCAAAGGAGATTGACCATGTCCTCATTGACGGTCGTTGGAGGATGATCCAGAACTGCAGGGTCTACCGGAGTGCTCAGTTCCTCAATACTGACCACAGGCTTGTTGTAGCAACTCTAAAGCTGCACCTTAAATCCTGGAGAATGGTACCATCCCAGCCGAGGCTGGATGTTGCCAAGCTCAGGGATGAGAGAGTAGCTGAGGAGTTTGCGAACAGGCTGAGTGGACACTTGGGGGTCTGGGTGCTTTGGGGGGTCCTGAAGAGTTGTGGAGCGCCTTCAAGACCACCGTCCTTGATGTTGCCGGTGGATGCCTTGGAGCTCACCGCAGGGCAAAGAAGAATTTTGTCTCTCAAGGGACACTGAATACCATTGACCGGAGTCGCAGGGCCAGGCTGAATGGCAGAGCTGAGCTGTTCAGGGAGCTGAGGCGTAAAACTGTACGTGCACTGAGGGTGGACAAGGAGGCCTATGTGCGAGGAATCTGTGAGGGGGTAGAGCATCACCTGTGGACAGGTGATTCTCATCCCGCTTACAGGGGAATTCGCGCATTACGTTCATCCAAGCCCATCCCTCGGAGCACTACAGTTCGAGCAGAGAGTGGTAGGCTCTTGACAGAGGAGTCTGAAGTGAAGGCCCGCTGGGCCGGTTACTTTGAGCGGTTGTACCAGGCTGATCCCCCAACTGTCGAGTTGGACGTCAAGGGTGTTACAATCCCTGTTGCTGACCCTCGAATCAACTGTGGTCCACCTACGCTTGTGGAAACACGGGCTGCGGTGAACCAGTTGAAACGGGGCAAAGCTCCAGGGATCTGTGGCATCCATGCCGAACTTCTCAAGGCTGGTGGAAATGCTGCACTCGTGTCGTTGCATGCAGTTTTGTGCTCTGCCTGGAACACAGGCATCATCCCAACTGACTGGAAGAGGGGCCTTGTTGTCCCTCTCTGGAAAGGGAAGGGTGATCGCCAAGACTGCAACAACTACCGAGGGGTGACGCTGCTCTCAGTGCCGGGCAAGGTCTTTGCTCGGATAATTCTCGATAGGGTTCGCCACCATCTGCTTGAGCACCAGCGTCCAGAGCAGTCAGGCTTTACACCAAAGAGGTCAACGATTGACCATATCCTTGCACTTCGTGTCCTCACCGAACGCAGATGAGAGTTTCGGCAGGGGCTGCTTGCAGCCTATGTTGATCTCTGTAAAGCGTTCGATTCAGTGAATCGGGATGTCCTCTGGAGGATTCTTGGTCTTCGTGGGGTGCCACCAAAACTGATCGATCTGATGTCTGAACTCTACTCTGGTACTGAGAGTGCTGTGAAGTGTGGTGGTACCATCTCTGACTTATTTCCAGTTGTTACTGGAGTTCATCAGGGATGTGTACTTGCCCCCACACTTTTCAGCACTTGTATGGACTGGATTCTAGGGAGGATGTCGGAGAGATCAAGTTGCGGTGCGTCATTTGGGAATGTCAAGATCTCGGACCTTGACTTTGCAGATGATGCAGTCATCTTTGCGGAGACTTGAGACATCCTCTTGGGGGCCCTCGAGGTGCTGAATGAGGAGTCGGAGCCGTTGGGATTATGGGTTTCTTGGGTCAAAACTAAGATCCAGGCTTTTGGTGACATCTTGGATGCTGCTGTCCTGTCTGTGTCTGTTTGTGGTGAGGATGTTGAGGTCGTGGAGAGATTCACTTACCTTGGCAGTGATATTCATGTCTCTGCTGGCTGCGAGTCAGAGGTCAATAGACGTCTGGGTCGGGCCTGGGGAGTCATGGATTCACTGGATCATGGGGTGTGGCGCTGCCGGTACCTGTGCGGGAGGACGAAAGTCCGAGTCTTCAGGTCCTTGGTACTTCCAGTCTTGGTCTATGGGTGCGAGACTTGCACTCTGACGAAGGATCTGAGACGGAGACTTAATTCCTTTGGTACCAGGTCTCTTCGGAGAATCCTTGGCTATCGCTGGTCGGATTTTGTGTCCAACGAGCAGTTGCTGAGAGAGAATCGGATGAGATTTGTTACCTGCATAGTCCGTGAGCGTCAGTTGCGGCTGTATGGACATGTGGCTCGTTTTCCTGACTCTGATCCTGCTCACCAGATTCTCTCAGCGAGGGAGTCTCATGAGTGGAGGAGGCCAGTGGGTCGACCACGTGCCTCATGGTTGCAACAGGTTGACCATCATCTCAAGGAGATGGGGATGGGCCTGGCATCTGCCTGGGGGATGGCCAGACGGAGGCCCCTGGAGTACCGGCGGAAAGTGGACGCAGCGACGTGCTGTTCTGGCACATGCTCCCATACCTGACCTGACACCCCTTCCTTCCATCCATCTGTTGATGAGTAACGACAGGCTTGGCACCACACAGCAATGGCACCACACAGCAACACAATCAGGTGGGGCCTGAACTTTGTACGTCGATTGTTGTATATTTGATTGTGTTTAGCAGAGGGACAGTGTAGAGGAACATTGCAGAGGAACATTATGGGCAATTTTCTCGTGTATCACCCGCCATGGCTTGCAAATGAACATCCAAACAGCTTCCATAGTGTGCTTGCCAAGTTGCTTATGCACTCAAGGAAGCACTCCAATGAAATGGTTGATAAGGAATGGCTGGCTTGGCAAGCGATTAGCGATCGCCGATTGGCCATGTTAAACACCACCTGGAGATGCCCAGAGTGTTAAACAATGTGTGAATTGTAGAAATGAACACTTTTTTTTTTTTTAGCAGTTCAAACTGCTGCTAAGGTCAAGTCCGCAGTTTAAAATTTGAAATTTGGCTCACGTTAAGAGATTCTCGAGTTTATCGCTTGTGCGGAAATTAAATAAAGCCATGAACACTTGCGTTTCCAGGTGTTTATATGCATTGTGATGTACGCAGTGATTCATAGGTATGAAGATGAGGTATTCAATTATATAAGTGAGGAAAGTTTAAAAATATATTTGAGCGCTTTATCGTTAAGAAACCATTGCGGCCTGTTCCACTTTCAAGGCATTGTTGAGCAGGCTAGAAAAAAAACGTCGAATTGTGACCTGATTGAGCTGACAGAGGACTGACAAAGGGGTTGACCAAGGATGAAGCCTTGATAAAGGATAATGAAATAAGGCCGTTAATTATCTTCAAAAGGGATGATTAAATTAACCCAAACACCCCAATTTTCATTCATGCACTCCCCTGGAGTTCCCTTACTATGCATGCAAAGTTTCAGGCTGAGAGGTTTCATTGTTTTGGAGTTCTGCAGAAGACACTCACACATTGACTATTATTAGTCCCCTACTGGTTAAACCAGAGGGGACTGACTATAGGTTTGCTGTCCATCTGTCCATCTGTCCATCCTTCGCACCTGTGGTTTTTCAGACTTTTTTTTCCCCCGTAAAACTTGGTACATGGCTTTATTATGATAAGTTACAGAACAAGTTCGAGTTTCAAGGCATTTCATAAATTTTTCAGAGTTTTGCCCTTTTTGGACTTCGAAAATATCACATCGGTAGGGGGAATGTATTGCAAAGGAATTCTCGTTCTTGTTATAGATAATAATACTTCACGTGTCTTCTCAAAAAACGTTCATGATCTCTGTCACCAAAGAATGGAGGTTGTATAATGTATTCACCCCTGTTTATCTGTGTGTTTGTCTGTGAGCAGGATATCTCAAAAAGTGATACGTGCATTGGGACAAAACTTGGCGGACAGGATGGGCATGTAATGAGGATGAAAAGATGAGATTTTGTTGAAGATCAGGATCCGGATACGATAATTTTTAAATGATTCTTCACAATTGAGAGATAGGGCCAAAAACTATACATAGGATGAGATCTCAAAAAGTTATGGACGTATGAAACCGATGAATGGTGAAACCTGGTGAATGAGTTGGGTAGGTGGCTAGAACAAGCTGATTAGATTTTGGTTAAGGTACGTCCGGATGTAGATCCGACCGATCAGTGGGATACAAAACGTAAACTGTTTAGCTTTGCGATGGTATGCGCTCTACCGAGTGCCGTTCTAGTTTAATATATTAATGGCCAGAAGTAACACGTGACACACAAAGTGACATGAACTTCCTTTGCTATGTCATCTGAAAAAAGCTCCGTAATCGGAAGAAGAGAGGAAGGGGATTGGATGATTACTTTCTCACCCAATCTCACAAAAAATCATGAGAATACTGTCCTTGTACATTTGAACACCTTGTAAGATTGTAATGACCAAGTTTACAGAAATGTTTGATCTCACATGTGACATTAAAATGGCAACTGATGTTTTGACATCGGTCACCTTGGGCACCTACTCACAAGAGGCATAATGTGTCCTCTCAGTATGAAGAGGCAAGGACTTTATCCTGCTGCTTGGGAAGACGTGCTAAAGGGTCAGTTGAGCTTTTTTTTTATCTCGGATGATGCACCCTTCAGATAAATGTATGGTGGTGGGTTAATACAATTGTGCCATCAACACAGTAGGCCTTGTGGCCAAACCTGAACATTGGGAGGTTGATGGATGGGGAGCATTAGAGAGCCAGAGTTGCATTTCACGTATTAAATCTCACACCATGCGGCTCATTTGTCAGTCGGAGCACCAACTCGCATTTGTACTGTGTTGAAGTGATTCTGCTTTTTACTGCTTTTCTGCTTCAGCCATCTATGTTCACATCATGAACCAGCTAAGCCTCCCTGTAGGACATGTTGGACGACCATCCCATCCCCGATAAATGATTTACATTATGAGAAACGCACCCTTGCCATGTATTTCTTGCACACAGAATGGCCATAAAATGTATATGAAATTGTTGAATTATATTTGTTCTGTTCCGATAGATGAAGAACTGCCTGCAATATCCCCACCTTAGCTTTGAAGTGTGCGACCAAAATCTCTCGGTTTTCTACAAGTAATTGGATATGTTCGGATGCAAAAAGTTCCGCTTTTCATCCATTTTTTTGACAGCATATTTTTCATCAACAGGTATTTTATCAAGTAACAATTCATTGTTATCAGAATGTAGTACTTTCTTTCACCCAAGAGATATCAAAGCAGAAGCTTATTTTTGGAAGAAACGCTGTATTTGAAAAAAACATTTCATGAAACTTGTAGAACAGGAATATATAAAATAATAATGTTTCTATTTACGTTCCATTCGAACTCTTGACAAAATGATTGCTAATGCCCGAGTCCTATTATTATTCTTGATAACGCTGCACTTGTTTTTTTCAGTGGCGAACAATGGATAACAGTTAACTATTACATTAATTTCCGCTGAAGTGTGAAGCAAATTCAAGGAACTTTTATAGAGGAGGTGATTTGGACCTCATGCACATACCATATCAACATCACCTTTTTAGCTCACCTGAAATGTAGTTTTGGGGGATGGCGCGTCGTCCGTCCATCCATCCATCCGTCCGTCCGTCCGTCCACAAATACTTTCAACTTCTTCTCTGAAACTACACAGAGGATTTCGATGAAACTTGACCACAACGTTCATCACCATGTGTGAACCAAAGTTTGTTCCTGGCATTAAAATAAAATTGGGCCTATTATGGGAGTTGCCCCCCAAAATAGGTATTTGCTTTCTTCTCAGAAACTACACATGCAATTCTGATGAAACTTGACCACAACCTTCATCAGC
Organism: Eptatretus burgeri; assembly: GCF_056783735.1. Classification (NCBI taxonomy): domain Eukaryota; kingdom Metazoa; phylum Chordata; class Myxini; order Myxiniformes; family Myxinidae; genus Eptatretus; species Eptatretus burgeri. Next base: position 42,876,072 of record NC_140973.1, on the reverse strand, counting down.
CCATGATGTACCAGTTTAAAAAAAAAACTCAGGGTCAAAGAGGGTCTATGGAGGGAGTTTACAGGGGGGGGTGGGGTTCCCCCCCCCCAAAAAAAATGTGTTTGCTTCCTTTGAAACTACACACATAATTCTGATGAAATTTGACCACAACCTTCATCACCCGTGACAGTACTAAAGCACATTCACACCATTAAAAATCGGGGTCGAAGGGTGTCTACGGGGTGGGGGGGGAGGGCATTCTTCCAAGGCCACTTTTAAGAAAAAAGTAATAACAGCACTAATAATAATAGCATAGTATCAATGTTATTACAAAACAATATTAATAATGAAAATATCTCCCCTCCCCAAGCGGTTTCTCCTTGGACGAACGGCATATTGATGTGTATAAATAGCTTATCATGGCGTTTCATGGGGCAACCTACCAGAAGTAAAATATTACAAACGACAAACACATATGATTACCTTCATATGGCAGGGCGTTGCATAACGAAGTACACTATGTCAGGTGTCCCATCTGCTTAGCGTTATCTGGTGAACATCAAAGGTCCCGCAGTGTCTTTCGCAAAGAGTACGTGAGTTATCACCTGCTCCCTGAACAAATTCCTGCCTAAATTGAAGATATCAGGTGGTCTGGTTTTCTTTGATGTTACATAACAACAGATTGCACTGCTTGCTGTCTCAGAGTGTAGTTACTGTGCAGGCAGCAGCACCTACATTGAAAATGAATTCACACACGGAGGTGTTTGTCATATGTGAGCAGTCATTTATGGCTACAAAGGGAAACCATAACAAGGCTCCAGCAGGAGCTTATACATAAATCACTTGCCGGACAAGATGTTAGGGGACACTTATGCACTGTTCCAAGGACATTATAAGACAATGGACAAATCAAGACAGCATTTGGGATTTTTTAAGCCCTGTATTACAGAATCCTGACTCATGGGTTTAGATGGCATGATCAAACAGGCCAGCTCAAAGCAAATCGGCAATTTGGTGAACATAGAAAAAAGGTCGTGAAAAAAAGAAGAAAAAAAATTGGTGAATGTCAAAAATTTATATTACTGACTTTCCACTTCAAGTGTACCTCTATCTTTATTTCTTCTGGAGATTGACCGCTTTCTTTACTTCGCTAACTAACCTCTGACTTCTCGCCACTAATTAAAATTGTTATCCTCTGTAGCTGCCTCATTTACTTTCACATCCTATGGAGCCATTTCACTTTGCTGCTTTGTATTGAACATTTTCCTCACTGTGCTCCATCACTCACCCAAATATGATACCTTATCTCTTTGTCCACCTCTTAATTACTTGCAAAATCTAAAATTTTTCAAGTATATTGGTCAGGCGATTTCGTTGTTCTATTTGTCTGTTTGTCTGTCTTTTTTTTTGTATACACTGTCGAGACTCGTTTTAGAGCTAACACACAGAACGTACAACAAGGGGAGCAGGAGACAAGAGGGGTGGGAGAGGGAAGGAAAAAACAGTGGGGAACGGAGACATGTGGAGATCTGTGGAAGGGCGAGGGGTGGGGTGGGGTACATAGGGTAAACAAGATGGACACTACAGCGACTTTCAAGTCCTTACACAACAGCGAATTTCAGAAAGGAAAGCAGGGAATTTGAAGGAGGTGGGTTTGGGTGGATTTAGTGGGGATAGAAAAGATCGTGGTTTTGGATTGGGGAAGATAAGCGGTGGTGGTGAACTGCTGTTTTAAAGACCTGGAGGGAAGAGTGGGATTGAAGAGAGTGTGAGAGTTTGTTCCAAAGGTGGGAAAAAGAGAAACGAAAGAGTGAAGGTGAGCAGTGATTCTTGATTTTGATAGTTTTACCAAAAGGGGGTTGCTGGCAGACCTTGAGCGTGGGGGGGGGGCATTGACATATCTCAGACAGAGCGGGCGGGGGCAGGCTGGAGGAGAGAAGATGGTAGAAGATGGAAAGACCACTGACCTACTTGCGGTGACATCGTGAGAGACCCAAAGACTCTGCCTCATCGCGGGAGATATCAATGATACTAAATGCGTTGGTTTCCGCAGAGTGAAGCTGAGAAAGGTGAGAGGCGGGCGCATCAGACCAGTTGGGAGAGCAGTGCTCCATCAGGCTGTGGACAAAAGCATTGTATGTGGTCAGGAGCTCAAGTGTGTCAAGGAAGGACTTTGCACAATGGAGGATGCCCAGTCGGCCACTGGCATTGGAGGCCAGCTTGGAAGTAAGGTTTTCCCAGGAAAGATCATGGCAGATAGTGAGACCCAGAAGCTTGAATGAAAGGACTTCTTCCAGAGGATTGTTGAGAAAGTAGATTGGGGGGAGGGGGGGTTGCAGATGTTCCTTTCAGAGAGACATAGTGAAAGTGTGAGATTTGTCAGGATTGAAAGACATGTTCCTAGTGTTGGACCAGCTTGTGATTTTATCCAGATCTGCAGAGAGTGAACAGGATGCTGCTTGCCAATCTGAGGGATGACAGATGGTACGGCAGAGGGTGGAGTCATCAGCAATGAGATAAAGAGGATTTCCAGAGAGTCGGAGAGATCATTGATGAAAACCAGAAAAAGCATAGGGCCCAGAATGCTGCCTTGATGAACTCCAGCCTGGACAGGAAGAGGGGATGAGAGAACTCAATTAAGGGCTGCACGTTGGCTGTGACAGGAGAGGAAGTATGTGAGCCATGAGTGGAGATGTCCTTGGATACCATAGGAAGAGAGTTTGGTGAGCAGGGCAGGGTGCCAGACCATATCAAAGGTATGCGATATGTCGAGGGAGATGGCTCTGATTTCACGTCTGGCATTGAGGACCTCCATCCATTGTTGGGAGAGCAGAAGCAGCATATCCAGGGTAGAGTGACCTGGTCTGAATCCAAATTGATGATCCGAAATCAAGTCATGGGAAAAGAGGAAGGATTTAATGTCAGAAGCGATGATGGATTCCATAACCTTGCTGATGATTGGGAGAAGGCTGATTGGTCTGTCGTTGCAGGGATCTGTTTTTGCACCTTTTTTCTGCAGAGTGGTAATGTTTGCTGATTTCCAAGCTGATGGCAGATTATCTTGAGCAAATGAGAGGGTGAGCAAGAGCAGAGGTGTGGGGTTTGAGGACACGTGGGCTCATGCCCTCTGGACCAGTTGCAGAATTTGAGTCGAGGTTTGGCAGCAAGCTTTTCACCTTGTCAGGAGAAAAGGACGCAGAGTTCAGGAACAGCTGTGTGCGACTGGGTAAGGTGGGTACAGAAAGCGATGGGTTTGGGACACAGGATTTAGAAGCAAACATGGAGTTCAGGCATTCAGCCTATGACGTACAGTGTCAGCTGTGTGTCCATAGAAGGTAAGGGAGTGGATGGAGGAAGACCATACACTAGAAACAGATTTAACTACTTGCCACCAGGATTTGGAGGAGTGAGAGACAGGTTTGACTTGAGATAAGAAAGATGTTGTTTTCTCGCTCTCCTGTGGGTGTTCACACACTTGTTCCGAGATTTTTTTTGGAAGAAACTGAGATTGCCTTCGGGTGGATTAGCCTTCCATGAGGCGAAGGCAAATTGTTTCAGGACAACTGTCTTGCCACAAGTTTCAGTGTACCATTGGTGTGATGAAGGTTAAGATAACTGAAGAGGAGGTGGGATAAATCTGTGCATGAGAGAGAGCAAGTTTCGTTGAAAGAATTCCCAGGATGAGTTGATGTCGGAGGAAGTAGAGATGGGAAACCAGTCAAGAAGTTTGATGGCTGCTTGAAGTCCCTGCCAGTTGACCTGAGTGAAATGCCAGACTCAACGGCGCTGAGGTGGTTCTCTAATATCAGCCAGAGAGATGTCTACTTTGGCAAGTATATGGTTGAATGAACCGATTGAGCAGAGCAAGAACAACAGATATTTTCAGGGAAATTGGTCAAAATCAAATCCAGAAGATATGTAGTACCATTGGTTGAGATCCCGGTCGGGAAGTTTACAGAGTGTGTCAGTCCCAATGAGTCACAGAAGTCTTTTGCTGAAGTGCCATGGTAGGTGAGAGAGGTACCCACACCGAGCTAACTGGCATGATGACAATTGAAGTCACCATATATGAGGAAGAGAGAGTTCGGATGGGAGGATAGAAGTTGGTCCATGTTGTCATAGAGTGAGGCGTAAATTGAGTCATCACTGTTTGGTGGATGGTACAACACAAAAATGAACATGAGGTGGGAGTGGAGTGGAAGCTGTAGCCAGAGGTATTTCTGGGGGTGTGGGGGAGAGAGAGAGAGCAGTGCGCGGTGAGTGAGGAGTAGAGTTTTTGATGAAAAGAGCAACTCCGCCGCCAGGACGAGGCTCAGGTCTGTCATCCAGGAAGAGGGACTTTATCGCCTTCAGGTCACAATTCTAAACCGATCTTCATGAAACTTTTCCAAGTTGTCGAGGTAGTCTCAACTGAGAAGCCTATTGATCTTGAGGTCAAAGGTCAAAGGCTATCTTCAGGTCAAATTTCCAAAATCTGCATTTTTCATCTGATTGAAATTTGCACAACATTTACATGTTGCGTCACTGAATTGCGAAACCAACTATTTTTCAGATCAAAAGGTCAAAGGTCAACTCAAAGTCAAACTTCTAAAATAATCAATTTCAATCATAAAATGTTCAATTTTGATCTGATTGACCTGAGCTTTGATTAAGATTGTCAATTTTAATCTTAATGAAATGGACAATTTGATGAACCCATGGCAACCTTTGTAGAGGGGGTGGGGGGTGGATTTTGTCAGTATCGTGCTCTGCATGACGTCTTTTTCTTGTTTATTTATATGTAATTTATTAATATTATTTATACTCATTCACTTCATGAGTTCACAACATTTATATTCCTCACTCCCTCCAATGTAACTTTACTCCACTTTACCTCTCTACCTGTGTTTCATGTTTGTTCCTTGAGCTAATAGATCATTAGGAAGTCATGTAGATCGTTAGGCGGAACCGGGATTTGTACTTTGGCCAAAGTACAAACACAGACTCACATACTCTTTTTTTAGAAGGCACTCTGAGATCGTTAAGTTCCAAAAGGAAGTGCAAGCATGGGGGTCGACAGTTGGCTAAGTATCCCCGTCTAAATTATGGCATGCTTTATGATGTAACGCGTTTCTTGCATTGTGCCATGGTGACGCACCTGGACTGGCCAACTCAAAGGTGAGTACACTGCCCCTGGGCTATCTTGTCAGCTGTCACTATCTTTTCCATGAATTTCTTTTCCGTTTTTGTTTTCCCTGATATTCTCCTCTGCCATCCACAGCCATTATTCCTTACTAACTCTGGCTCCCAGGTTCCTTCACAGTGTTTCACATGATTTACCCCCAATGACTTCTATTGCTAATTTATCCCACCACCTCATACAGCTAATTTGTTACTGCCTACATTCTGCTTCTAAATTGACCTCATTGTGACTGTCACAGTTAATTTACCTCTATAGTTTCCACCAGTCACAAGGAAGTCGCCAGATAAAAAACAAGGATGCCGACCCCCTCTTTCACTTTGCATACTCTGCTATCTATGTGGTCATGAAGGGTTATCGAGGTCTTAATCACATTTAAATGAATAATCTTCTGGTCTAAAAGCCGAAGCACACTCTGCGGTGTTGTGGATGTATTTGGAATGAGTACAATATAATGTTGGGACTGAATCTTTGGCGATGCTCATTTCATATCAAACATCCTGTGGATTTCCAATGAGGTATTCCATAATTATGTGAACGCTTGGCACCTCCTGTGCCACCCCTTTCGAGAGAATGGATGTAATTACAATGACCCTCCAAGGAGTCAAAATGTCTCAGTTAGTGTGTGGTGAGATGCGTGCCAGGGAAGCCATCTCGCTCGCAAAGGACCTTCTGTGCGCACGCGCCTGATTTGCAGTCCTGCTATCCGGGGACTCTCTCGGTTTCCAGGGTAGCGGGTTGGGACCTGAATAATTATTTTCCTCAAAAATAGCATGAGGTTGTCACATTACGTTCAAACTTCTCTGTGAGTATTTTGGTCGAGGAAGCTATTCCACGTTGTTCATGGTAAAAAAAAAAAAAAGTTCTGCGTGAAGGATTGTGTATTTGATAACATTGAGATAGAATAAAAATATTTATCACCTTTGCTAATGGATTCTTTAAAAGTCTGCTTTGCTGACTTTTTGCAACCTGAGGCTCTTAGCAATATTTGGTGTCACAAATATCTGGTGAGAGCCCAGCATGTTTATATTGTCACAGATGTTCAACAGCTGGTCTGGGGTCTCTTGACAACCACATGCACTATAGTTTTATTTTAATATGAAAATTGCGAATTTTAAATAGCATTTGCAATTTGATGGCAAATGTCAAAGGATTTGCTTTAAAAGATAATGTTGTGTTTAAAGCTCATTTTTAGCAATGACAAAAAGTCGTATATCTATCTAATGGATGCATATTTTACTGAGTTCAAATTACGAGTTCCTCTGCTTGTTGCATCACGACTGAGGCACCACGACGCCACTAGTTTTAATGCCCCTGTAAATTGTGGAAGGAATTCATCCAGGGCACTGGCACACAATGGCGTTCTCTTTTCAAAGGGTACCGTGGGATACTTAGCATATACCACCCTTATAGGGATACAAACCCTAACCAAATGGCTTCGCAAACCCTCAAAGATTACGGACTCATTGATTTGTGACCCTGCATACAAATCATCAAGCAAACAACTCGGAATCAGGTGATTCTAACCCAGACAAGACAATTCAAGGGCCAGAACACTACTTCCTAACTATCACATATTTGTGAAATAATATACACAACAACTTTAAAAAACCTGTAACTCCATCCATCATGGCAAGATGATGAAGATCCCTTCAGCATATGGAATCCCTGTTCAACTTGTGAATGCGTTTTTGGATATATATATATATATATATATATATATATATATATATATATATATATATATATATATATATATATATATATATATATATATATATATATATATATATATATATAGGGATACACATGACAAGATACTCTCACGCGATGGAGAAACGCAGTTTTTCTAAATTGTAGCTGGAGTACAACAGGGAGACACCCTTGCCCCTTACCTGTTCGTCGTAGTGCTAGATTACACACTCAGAAATGCTATCAAAGGCAAGGAGAAGGAATTGGGGTTCGAACGACAATTAAGAAAAAGTAGAAGAGTCAACCCGGAGGTTCTTACTGAAATCGACATTGCGGATGACTTAATAAGGGAGAACAGAAATATGTCGAGAATGAAAGATGGGCCATTGGACTTCTATAAGACTGGCTCCTTTCCTTGTTCAGTCTGTGCTTCCAGAATGTTCAGAGGGTTCATTCATATTTGATCCAATGGTTCATCCATTCTGTTCTGAGGCAATAACACGAACAAAAATACTGCAATGATAAACTGTAGCCAAAAACTATTCAATTCAGATAATGAATCTTCTAAATGCTCAAATCATTATTTTAATTTGACTTCAGGTTCATTTTCCAGCAGAGAGAAAGTTTTGAGAGGGAATTGAAGGGTTGTGGAGGGGAGTTGAGGGTCATAGACTCACAAACCCGAGTCAGGCCACATGTGGTGACAAAGCAAAGTATATTGGTCACTGCGACAGCAGTTATTATCTCTGCCACTGAAGGTGAATGGAGGTTATGTTTTCATCCCTGTCTGTCTGTTTGCTTGTTTGTCTATCTGTCTGTCTGTGAGCAGGATATCTCAAGAAGTTATAGATTGATTCAAACGAAATTTTGTGGACATTTGGGTATGTGACAAGGGCGCAATGATTAGGTTTTGGTGAAGATCGGGATATGGATATGGATACGAGAATTTTCAAAGTGATTTTTCACCATTTAGTGATGGGGTCAAATATGACACAAAGCATGACATCTTGAAAAGTTATGGACATATTCGGTCGAAACTTGGTGGACACGTTCAGTGTTTGCCAAGGACGAATTTAATTTATTTTGATGAAGATCCCAATCCAGATACTAGAATTGTTTTAAAAAGTGATTCTTCACTATTGAGAGATTGGGCCAAAATGATACATAGGACGATATTTCAAAAAGTTGTGGGCAGATAATTAATGATTAAACTTGGTTTAAATTATAAACAAGAAAAATAGCAATCAGAGATTGCAGAGCCTGACTAGGACTTCTTTTGTGTGGTGTATTTTGTATGGAGTTTGTGTACTGGTGTGTTACATAATTAATGAGACGTAATTAGAACTGGCACTTTATAACTGCTGGCAGTGATGACTGGGTACCAAGACGTCCCGCTTTGATGCAACCCCGCATTGATTGGACACACGACCCTGACCCATGACGTTATTTCATCATTATTCATTATTCAATGGAATTTAGAATGGGGTTAAAATTAATTCAATTCAAATCAAGTGGAAGACCAAATAGGTACAGTCCTGCATTGTAGTAATCAGAAGGAACCCAAACAAGCAAAAAGCAAAGATGAAGTCATCAGGAGGAACTTGGATAGGATTCACATTTCAGCTGCTACTCCTCTACCCTCAAACCCATCCAGGCACAGCCAAGTGAGCCTTATTCAAAAAAAAATAACAATAAAATGAAATAATAACTATAACTGCTGGCAGTGATGACTGGGTACCAAGACGTCTGGCTTTAATACAACACCAGACTGACGAGTGACAGACCGAGTCACACGAAGTCTTCAATCTATTTATTACGTATGCAGTTAGCCCTTTTTCCTGAGGACATTGTTGGTATCAATTGAATTGGCGTTTAAATTACCTGAACACGTAGTAATAAATGTGTGGGAAATGTCACCATCCACGTGTCCACAGGATAAACTGGAACTCCACCGAGGAATACGAAGTCCCTCATATGTCTCTCTACTATGTGGGATTGATGAGTTATGTACCCAGTAACATGCTGCATTCAATCTATTTATTATGTCAGCAGTTAGCCCTTTTTCCTGAATACATTGTCAGTATCAATTGCATTGGTGTTTAAATAACTTGAACACAAAGTAATAAATGTGGACACCATCAGCGTAGAGGGTAAAGCAGGATTCCCCTTCATCTAAGGAGGCCCCACACGTTTCTCTATGACGCAGAATTCACAAGCTATGCACCTAGGACCAGGCCACGTTCCTTACATTTATTGTGTACACATTTGACCATTTTTCCTGGGGCCATCATCAGTATGAATTGAATTGCTACTCCTGTACCATCAAATGCATGCACAGCCAAGTGAGCCTTCTGCAAAAATAAAGAAATTCTAAAAGTTCTCAGATTCAAATAATTAAATAATTCTGGCTGCCAGACCTTGTGGTCGTTTGGGTTAAAATTTAAAATTTACATTCCCCACGTCTCCGACATTATGACTAAAGTTTCACATTGATTGATGCAGTGATTCCAGAGTAAACATTATTTAATATTTTACTTCAATCCAATATGGCTGCCAAACCACGTGGCTGAGTGGGTTCAAATTTAAAACATACATTCCACATGTCTGCCGTATCATAAGTGTGAAGTTTCACATTGATTGATGTTGCTGTTCCAGAGTAAACATTCTTTAATATTTTTCCTTCACTGCAAAATGGCTGCCAAACCATGTGACCGACATCAAAAGGAGGTGGGAGCCTTTTGTTCATCATAGAAAGGTGGTCAGACCTTTAAAGTTTCACCTCAATCTGTTCAGCTGTTTCAGAGAAGAAGACTTTTTAATTTATTAATTTTCAATCCAATATGGTGGACGAACCACGTGACTTATGAGATCATAAACATTGATTCTTCCTCGAATGGGGTAGGGGATCATGCTTGTGAAGTTTCGTGTTAATTGGCTAAGATGCGTTTTTTTATCCAAGATGGCCACCAAAACATGTGGCTTGTGACATCCTATTTTTTTACATTATATGCAGCCATAGCGTTCGATGATAGATGCAAAGTTTTGCTTCGATAAGATAACTGGTTCCAGAGAGAACATTATTTAATATTTTTCTTAGATACAATATGGCTTCTCAATTATTCTTTAACAAAATTATATCCCCTTGCCTTGGAGAATATGTGTGAAGTTTCCCGTTGAGCTGACCAGCCATTCTGGAGAAGAAGATGTTTGAAGGTTTTAAGGTAAATTCAATATGGCCACCAAACCATGCGATCGATCAATAAGAAATTAATAAACTTATTCAACCATGTCTGGGGAAACGTGTGTAAAGTTTTGCCTCAATCTGTTCAGCCGTTTCGGAGAAGAAGATTTAAAAACATTTTAAATTTTCAATCCAATATGGCTAACGAACCACATGACCTATGACATAAATTTACATTCTGCCTCTCATGGGGTAGGAGATCAGGTCTTTGAAGTTTAGTATTAATCAGGTAAGGTGTGTTTTTCTCTCCAAGATAGATACTAAAACATAACTTGTGACATCATAATTTTTTTTTACCATATATGCAGCACCTATGCCATCATCAAAACATCAAACTTATTCCCCATGAGGAGTACTTTCCGCATGCCAAGTTTCAATTTTTTTCCTTGGTACGGTTTCAGAGATATAAGCCCAAAGTTTTCCCATTTTTCCAACATGGCTGGCACACCACGTGAACGATGACGTCCTAATTATGATTAAAACATTCTACCCGAGTGGTCGCAGCTCTGGTGAAAATTTCGGCTCAATCTGACAAGCGGTTGCGGAGAAAAACACGAAAGTTCTGTGTGGACAAACAAACAAAGAGACAGACAGACAGACAGACAGACAGACAAACAAACGGACCCAAACGCAATACCCTCTCCTTTGGTGAGGTCAATAATTAGCACAAACAAATGGTGGGTGCCTTTGTGACTTAAATCAAAAGCACAAAAGACATGGTGAGATACAATTAGTTACAATTTTGTGCTTCTTGTTTATCAAGAAAGGACAGCCTGAAGAGATGCCTTGTTTGCCTTATCTCATGATGAGGATAACCCAGGTTCAAAACCCATCCATATATCCACCAGATAGATGTGTTTGTCCATTGTCTCCTAATGTCTGTGCAAATCATCTTAAAGGAGCTTGATAATCGAATCTGTCCCACATGTGAAAGACGTGATTTTGGCGAGATTCATTCTGAACCTTTGATTAATGTAAAAACGACAACAAAATTACTTTTTTTTTCTTTCTTTCTTTTTAGCAAAGCGTGTGGTCTACATTATGGATCTGTGAGGTTGTTCCATCCATGAGAGGACACCCCCACCCTCCGGGCGGGAGTACCCTTCGCAGTTTATCGGAGTACATACTGAAGTATGTGCTGGAATATGTGCAGCGGAGTAAGGCTGAGGTACTGAGGTCTGCTGTCTTTGGGGGGCAACTTAAGGCCAGTATCGGGGTTGGAACCGGAGAAGGAAAAAAAACCAGGTTTGGAATCACTCCATCAGCTCAAGAACTGTTAAATATCAATTTTGGAGTTTCAGTGACATCCACGTTTGCTCCATTATTCCATATATTCCACTCACTTTGATTTTCCTTTTAGTACTGTTACTGCTTTGTTTTTACAAACCCCTTCCTCCTCTCCCTCCGTCCCTGCTCCTCTTCTCACCACTCACCCAACCCACCTCTCCTTTCCCTTTTTCCTTCCAAAATGCTCTGACTAATGCTACTGCTCTCGTTTTTCAAGTCGGATGCATTTTGCCATGTTGCTCACAGTGGACACGTCGTACGTTTGGTTTGTGCTACATTTGGTTTGTCGTACGCGTTGAATTTCATGATTATCGTGTACCACCCGGGTATCGCGATGTACACTTTTTAAAACAACCTGACATCGATTCAATTACATTATTACTGGCTTATTCACAACCGTAATGCTTTGTTTCTAACAAGAATTATGTATTTGATGTTTTTTTAATTTTTCACATTTCTGGAAAATGCCCGTTCTTTGGCAGTTGTGCTTTATCATAAATCGTTTCGTGTGTTGTACACACGAGTGTGCATGTTTAATGTTGACATTACATTAAAATCCAGCATGATGTTTGGAGATTGAACTCGAATGTGCAATCGGTGCACGATTTGTAGTCAAGATGCATTTCCGTGGATTCTGACAGTGGTGGAAATGGACTTTTTTCTTTCCATAAATTCTTACAATGGCACACAAATGCAGTTGGCTACAGATGAACTAGAATATGGCCTGGCTCTCAGCCGAGGATCAATGAACAACGGTTGAAGCTCTTTCTAAATGCATTTGTGTAATTGTGGATGGTCACTGCACAATTTTCTCTTTGTTATCTTCAAAAAAAAAAAATGGTCGTAATTTCTTGACCCTCATTGAACCACTTTAACAACGGATTAATTGAAGGAGTACTTGTGATGTTGATGTTGCACTTCACTTTCATCTTTTGTTTGTACAAACATTGTATACGACAGCAAAAAATTATCCAGAAGTACAAGTCGGCTTCGACAATTGCAAGTTTCCCACACCAGACATAGTGACAGCACCGTGGTGAGATTGTGGTACGCGGTACATTGCCGACTACTGATGTTAAAGTGATTGATTATCGAGTGTGTCTTCAATAAACTTGTTTTTACGCAGTCGTGAGAATATGTTAGAGCAGGGAGAACATTATGTAAAGGACTTTATTGCTCTCAAAGCTTGCCCACTTGATCCATATGAATGCAGACCAATAACTGATGGTTGCATTATCAGAACAAGCAGTTCGGCTATGCACAGCGCTGTAAGGATCACTGCTCACCTCCACTCATCCCTTCCTCTTTTTTTCCCCACCTGTATAACTAACTTCCAGACTCTCTTCAATCCCATTTTTCCCTCCAGGTCTTCAAGAATGCTCTTCACCTCCATCTCAAATCATCCCCCATCCAAACTCATGATGTTTTCTACACCTGTTAAACCACTCCTTCCAACATTCCTAAATTTTTTCTTCTGTATCCATATTATCCACCCCCTGCATTTCCCCCTACCCATCAACGTTGTTGTCTGTCTCTGTTTTCTCCCCTGGCCCTGCTGTTGGTATTTTCCCCTTCTCTTTCTGTTGTTACCTCCACCACCAAAGGTGAAGGAGGTTATGTTTTCACCCATTTCGGTGTGTTTGTTTGTTTGTGTGCACGATGTCTCAAACAGTTGTGCATGGATTCGGATGAAGTTTTGTGGACAGGTTGGGTGTATGACGAGGACGAACTAATTCGATTTTGGTGAAGATCCGGATCCAGATCCAACGACTAGAATTTTAAAAGTGATTCTTCACCATTGAGAGATAGGGCTAAAAACGATATATCGCACGATGTCTCAAAAAGTTGTGCACGGATTCGGACGAAACATGGTGGACATGTTGGGTGTGTGACGATGAAGATTCCATTTTGGTGATGATACGAATCCGGATTCGGATCTGATAATTTTTAAAGTGATTCTTCACCATTGAGAGATTGGGCTAAAAACGATATATAGCACGATATCTCAAAAGGTTGTGGACGGATTCGGACGAAACTTTGTGGACACGTTGGGTGTGTGGCAAGGAAGAATTGATTCGATTTTGATGAAGATCCGAATCCGGATCTGGATACGAGAATTATTTAATTTTTACAGTGATTCTTCACCATTGAGAGATTGGGCCAAAACATTATATATAGCACGATATCTAAAATAATGTATTGGGCCCGATATGTTCTTGTGGATCAGGCATTGTGTGGCGGAGGTACGAACTCTACCTAGTCCCCTTCTAGTTCCTTTTGTTATGTTGCATCCTGATCCGTTCCGTGTCTGTTCTAGCTCTTTCATGAGCCTTGACTCTGTACACAAAAATAAAATGCAAGCTGTTTATTCAGTGACATAACCATGAGGAAGTGTTGCGGCATTTGGACTGGACATGTGGGTGGAGATTGGATACCCAGAATTTTTGCAATGTAAATGGTCATTGTCGGTGTACACAAAACACAATCCATCACTGCACAAATATTTGTCCGTTTTTATCTCGTTTTCATTGGCATTTGAAGCATCTTCTCTGGACACATATCTGGAAGATGTGTGTTCTGTTGACTTTTTGGTTAAAACAAAAAATTATGGCAAACCACCCACCATCGTGCTATTTACTGTGTGAATATCAGTCCGAGATGAGTTGGAGGAATTTATTTAGGCTTTCAACATTTAAGTGTCGCAGGATAGCTCGGTGGGAGTATATTCTCCTCCAAATCGTCTGCTTAATGTGCAATTTCTGATAGGAAGTACATCTTTTAAAAATGCTTACGATAGCAGTACATTATCAAGCATGCCATGTTTCTATAGCAAGGAGAGGATAAGCTGGGAGAGGTATGTGGGTTGTGGATGTGCATATTTAAAGCATCAAAGTAGTGTGGGGGAGGAGGACAGTGTATGGTGTTCGGTCAACTGTTCCATCTACACTCCTTCACAGACATGTCATACTGTTAGAGACATAATTAAATGGGATTTTGAATCTTTAACATAGGTAACCAAAATGATGGGAATAAAGGGACTTTCGGTTCACATCAGAAGGTAAGCCGAACTGATGGAAATCTAAAGTGCCTCGATGTGGTCCACAACCAATGTGTCTGTCCTTTGAGGAGGCAGAGACCAATATTAAGCTCACCTACGGTCCTGATGGCAGCTGTTCAAATCTGTCTCTCATACACAACTTCACTTGTAGAAGATGGTGTCAAGTTGGTCACTCCTATGAAAAAGCTGAATATCTTGATACTGTCTTTATTGTGAAGGCCAACACTCCAAATCCTTCTCTTTCCCAACCTTGCACCATTTCCACCATCACAAATTTATTTCTGCAGCATGTTTATTTCAATCCCGTCAAAGATGAGAAGTTCCAATTAAATTTTTACACTTCCCCCACAACTATACCTGGTGGCGGCACTGGAATCTTCAAGAACTGAACTGTGCTTTTTGTATACAAAATCTGGACTCATTGAAGATTGAGGTGACAGAGGGGAAAAGGGAATGTACTGATAGTAGAGCACCAGGGTCATGGGTGAACACTACAAGCAAGGGAATGAATGAACAGTAAAAGAGCGAAGCGGTGAGGACAGCAAACACAGATACCTGTCAACAAGAGGGTTGGTTCAGGTAGGGTTAACAAATGAAGAAACAATTTTATGTAGTGATGGGTTGGGGGGAGGTATCATGAGATGGTGGTGCACCACTATCTTGAAACCCTGGATGGTAGAGTAAGATTAAACCTCAGTTCCACAAATGGGCGAAAGAGGAACAAAAGAATAAAGATGCTTCATAATCTGGTTGTATTAAAGAGTGGAAATGGGCTTCAATCCAATCACCTTCTTTCCTCACTCTTTTCCAAGTCTTTCTCAGATGGTCTTCTGCCTTCTTCTTGGAAAGTTGTAAATATCACCCTTATTTATAAGAAGGGTTCCAAGTATGATACACTCAACTACAGACTGCTCAACCTTTTACACATTATATTGAAATTGATGGAATCAAACCATTGCTACAAGCAACGAGTATTAGGTCTTCTCCAAGCAGACTCGGTGGCATTGTCGTGAGAGCATCTGCTTCGAGTCTGGGAATTTGGTCATGTCACAACCCGTGAGCTGCACACACACCTGACTCCAATGCGCACTCCAACTCTTTCTCTCTCTCTCTCTCTCTCTCTCTCTCTCTCTCTCTCTCTCTCTCTCTCTCTCTCTCTCTCTCTCTCTCTCTCTCTCTCTCTCTCTCTCTCTGGGGCATGCCTCCTTGGCACTTCTCCCACTTAAACGATCGGGTGAGGCACATCTCTCCCAGGATGAATATCACAATGTGGATGGTAGTCTTCTGCATTGGCTCGGGTGTTGAGTTGGTCCCAGGGTGACATGGAACTTGTGTCACTTTTGGTCATAAAGGTTCTTTTACATTAACTACACTCTGGCTGGCTGTTCATTGGCTGTGGACCTTACCAAGTAGAATAATTTCCCAGGCCTTCACAATAAGTGACTTACCAAGCCATCTAGAAGCGGTAGCTGTTGTACATCTTACCACTCATCTTCTGATACCACAATCTCATTGAGATCACATCCCTCCATCTCCTTCTGGGTCTACCACACGGCTGTGGTTGGGGCAGCCATCTGAACCAGCTCATCTTTGGAGTGCGATCTACGATAATCAGTCATCCTTGCATTATAGCCCAACCGTTGTAGATGGCGCTCTGTTTTGGAGTCACCCCTTCGTTGCCCGATATGTTCTGATGTTATGCGCTGCAGCCATTGTTGCTTGTTTGTGGCGCCCAATATGATTCTCACACATCTATTGTGCAAAGAAGTTGGTTTCCTTAATTGCTTCTTCAGTGATATCCAGCACTCAGATCCATCGAGGAGTAGGAAGAGCACACATGCTTGGTATACCACCCGCTTTGTGTAAATTCTCAAGTCACTGTCGAAGAAGATGGGCTTCCTCAGAACATCAAAAGCTTTTGAGACCTGTGCAATTCATCACTCTACATCTGAATCCATTCTTACGGATAAAGATATAACTAACCCGAAGTATGAAAATGAATTGACTGATTCAATCACCTCAGTGCCCACACACATGGGAGCATTGTCCTTTACTGTGACCTCTCCACCAATTGGCATGAGTTTGGTCTTACAAATGCCAACAAAGTCCAAAGTTACCAACCAACTGGAATATACTCTGTATAATATACCCTTCTCTGATCTACATCTAATTGTTACCAGAAGCGCAGCATCATCAGCAAACTCACACTTAGTCGCGTCTAATTAGCTTTTCTGGCATGTCTTCCAAAAAGCTTCCTCTCTTGTTTGTATCTGAGGTAGACTCCCACTCCCCCCCCCCCCCACTCTTGCTGTCCAGGGTTCAATGACCAAGCAGGCACACAAGTTGAAAAATGCTGTTGCCATGCATAAACTTTATCACAGTCCATTGTTCACTTCAGTTAGCTCTAGGAAGGTGTTGTTTCCTCGTAACTGGGACTGCATGTCCTGGTGGAAAGACTTTATAAGCTCAATGATCCGATTCAGTGCTCCCAAATTCTCCACAGACATCCATGTTGCTGCACTAGGTCCTGAATCGTAAGTCAATGTAGAGGAGGATTAATTTTGTCACGGGTTCCCGAAACTTTTTGACGAGTTGTCAAATGACTAAGATCATGAAAGAGCGCCGTTATCCATTTGTAAATCCACATTCTGAATCCAGCAGCTCTTTCTTGGCTAGTTATTACAGTCTCTTCAGAAGGATTCTAGCAACTAGTTTCCCAACAACATCCGATAATGCAATGCCTCGCAAATTGTTACTCTTGTTCAGGTGTCCTTTTTTGGGGGTATAAGCATGGGCACAGCATCTCCCGAATCCTCTGCTACCTCCCTTCCTTCCATATGATGTGAACAAAATCTAACAATAACTTGAGGAAGTAGAAGGGCACAAGGGAGAGCGGATACCTGTGCCACGTAATGCCTGATCCACAAGAACATATCAGGCCCAATAATTTTATGAACGAGAAGGGCACTTGGTAGAGCTCATACCTCCTCAATGTGATGCCTAATCCACGAGAACATATTGGGCCCAATACATTTTTGAAATATCATGTGATACATCAATCGTTTTTGGCCCTATCTCTCAATGGTAAACAATCACTTTATCAATTAAATAAGTCTCGTATCCAGATCCGGATTGAGATCTTCACCAAAATCGAAGCAATTCCTCATGGTCATACACCCAACGTGTCCACCAAGTTTCGTCCGAATCCGTCCAAAACTTTTTGAGATATCTTGATATATATATATATATATATGTATATATATATATGTATATATATATATATATATATACATATATATATATATATATATATATATATATATATATAATTTGTCACCCTATCTCTCAATGGTGAGGAATCACTTTAAAAATTCCAGTAATCAGATCTGGATCCAGATCTTCACCAAAATCAAATCAGTTTGGCCTTGTCACACACCGAACCTGTCCACAAAATTTCATCCAGGATCTGTCCACAACTTTTTGAGATATCCTGCACACAGACAAACAGACAGACAGACAGACAAACAAGAAGACATCGCAAAATCCATTAAACAAATTTGACCTCAAAAATAATTGGTAGTTGGATTCATGACCAAATATGCAACAACTCTTCAAATTTCAAGTCTGTCGGATGAAAATGGAGGATTTTACAAATAGTACCTTAGTCAGGTCAGGTCAGGTTCGATCTGTGACCTGCTACAGGTACCATGTAAACCTGTACTAACCTGTTCCATGGTCGGGTTGTCAGCGACTAAACCGTCTCCCCCACCAGGTTTTTTGGTGAGGGGGGTGTTTGGATATGGACACCCAGCAGGATTAAAAACAAAACCTGTCAAAGGGCGGAGGAGCTCCTTGTGAGCCAACGGCCATCCATATCTAGTGCCCAAGTGTGTCTGCAGACGTCCTCCTGCAGTTGGGTTACTTCTTATTAGGAGGTTGGTGGCAGGATTTGCACTCCAGCCACTGTAAAACCCTTCATTCCGCAAAACGTAAAAACGCAAAAAAATCTGAAAACCCACTCCGTGGGAGTACCTCCTGTGCAGCTTCCCTTCGCAGGGCAGCTCACCGGATGACGGGATTGGGGCAAAGCCTTCGGGAGCCCCAATCTTTGATGATAGGAGGGAAACCACGGGGTAACATCCCTGGGTCAGATTGCGGGAGAGTGTGTCGGAGTGGTGCTGAGGTGTCGTCCACCAGACGGCGGTCTCCTTGGGTTAACCTGAGGCGGTCCCTTCGGGTGGGTGCCTGGAATGTCCTATCCCTAAGAGAGGATGATCACCTGTCTCTGTTATCATCTGAGCTCAAGCGTTTGGACATCGGGATTGCAGCTCTCTCTGAGGTTCGGAGACCGGATTGCGGCGAGATAATGGTGGGTGGTTACACCTACTATTGGTCTGGTCACTCTGATGGTTACCATACCCAAGGAGTTGCTGTAGCTGTGTCCAATAAGCTGACCCCAATGATAATTGAGGTAACACCGGTCAATGAGCGTATTATGAGATTAAGGATTCGTCACTCCTTAGGTGTCATTTCCCTGGTCTCTGTTTATGCTCCGACTGAGGCGAGTGATCTCACCGTGAAGGATGCATTCTACGCCACACTCGAGTCTGTGGTTGATCAGTGCCCCAGACGAGATACACTTCTAGTCTTGGGGGATTTCAATGCATCGACTGGAACTGATAGGGATGGTTATGAGGTGTGTGTTGGTCCCCATGGGTCAGGAACTATGAACCAGAATAGCACTAAGTTCCTTGACTTTGCAAGAAGTCATGGACTTAGGGTGGCTGGTTCATGGTTTCAGCGCCCACAAGCTCATCGCTGGACTTGGTATTCCAACGCTGGCGGTGTGGCAAAGGAGATTGACCATGTCCTCATTGACGGTCGTTGGAGGATGATCCAGAACTGCAGGGTCTACCGGAGTGCTCAGTTCCTCAATACTGACCACAGGCTTGTTGTAGCAACTCTAAAGCTGCACCTTAAATCCTGGAGAATGGTACCATCCCAGCCTAGGCTGGATGTTGCCAAGCTCAGGGATGAGAGAGTAGCTGAGGAGTTTGCGAACACGCTGAGTGGACACTTGGGGGGTCTGGGTGCTTTGGGGGGTCCTGAAGAGTTGTGGAGCGCCTTCAAGACCACCGTCCTTGATGTTGCCGGTGGATGTCTTGGAACTCACCGCAGGGCAAAGAAGAATTTTGTCTCTCGAGGGACACTGGATACCATTGATCAGAGTCGCAGGGCCAGGCTGAATGGCAGAGCTGAGCTGTTCAGGGAGCTGAGGCGTAAAACTGTACGTGCACTGAGGGTGGACAAGGAGGCCTATGTGCGAGGAATCTGTGAGGGGGTAGAGCATCACCTGTGGACAGGTGATTCTCGTCCCGCTTACAGGGGAATTCGCGCATTACGTTCATCCAAGCCCATCCCTCGGAGCACTGCAGTTCGAGCAGAGAGTGGTAGGCTCTTGACAGAGGAGTCTGAAGTAAAGGCCCGCTGGGCCGGTTACTTTGAGCGGTTGTACCAGGCTGATCCCCCAGCTGTCGAGTTGGACGTCAAGGGTGTTATAATCCCTGTTGCTGACCCTCAAATCAACTGTGGTCCACCTTCGCTTGTGGAAACACGGGCTGCAGTGAACCAGTTGAAACGGGGCAAAGCTCCAGGGATCTGTGGCATCCATGCCGAACTTCTCAAGGCTGGTGGAAATGCTGCACTCGTGTCGTTGCATGCAGTTTTGTGCTCTGCCTGGAACACAGGCATCATCCCAACTGACTGGAAGAGGGGCCTTGTTGTCCCTCTCTGGAAAGGGAAGGGTGATCGCCAAGACTGCAACAACTACCGAGGGGTGACGCTGCTCTCAGTGCCGGGCAAGGTCTTTGCTCGGATAATTCTTGATAGGGTTCGCCACCATCTGCTTGAGCACCAGCGTCCAGAGCAGTCAGGCTTTACACCAAAGAGGTCAACGATTGACCGTATCCTTGCACTTCGTGTCCTCACCGAACGCAGACGAGAGTTTCTGCAGGGGCTGCTTGCAGCCTATGTTGATCTCTGTAAAGCGTTCGATTCAGTGAATCGGGATGTCCTCTGGAGGATTCTTGGTCTTCGTGGGGTGCCACCAAAACTGATCGATCTGATGTCTTAACTCTACTCTGGTACTGAGAGTGCTGTGAAGTGTGGTGGTACCACCTCTGACTTATTTCCAGTTGTTACTGGAGTTCATCAGGGATGTGTACTTGCCCCCACACTTTTCAGCACTTGTATGGACTGGATTTTAGGGAGGATGTCGGAGAGATCAAGTTGCGGTGCATCGTTTGGGAATGTCAAGATCTCGGACCTTGATTTTGCAGACGATGCAGTCATCTTTGCGGAGACTTTAGACATCCTTTTGGGGGCCCTCGAGGTGCTGAATGAGGAGTCGGAGCCGCTGGGATTACGGGTTTCTTGGGTCAAAACTAAGATCCAGGCTTTCGGTGACATCTTGGATGCTGCTGTCCTGTCTGTGTCTGTTTGTGGTGAGGATGTTGAGGTCGTGGAGAGATTCACTTACCTTGGCAGTGATATTCATGTCTCTGCTGGCTGCGAGTCAGAGGTCAATAGACGTCTGGGTCGGGCCTGGGGAGTCATGGATTCACTGGATCATGGGGTGTGGCGCTGCCGGTACCTGTGCGGGAGGACGAAAGTCCGAGTCTTCAGGTCCTTGGTACTTCCAGTCTTGCTCTATGGGTGCGAGACTTGGACTCTGACCAAGGATCTGAGATGGAGACTTAATTCCTTTGGTACCAGGTCTCTTCGGAGAATCCTTGGCTATCGCTGGTCGGATTTTGTATCCAACGAGCGGTTGCTGAGAGAGACTCGGATGAGATTTGTTACCTGCATAGTCCGTGAGCGTCAGTTGCGGCTGTATGGACATGTGGCTCGTTTTCCTGACGCTGATCCTGCTTACCAGATTCTCTCAGCGAGGGAGTCTCATGAGTGGAGGAGGCCAGTGGGCCGACCACGTGCCTCATGGTTGCAGCAGGTTGACCATCATCTTAAGGAGATGGGGATGGGCCTGGCATCTGCCTGGGGGATGGCCAGACGGAGGCCCCTGGAGTACCGGCGGAAAGTGGACGCAGCGACGCGCTGTTCTGGCACATGCTCCCATACCTGACCTGACCTGACCTTAGTCGGTGACCTTGAGCCAATGTTGACCTTTTGGTCTATGTAGACCTCTAAATAATTGGTGATTGAATTCAGTGAACTGAAATATAAATCCTCTTCAAATTTCCAGTCAATCAGATGAAAATGGAGGATTGTAGAAATAGTACCTTAGTCAGTGACCTTGGGCTTATCTTGACTGTTTGGTCTCTGTTGACCTCAAATAATTGGCTGGTTGAATTCAGTGACCTGAAATATAAATCATCTTCAAATTTTATCCTCTTCAAAATTGTCCTCTTCTAAATATATCTGAAATATATATATATATATATATATATATATATATATATATATATATATATATATATATATATATATATATATATATATATATATATATCCTCTTCAAAATTGTCCTCTTCTAAATATATCTGAAAAAAAAAAAAATATATATATATATATATATATATATATATATATATATATATATATATATATATATATATATATCCTCTTCAAAATTGCATATGAGCATGACAGGATGTGCAGGCAACCTGAGCCTCCTTTCACCATCCACACGTCACCCCAATCAATCTGGAACCCCTTACCTTACACCAGCTCTTTCCCAACCTTCCAAGCAGTTGTAGCTGGACTTGTAAGAACAATGACCATGCTCTCTCATCTCAGTCTAAGTTGACCTTGTGGTGTTTTTTGGCCAGCACAACACTACTTCCTGCCTGGAATTTGGCATCACCAAACCATTTGGTCTCGTGAAGAGCAGTACTTTAGTTTGATACCTATTCAGCTCGAATTACTAAGTCTATTCTATGATCCTCAAAACATCTTGTCAACTGTCTCCATATTGCCATCATTTTGCACTAATGATGTTACATTCCCTGATCCAAAATTCCACACTGAACATATTTTTTCTTGCTTTACAATGTGCAGGAGTTGTAACCACCTAGGAGGTCTGCAAATTATCTGCAGGGGAACACTGAGTGGCACCATTGAATGAACACACACACACACACACACACACACACACACACACACACACACACACACACACACACACACACACACACACACACACACACACACACCTAGTTATAATGATGCAAAGAGATCAAATGCATAGACAAGAGTTATAAACTTTTAATGGTACCACTACTTGCTCAAACTCAAGTTTAAAAGTTGCCAAAGGATATTTAGATTTGAAATTGTTCAATTATTGATGTTTCACGTCATGACTGAAAGAAAAATGTTCCGTAGTGTGTCAAACGTCACTTATTTTACATGATGTTGATAAAGAATTGATTAAGGGTATGGTGTCTCAGATTTACAACTTTGTAGCATGTCACATGTGCCTTCCTTGTCACGTGCTTGAAGGCAGATAAAATTTTGATATTGGTGACCACATCCACATCCGTGATATGGTGTGTTTTAATAAGAGTTTGGATCACAAATGAAGTTGTATGCGATGCACTGGTGTTGGAAAAGTTTTTATTTTTGCTCAATATGTTATTGTCATTTCAGCCTATGCAATGCACCATAGGTTCATGGTGAGTGAATTAGGTACGTGAGCCTCCACTCAAGGTTGCACCTTATAGAATAGTTATAGCAGGAATTTAAAACTTGACCAGATCTGCTTGCTTGCAATAATTCGCCTCCTTTCTGTTGAACGACACTGTAGGATCTTCAACATCCACCAGCAATCATTGCTCGCAGTTGGATCCTGAATGTCCTTTCCGAAGGACAGCTCACTTTTTGATGCAACGTCCTGCCTGCGAAGCACCAATCTGGCAGTTTATTGTCAAGTTGAGAATCAAACCCAGACAACGGCTCGAAAGCAAGTGTGCTACTTCTGCGTCAACCTCTCAGAAACCTTTGCTCAGTTTCGATCACAGTACATTTGGTGATTCAAATGATGGACCCAATGACCTTGTGCCTTCTCTGAGTTTAACTGATTTTATTTCCTTCAACATGAAGAAGAATAATGATCCCAGCACCCTACCCTAAGGGCAGCTTTATATGTGAATGTGTTGTTAATTGCTGAAGCCACTAGCCTTGCCGTATTTACAGTAGCATCTCAAACACATGTTCCAACAGCTGCTGCTTCGACTGCCAATGTCGGGGTGTGCTGTAATGTGTGAGATGGTTTGACGCATGAGTGATGGGAAGGGGGGGTGAGGGGTTTGGGTTGCAGCAGAGATGGGAGAAGGAGGGGGAAAAAAATCATGAAGCCTGCACCATAGTTAAATAGGAGGGGATAAATTGGGAGAAGGAGAGCACGTCAGGGATAGAGAGGAGGTTGGTATATCGGCAATCAATGAGAAGTTACTCGGGCAACTATTTAGATAATTAATTCAGATTAGAAATAGAGATTGCTTTGATCAGCTTCAGTAATATTTGCCACGTGAAATTAAAATTGATTTTGTAAGTTAAAAATGTGAGTGAAACGATAAATACGTACGTATATGATCATTTTCATTACACAATTTAACCATTTGCATCAGTAATCTCAAACCTAAAGGATTATATTGCTTTTTATAGGAGCCATTCATACATTTTATTGATAATTTTGACCATGTAATATCTGTGGTTTTCATAGATTTCTATACCTTGTCCTATTTGGAACATATGTCACCATGGCACACCAGCAACAGGCATTAAGGTGCAAGATATCAACATCAATGTTTCTTCCTGGCAGGTTCACCTTCAGCCATTTATTGCAGTTCCTTTTTTTTTTTTTTTTGCATTGAGCAAGGATCCTGTTAAGTCTTCCTTTTCATTTCGGTTAGCATTTCTTTTTCATATTCTTCATTGATGTAATTTCAATGATCATTCTCTCTGACATCTTTAAGGATCCTGACGACTAGCATGTCAGGATCTGTATCGTAACGAGTATCGTTTTGACCTCTGATGTGCTATGGAGCTGGAGTTTTTCACTGTCGATTGTTTTGTTTCTCTCAATTAGTGCAGACAAATCTCCATTTTTGCACATGGCATACTTAGAGAGTAACATAAATAAAGCCTAGAGCGAAGTTGATGACATGCCATCGCAAATCCCGATGCTTCCCAGCTCAAGTAATGTTGAAATATGGCGAAAAGTTCCACCAGGAATGAGCCAATATCAAGTTTTGAGTTTAAAATATTTTTTATTTTGACCCTTGTGACCCCAAGTCCCCACCCCCTGGGGCATGAAAGGGAGGTCAAATCCCCAAAAATCATTGCATATTTCATGCGTCCCCTAATGTTGATTGCATTTACAAAGCTTCATTAACAAAAAAAAAGTTTAAAATGTACCCGGAATTGCGTTTTTGGGATTTGACCTTTTGATGTCGCCCCAGGTGGTGGGGCCAAAATGAGGCTGCTCTCGTACCTTCATGCCATGTGATGATCATAACTACCAAGTTTGTTAAAATTTCTGCGTAACCGTTTAGGAGGAGATAGCGTGACGGACGGACGGACAGACGGAGCCAATTAGAATATTCCCCCATTTTTTTTTTCAAAAAGCATGGAGATAAAAAGCAAGGGTAGTTTGTCTCCCCCCTGAGTCAGCTTGGCTTTTTAAAATGGAATTTTATACCATTTTGACCCATGATCATGTGGTGAGTGTTCGAAAAACTCTCCTATCTTTAGTAATGTGTGTTATGATTTTCTTGTCGATCGTTACATTTGGAAACACTGCTTTGCTCAAGTAAGAGAATTTTCCTTGTGGAGAGCCAAGAGTTTCATTATCCTTCCTGACTGAAGCAACAGAATGTGTGTTACGTTCCGAATTATATGGCCTCTTCATCTTCTTGGCACTGATTATTAATGCCAAACTCTCTGCAGCAAAGAAGAGTTTTGTTGTAAGCCATAAGTTCTCCACGCACAACAAAAACGATTATTACATGAGAAGTTTACTGTTTTGATTTTACCTTGAGCCGTGAAAGATTTACGAGTCTTCCGGCACTCAGAACTTGAATGTACTCGTATATCTTATTTTAGTGAAAGGGTTTGGGTTATTAAACATGGCTGAGAGAAGAACATGCCATTTTGTAAAGTAGCTTCCATCGACTAAACATGGATCTTTCCTTCTTTGGGAATTCGTATCTAAGTACTGTCTTTGGATCCTTCTTTCTTTAGGTGTGGCCTTGGAAAAGTCATGACGGATGTTGTATAAGTTGCAAGATTTTCTTATTAAATGATCCATGCTCTTAGTGGTGCCACAGTCCTCGACACAACGATCTATTTAAATATGAATCATCAGAGTACCCAAATTCTTAGTGCCTAAGTTTGATCGATAGCAGCAGCAAGCAAGAAAATGTGGGGTCTCTCTCTTTTTCTTTCTTTTCTTTTTTCCTGAAAACCATTGAATACAATTTCTTGAGAAGCTCACTTTCGTACTTATTTATATTTCTTCGAAAACCACATGCACTACTTATCCATCTATAATTCCAGCAGTGCGTGCATGCGTGCGTGCGTGCGTGTCTGTGACCGCTGTTTCTCGACAACCACTGGTCCGATCTAATTGAAACTTGCCAGATATATTGCTGGGGACCTGAGGATGTGCCTTTTCAAGGTTTGATATTAATCGGACAAGTGCTTCCCAAGTTATGGCCATTTATTTACCAAACCAATGACAAGACACGTTGTTGCGTGGGCGTGGGCGTGGCCAATGGGGAAGGGAAGCTCAGCCGCGTTCCCCATTACGGGTTACAACGTAAGGACTTCCGGATAATGATGACTTCGTGTATTCTAATAATATCTCGATTTCTTATGCGCATTTATAGATAAACACAATGCCCCAAGTTATCATCGTTTACATATTAGACGGTGCATAAATTTCGGTAACATCAGAGTGAGCTGGTATGCTCCGAACCAGGAAGTAAATTTTTTCTCTCTCTCTTCTCTTTTTGTTTTTCCTTGCCACGACATTGCGAAAAGGTAAAATCCGTTGGCGCTAATTGAATAATTGGGTATTAAAACTAAGTTGCGAATAATCGTAACTGCGAATAATATGCGAACTTCCGGGCCACGCACGTATGGGCACGCGAGAGCGAATAAACGGCCTCAGAACTTTTTTTTATAAGGAAGGTTCGCTGACTATCACAACATCAGAGATACAAGGTTGTTGTTTGTTGCTCGCGGTTTGAATATTTATTTATTTATTTATTTATTTTTTTGTACGGGCACGTACTAGTATTATGCAATCACAAATATTTTTTATCACCTTAAGTTTTAATATTCACACTGGACACCTGAAGTAAACCCACATTAGCCTCCACCATCACCATTCTCTGGAGGCTTCCACCAGCAGTGATTACAATAATGGTGATTACAGTGGGGTGTCTTTATTGCATGCTTTCCTCACCTCATGACTCATCCTGGTGATTACGATATATATCGCGGTACTCTCCTTGACAATTTTACGTTTCTTTAACTCCCCGGACACTAAGCAGCCATCCATGTTCAGTAGGCCGATACTGGTACTCCTACACAGAGGTTGGGGGTACCTGAAAGTACCATTAACGCTTAATTAGCCACTTTGCAGTTTGCCATCAACATCATTAATGCCAAAAATTGTGAATAACTGTAAAACCGAATCTTCATAGCAAGTTCTTACTAATTTAGGTATTATGCAAGATGGTGTGAGTCATCGCTTTTGACTGTTCGACTTATGCATACTTTTCATAAGTCGAGTTAATTAGGAGGTCTTCTGGGGTGAGAAGAGAGATGGAGCACACCCTCTTCTGACGTTGTCACAGGACGTGGTGAGTCACATTCCTCTGCAGCAGGAACATCCTGATGAGGTTCTTTGTGTGAACCTCCCTCTGGGATGATATTTGCAGTCCTTTCCTGTGTGTTAGCCTCGACGGATGGTTCTAATGGACCAGATATGTCACCAGTTAAATCGGAAGAGGACAATCTTACATGATGTACATATTTTCTCACATTCTGGCCATCAGAGAGTTTCACAATGAGGGAAGACCCAAATTTCTCCACAACAGTCCCTCCCAGCCAGCGATTATTGCTTCCAAAATTGAGCGCATCGACACGCCAAGGAGAAACTTTGTAGTGTTGGAGATCATGTCTATCATACCAGGACTGCTGCTTCGCTTGCACTCTGCGAACCTTGTCAGGGTTGCACTCTTTACTCATCTGGCTGTAACAGGTGGAGGTGGGTCTTCAGCTTCCTTCTCATAAAAAGGCTCTGGTGCTCTCCCAGTGGCCGAGTGTTGTGTTACGTGGTATTTGAAAAGGAATCGGGCCACTTTCGACCTGATCACAATGAATCACAAGGAAATTAGATGCAGGTGGAGGCCATTCAGCCCATCATGCCTGCACCACATCAACACCACAACAATTTATCAACACAAGAATGGGCCATCATTCGACACAAGAGTCATGGGTAATCTACGTGTCACAAATGTGGTTCTTAATTTTCTGATTGTGGCCTCGGATGAGGTTGTTGTCAAGGCGTGCATGCCATCCACTTAGAATAGGCATCAGTAATGCCCGGGAATATTTTTCCCGAATATGGCCTGGCATAGACAATGTGTACACTGTATACTCTCAAGGTTTTTGGGGCCATTTCCAAGGATGCATTGATGCAACTTTGCATTTTCCTGACAAGATTTGCAGTTGCGAATAATGCCTAAGTCGACATCTGACCACCCAACTTAGCTCAGTGCAAATGCCTTCATTTGCACCATTCCTGGGTGTGCCTCATGAAGCATTCCAGCACTCTCGTTCTACATCGTGGAGGAACTACATCCCTACTACCCCACAAGATCACACCATCTTGGACACTGAGTCAAATTTGCACAGTGAATGTCTGGAGCTCTATATCTGTTGAGTCAGGCCAACCATTGGTTATGCTACATCGCAAACGTGACAGAATTGGGTCATGATCCATCCACTGATGAATCTCTTCAGCCATCACTGGTGAGGAACCAAGGAATTCCATGAGGAGCACAGGATACTCAGGAGTGGGTACAACTTTGAGGTTTTCACATAAAGGCAAGCACCTCGTGGTATTGGCACGCCCCATGTCCTTGCTTGGCTTGTACATGAATGAGTAATCATAAGCTGCCAGAATTATTGCTCTGTGTTGTATCTTCTTCCATTTTTTTCTTATTTCTTACGTATCCTTATTTTGCTACCACAAAGACAACCGGCAGGCCCTCTTTCTCAAGCTGTGACTATTTTATTCTCAGCTGATGCCAGGCTTGAAAATCAAAAGCGATTGGTTTTTCTGTTTCATCTGGAATACGATGAGACAATAAGGCCCCAAAAACCGTATGGTGAGGTGTCACGTGCAAGTAGTAGATCTTTCTTTGCATCGTAATGCACTAGAACCTTGGAATAACCCAACATCTGTTTTGAAGCCTAAAAAGATTCATCTTGCTCTGGTCCCCAATTCCAAGTGGCTTTTTTGGTTCGCATAGCATTGAGTAGTGGGTTGACAAGATGGCCTGGAGGAATGCACATTCACCTCTAAGCTGTTTAACCTGGGTTTGAATGCCGACCCAGGTATAAACTGTCATCCCAGTGTTTCACAAGCAGAGTGATTCATCAATGTGTGTGTCCTCTTCATATGGAAGTTAAATGGAATTTACATCTACCATCATTCCTTTGTGGACGTTAAAGACCACACAGTGTTCTTCACGAAGAGTAGGCAAGCTATCGTCACCAGGACCATATTCCAAAATCCTTCCCTAACCAGTAGAGGGCATTGCATCAGTGGCACAGCTCTGCCCTCAGCCAATGATGCTACCCTGCAGCCTTGTGCTGCATACGAACGAAGAATAATTGAGTGGTGAAAGTACAATTGACAAGTTAGGTAGAAACCGCCAATGGTAATTCAATAGCCCCAGGTAAGATTTCTGTTCTGACACTTCACTGGGAACTAGAGCTTCCAACATCGCACAGACCTTGCCAATTACAGGGTACAGCCCCCTATTCGTCGATCCTGTAGCCCAGATACTCCACCTCCTTGGCTTGGAAAACACATATCTCCTGTGTACAGTTATTCCCACATCTGACATTCTACAGGGCACTGCATCCAAATTTTTCACATGGTCTCTCTGTATCCCCATAATTTAAGTTGTCATCAATGTGGACACGAACGTCGAAATAACTTTCCGAAGGGTGTCCATCATTTGCTGGATTATGGAGGGTGACGAGGAAATCCCGAGCGGAGCGAGGTGAGTATATCCGAAAAGGTCATGGTGAGTATTTATAGTTATGCAATCCTTTGATGCCTCATCCAAAGGTAATTACAAGCAAGCACTTCTGAGATCAAGCTTCGTGAAAGTGTCCTCCATTTAGGGAGGCGTACAAATCTTCAGTCGGTGTTCTTACTTGGATTGTATGAGTGTAATCGGATAGCTATCTTGTTTTACCGTTTGATTTCGAGTCAGCTTATAATCACCACATTTGCGGACTTCGCCACCACTTTTTAGGGCCGGCACTATTGGTGATGTCGAGTCTGAGAATGCGACTGATTCGAAAATTCCTTCCTTCTGTTGGTGCTCAAGCTCCAGCTCGATCTTCCCCTTCATGGCATCGAGCAGTGGCCGCGGTTTAAAAAAACTTTGGCCGAGCCAATGGATGCGCATGAACTTTAGCAGTTATGTTCTTCAATCTGCCAAGTTCGTTCTGAAAAACTTCTGGGTACTGTTCCAGTATATGTTCATGTGTTGCAGATACCCCAATGTGACAAATTTCAAATCATTTCAGCTTGAACTCCTTCAGCCAGTCTCACACTACGAGAATGGGCCGACACCTTCCACGATTATGAGAGGTTCAGTGGATCTCTGGCCATCATGTGTTACATCAACATCAATAGTTCCAACCACTTTGATGTGTTCACCAATGTATGTGTACATGAAACGGCACCAGATTTGCGCATGCCAGATATTTATACCAGATCTGTTTGTACAACTTGGCACTCACCACTGCAATGGAGGCTCCTGTATAAACCAGCATTTTGACATTTTACCATTCACAGTATGTCAGAATCTGCTATCTGTGGGTGGATTCCCATCTTCGCAGAATTGACAGGACACATGTTATAAACATCATTTGAAACATGAACATCATTAACGTCAGAATATTGTTGAACCACATTTGTTGCATGTTGCTCTTTCTGTTTCTGAATTTGCTCACTGGACCCGTTTTTCTCGACAAGCCCTGGCAATATGCCCGACACGGTGGCAGTAATTATACTCGGTGTCCCTAACTCTGCCTTCGTCAGGTGAATGGAATGTACTGGAACATCGGAATGATGCTGCAAAATTTCCATTTAAACCTTGACCCTTGTTCCCATTTTGGGGGTCACAGTTACCATGGTTGCCAGTACTCCATGACTGCTTGTACTATTGATTACAGGCCTGAACCTTTTGCACTTTCTCTTCCCTCCCTTGGGTTAAAGCAGAGGCATGCATTGCCTGAATATCTGCTGCATTTTTAGCAGCAGCTTCCGTCCCTTGAGCCGATTTCCATTGCTTTTTTGAAATCGAAATGCCTTTTCTGACAACAACCTAAATTGAATGTGTTCATCTTGGACACTGCACACAATCTGTCCCTGAGCATGTCTTCCAGTGTCATCCCAAACTCGCAGTACTCACACACGTCTCAGATCAGCAAAATATGCTGCAATTGATTGGCCCCATTTCCAAAAGAGAGTAGTTTAATTCGTATCTTTGTACAATCAGGGGCAGTTTGGGATGAAGGTGTTCTTGAATTAGATCACAGAGTTCTTTGATGGTTCTGTCAGACGGTTTGGTCGGCAATACGAGACTACGCATGAGACCACACATTTGAGATCCACAAACACTGAGTAAAATAGCACACTGTTTGCCTGCATCTTCAATGTCATTAACGATGAAGTACAGGACTGGCCGCTCCGTGTATTGCGCCCCACATTCAGTATCCACACTGAATTCATTAATCTTGCCCAACGTATCGTACATTACATCTGTTGGTTCGCTGACTAGTTACAAAATAGATCCTCAGAATACTCCCATATAATTTTTTTTTTTTCTGGGAGAACTCTGGAGCAAAAGCTCACAATATTTGATCATGCTTCTGGAATCATTATGTTACAATTACCCAAGTCTACGATTTTCTCGTAACTTCTGGAATAGACCATTTTAGCTCGAGATGAATAACCGTTAGTAATCAGATTTTATTTGCTTTGTGGGCAAATATCTGAAGCATGTCCAATTAACTTCACTCATGGACACCCCTGCTCTCCGAGCGGGAGTTCCTGAGTCAGCCCACCTCGTGCTGGAGCACAGTCTTGGAAATACACTATAATTTTTGTCATTTTTGAAAGAAATTTTATTGATCACACCATAATCATTATTTTATTGATCAGAACACAACATTAAAAATTTTTATTGATAGCAACATTTTAATTATATTTATTACAATTACAACACGTTGCTGAATTGAGCATTTTCAGCAAGAATCCAGATGTTGGGCTTCTTTCCATACGTAGAGAGAGCACCGTAGAGTTGTCCACGACTGAAAAATTAGCTTGGCAGGTAGATTCCCAACTTTAACAGTGTCTGACCTTGGCTTTTATTTGAGGTCATAGCAAAAGCTGCTTTAACTTTTATGTTCTTGGGAAATGTGTGGGATCCTTGGAATTAGGAGGGTTCTTCCAGAATTCGTCCCTGGGGGCAATGACAACGTCGGTTATTTGATTCTGCAGCTGGGGGATAATGTACATTGTCCTATTGCAATGACATTGTGTGGGTCAAGGATTCTGAGGAGCATAATTGGGCTCCATACTTTGAGGTGTAGGCAATGTAGGAGAAAGCCAGAAGGATTCAGTCCACTGATGAACTCGATGGGATAGTGAGTCTCATTGTCCACGGTCACTGCTTGTGTACACTCGCTCCTCTCTTGGAAACCTCCTCATCATGAAAGTGTTAACTTCCTGAACAGCCTTGTTTGTTGTCGTGAGATGGCCCAGTCTGCAAGCCAGCTGGGAGACATGTTCTCATTGAAGCCTTCAAACACAAAATCGTGGAGATCAGAGAGGTTAGTTGATGGAACACAAAGCTCATCTGGAATTCTGATGTTGCATGGGCCTGGTTCTTCATCAACTGGATGCCTTCCCTTTACAATATCGAGAAGGAAGTCAGCGAACTCTGATTCTTAACCGGTTCCTGCATTGGCCACACAAACGATTGTCCTGAGTTCCGGTGTTTGCACATTGTTCCAAAATGAAAGACAGCGTCATCAAAGCATCAACAATTTGAGGTCGTGATCCATGGCAAATGACCGGCAAGATCTGTTTTCAATCACCTGCCAGGAGGAGGGTCTCCACCAAATAGCTTGTTATTCTTGCGAACATCCTGGAGCCTCTTGTTGAGGAACTCAAAAATCTACTTGTTGCCCATTCTGACCTCTTCAATGACCAGGACATCTGCTTGCTGCATCATTTTCCCAGTTGCATCCCTTCAGCAAAGCTATATGATGATTCCTCCTTGGCTGTGAGGGAACCTTGCACCGGGAGTGAAGTGTGCGGCCATTTTTAAGCAATGTGGCAGCAATTCCACACACGGCTGTGGCAAGAGCAATTTGGCCTTGAGAGCGTAGATGATCCAAGATTATGTTGACAGTCTAAGTCTGACCTGTGTCACCACTTGCACTCAGGCAGTAGATGTTGCCTTCTTCATCTTGCATGGACTTGACCACTTTGTCAAAGACAAAGCGTTGTTTTTGATTGAGGATGGGTAACTTTGCGTTGACATTTTCCAATCAGTTGAGAAATGTCAAAATCTGTGTCTTCTCTCAGCACACTGTGAATGTTGACCTGTGCCACCAAAGGTTGATCAGGTCTCGGCAGACCAAAGTTGTTGGAAATGTTCAGGCCATATGTTCGATCCCCTCCTGGAATTTCAGCAGCACAAAATGCATCGTCCTCTGAGACATTACCTTCTCATGGTTCTTCAGCATTATGTCTGCACTGAACTTGAACTTCTATTTATTACCTCCGCCGCAGAAGGTGGAAGGAGGTTGTGTTTTTACCCCTCTCTTTCTGCTTGTTACTTGCAAAATCGAAGATTTTTCATGCATATTGGTCAGTCGATTTTGTTTATCTGTCTGTCTGTCTGTCTGCCTGTTCATCGCCTACAGGTCACAAATTTTAACCGATCTTCACGAAACTTCACCACGTGTTCGAGTTTGTGATAAGGAAGACGCCTATTGTTTTTGAAGTCAAAAGGTCCAAAGGTCAACAACTTAGGTGAGATTTCTAAAATCCTCAATTTTCATCCGATTGACTTGAAATTTGAAGAGGATTTATATTTCAGGTCATTGAATTCAACCAGCAAATTATTTTTGAAGTCAACATAGGTCGATTTATAAAATTGCCAATTTTCATTCGAATGACTTGAAATTTGAACAGGATTTGCATATTTGGTCGTTGAATTCAACCACCAATTATTTTTGAGGTCAAATTTGTTTCATGGATTTTGCAAGTATCGTGCTCTGCACGACGTCTTCTTCTTGTTTCTTTGTAAACAAAATATCTCAAAAAGTTCCGGACGGATTTGGACGAAATTTAGTGGAGAGCTTAGATATGTGCGAAGGATGAAATGATTCGATGGTCAAAATCTGTATCTGGATCTGAGAATTTTAAAAGTGATTCTTCAACCATTGGGAGATGGGGCCAAAACGACATATAGCAGGATATCTCAAAAAGTTTTCGACTGATTCGGACGAAACTTGGTGGACAGGTTGGGTGTGTAACAAGGATGAGTTGGTTCGATTTTGGTGAAGATCCGAATCCTGATCTGGATACGAGAATTATTTAATTTTTAAAGTGATTCTTCACCATTGAGAGATGGGGTGAAAAACGATATATAGCATGATATTTAAAAAATGTATTTGACTCGATATATTCCACTGGATCAGGCATTGCATTGCAGAGGTATGTGCTCTACCGATTGCCCTTCTTGTTCTAGAATGCCACCGGTCCACAGGAATGCAATAAGTTTAGATTGTGCAGAAAGTCTCATGCAGCTGACGTCCAAAATGTATTGATGGTACCTCTTCCATTGCCTCGTCTTTCTCATCATCATCATCCAACAGGCCCATCTTCATGCAGGCTTCTTAGAAGGTAGGGCAAACTTCACCATCAACTGCATGCAAGTTTTCGAACGATGTTGGCCCTACGTTGTGATAGAGCACTATTCAGAGATAGTACAACTCGGACTTGTGCCTGCTGAATGAGATGGAGGGAATTCTGCCGAGTATTTCCTTTTGGAACATGAGATT
This sequence comes from Eptatretus burgeri, assembly GCF_056783735.1. Lineage (NCBI taxonomy): Eukaryota > Metazoa > Chordata > Myxini > Myxiniformes > Myxinidae > Eptatretus > Eptatretus burgeri. The sequence goes on along the minus strand of NC_140973.1, from coordinate 42,841,221 downwards.
TTCCTCCAACTCTCCATGCTTGTGTCACTGCCACTGTTTCGCTTTGGTGTTCCAAGTGAAGTAATGGGGAAGCCCTGCATACAGGATGTGGGATGCCTCATGGTCTCTCTGGTTCAGCTTGAAATAGCCTGTCAACATTGTGACCGGCTCACCTCGGTCATCTTCAGGTAACTCCTGGCCTTCTTGTTGTTCCTCAGGCAGGTGGCAGCACAACTTAACCACAGGTGGTTTTTGTCTGTGCATTGGGAAATCGAATATCTTGTGGATGGCTTTACTTGAGGACAGGTAATGTGCATTGAGATCGGTTTCAATTTCATCCTGCACAGGCACATTATTCCCAGCAACATCTTTCGCTGTATAGGTAACCTTATATTATCACCGATCCGAAGTGATCCGATAGAGTGATCCAGTTCGGAAAAGACGTACTGAGGGTGTGTTCCCCTGTAATTAAACCACGTGATTAATTAGGTAACCCGATTAACTCATAGACGGGAGAACCTCAGGTCACGCGGTTGAGTTATTGGAGTCCACTGTCGCTTATGCGACCCGCCGCATCACGGAATTATCCGTGTGCGACGGCCTACAATTCTGGGGAATCTGGTTGGGAGCCGAGATAGCTTCCCCCACCTCGTGGTCTTCTCACCTGACCCCCGGCTCGCAAATATGTATATATATATATATATATATATATATATATATATATATATATATATATATATATATATATATATATATATATATATATATATATATATATATATATATATATACCCAAAAGTTACTTTATCCCTGATAAATTTCACGCACGTCCCTCCTTCCCTTCCCCTCTGCCCTCGCCTGCTATGGTATGCGGAAACACGGACTCAGAAGAATGATGGAGTACATACAGATACAAAGACAAATTAATTATTGTAAGTACTGTACAATAAAACCTGTATATTAAAAGAGTTCAAGATCAATGCTTCACTGGGAGGGGGTAAAGTGACTTTCAGGCCACCCTGTGTATATATATATATATATATATATATATATATATATATATATATATATATATATATATATATATATATATATATATAACAATATATTATATATATATATATATATATATATATATATATATATATATATATATATATATATATATATATATATATATATATATATATATATATATATATATATATATATATATATATATATATATATATATATATATATATATATATATATATATATATATATATATATATATTGTTACGGTTGTGGAAACTCGCATTACACCATAAAGAGTCCTCAGGTGGGATATATCGGTAAGTCCATGTGTAGTTAGCCCAAACCCGTTGTATAGAGGGAATATATGTGATCCATTCGGGCTGCGACGCTTCAGTTAGCCGTTTTTCTTTTGCTGTAGTTAATTTGGTGCAAAAACAACAACGAACCTTGCCACAACCAACATCTCAATGATCACGCCATTCACTACACGATGCCACCTTCCACAACTACGCTACCACATCTTTGCCACTTGCCATTCAACGAGCACCGTGCGGGCGCGTGCAAGAACAAAAACCAACACTTGTGGGGTTTTCCCACCTAATTTCCCCGCCTGATGCTTCCGCCTGAACCCCCCCCCCCCACCACGCTTGATGTGAAGGGGAGGGGTGCGGCAGCTCGCTCCCGATTGGTCGATGCACGGCGTGAGGCGGTCGGAGTGGGGGCACGCCCCCCTTCGAGAGCTTTCTGGAAATGCCTCGAAGGAAGGAGGAGCCAAGAACGGGGCGGGGCGTGGGGCGGAGCGAAGGGCAGAGCCGGCCCCAACAAAAGGGTGGGCGTGAAGAGTCGTTGGTTGGTTGGTTGTTCCCTTGTCCCAGTTGGAGGCTGAAGGCTCTTGGTTCGTGCAAGCGATCGACAAAAGGCGTGGACGTGAAGGTCGACGAGAACGTCGTTCCCTTTCCTGTTCCCTTGTCCCTGAAGGGGAATTGTGGAGAGTGGTGCTGATAACGCCAAGATCGGAGGTTCTGTTCATTCGTCTGAGCTGTCGAGCGGACCACACGAGCGACGCGCGGCACGAGCTCGCGGACCATGCCGGAGGGACTCGGAGTTACGGTCGCCAAGGACTCGACGCGCTCAGGGAAGTCGCGACTTCCTTTTCTTTTGGTGTAAATGTGTGTGGGTGGCGCCAGTCTTGTAAGGTAGAACTGTTTAAGTGTTGTAATAATTGAATTCGGTTTTAACTCTTTCCCTGCTTCCTTTTGACTGTATGGCTGTATACACGTGCTTGTGTGTGTGTGTAATAAAGTGCTTGCTTGTTGAACTGTTTTCCTGTTTTGCTTCGTCTTTTCTTTTATTGAATCTCCATCTTGCATCACGTAAGGGATTGGTGGTGGGTTTAAAACACCCGGTAATTAATTGGAACCGTTAAGGCCGACGATAACTCCGCTCGGTTATCCCTGTAATACGGAACGAACCGCTTAAGCGGTTCGTGTTCGGAGTCTGCCTGTGGCGTGGTCCCATCCCTCGGCAGATTACTCACGCGGGTACTTAGGTATATCGACATTCGGCAATTCACCCTATCTTGCGCGGGTGGACTGCGGACTGGGTGGTGGTGGGGTTAAACCCCCACCTGTGACTGGCTCCTGGCGGTAGTTCCAGGATGGTCACGACTGAATTGTCCGTTCCTGGTGGGCGAGGCGGCCGCCATTCGAGTCAAGCGGCCGATCACACGCCGGCGGTTGCGAATTCGTAACTATATATATATATATACCGTGTATATATATATATATATATATATATATATATATATATATATATATATATATATATATATATATATATATATATATATATATATATATATATATACATATACATACACACACAGAGACACACATACACACACACACACACACACACACACACACACACACACACACACACACACACACACACACACACACACACACACACACTACTGGTCAAACAAAAGTTTGAGAACACCCCCATTTTTCCAGTTTTTACTGAAATTTAAGCAGTTTAATGTTTCAATGTACTCTGAAATTAAAGCATAGAACAAATAAACAATTGCATATTAAAAATAAATCATGGAATCGTTTGGTTGAACAAAATTTAATCTAAATTTTTGACTCATCAAAGTAGCCACCTTTTGCAGATATAACAGCCGAACATACTCGTGGCATTCTTTCTGCAATGGAAATCAAATAATGTTCAGAAAGTTCTTTCCAACACTGTTGCAGAAGTTCCCACAAAAGTGCTGCACTTGTAGGTTGTTTTGCTTTCACCCTTCTGTCCAGTTCATCCCAAACCAGCTCGATGAGGTTTAAGTCTAGAGACGGTGCTTGTTCCATGATTTGAATTCCATGATTTGAAGCCATTCCATGATTTGAAGCCTACCGTCTTGTTCTTTTCTTCTAAGATAGTTCTGACATAGCCTGGAGGTATGTTTTGGGTTGTTATCTTGCTGTCGGATGAACCCCTGATCAACTAGGCGTAGACCAGAGGGTGTTGCATTGCACTGCAAGATGCTGTGGTAGCCCTTTTGGTTCAGGGTGCCAGTCACTCTGTGAAAGTCGCCGACTCTGGATCCAGCAAAAGAGCCCCAGATCATCATGCTTCCTCCTCCATGTTTGACAGTTGGTGTCACACACTGAGGAACCATCCTTTCACCGACTCAATGGCATACAAAAACTCAGTGTGATGAATTGAAGATTTAAAATTTTGATTAATCTGTCCATAAGACCTTGTTCCAGTTTTCAGTAGACCACTGGCGGTGCTTCATGGCCCAGGCAAGGCTTTTTTATTATTTTGCCATCTTAGCAATGGCTTTCTTTCTGCCACTCGACCTGTCAAACCTGCAGCTCGAAGTCTTCTCTTCACAGTTGAAACTGAGACTTCCTTACTTCGACCAGTGTTAAGCTGTGCTTGAAGCTTCTGTCTTGTGAGCCACCTATCACGCAAGCTGTTGACTCAGAAACTTGTCTTCTGATTGTGTTATGGCTTTGGGTCTGCCAGACCTCTTCCTGTCAGAGTTTCATCCAGTTTCCAAGTGCCTTTTGATGGTGTAGGAAACTGTATTCACTGACACCTTGACTTGCTTTGCAATTTCTGTAAAGGAAAAAGCTACACTTTTAACAGTAGAATGGTCTGTCTGTCTTCCTTTGTTAATTGTCTTTTTCTCGCCTTTATGATAGCAACATACGACTTCCTGCAGTGCAATATTGTCCAAATAATGCTTCAGAGGGTGTAGCAACACAGTCTGTTCCAACACTGCTTTTATGCAGACAGAGGGTGGGATGGGTAACACTGTAACAATACTGTAGGAATTGTTTGCATCAACTTTCAAGGCTTAATTAACTTCCATTGCTGCAGAAGAGCTGCAGTTGCTAACCCATTACTTGTTACCTGAAAAGGGCCTTTTTAACAACTTTGAAATTTACATTATTTTTCATTTGTTGGTAACCTAAACTTTTGTTTTTTAACCTCTGACAGTTTACCACTTAGATTTGTACCAATTCAGGTTATTCAGTGGACTTGAACTGCTTAAAGTTCAGTAAAAACTGAAAAATTGGGGTGTTCTAAAACTTTTGACTGGTTGTGTGTGTATATATGTATATATATATATATATATATATATATATATATATATATATATATATATATATATATATATATATATATATATATATATACATATACTGTACTAGAATGAAAATCCTTGTACTTGTTAACTTAAAGTTGCTGGCAAGCTTGGCAAGTAATGAGGATCATTGTAAGCTATGCCATCCAGGTCAGTCCTTTTGATGCATAAAATGGTTTTACACTCAGCCGCTGCAGTTGCAGCACTTTGAGACAGATTATGCACAACTTTCAACAACGCTTTCCTCAATTATTCCATTGCCTTGGGGAAGGTCTATTAATTATCACTAATTGTGAAGAGCCTTTTCCTTGCTGACAGTCCACGTTTCTATTTGCTAAGGTCCTGCTGGGGGTGACGAGCAATTCTTGTTTAAAGTAACAACCAAAATGGCTCTGCTAATGATGTCATAGGAGACCAGAGATTCATATCAATCCCACAGGATCATTTTAACTACTCCCTCAACATATAGTATTGCAATCCCAAAATCAAACGTTCTGAGCATGAGCCTTTCATTTGGGATTGCAAAAGCGACATTTGGTTCACACGATGTATAACA
>NC_140973.1:42791011-42831011 GCF_056783735.1 Eptatretus burgeri | reverse complement strand
CCAATCTTGCCTCTCACTCATGATCAAGGATAGTCATTTTGGGCCATTGTGAAATTCCCATGAATTGCACTCAAGTAAAGAAACATTTTAGTCCTCTGGATATGACCCCATTGAGATGACAATAAGTATTCAACCCATTGAGTCAATGCTTTGTCGAAGTGCCTTTGGCAGCGATGACAAGCTACAAGTCATCTCGGGTATGTCTGTATCAGCTTTGCACGTCTGGATATGTGGATTTTCTCCCATTCTTACTTGCAGATTTTCTCAATCTCTGTCAAGTTGGATGGGGAGCGTCCATGAACAGTAATCTTCAAGTCTTTCCACAGATTCACAATGGGATTCAAGTCTGGGCTTTGGCTGGGCCACTCAAGAATTTTCACTTTCTTGTTCTGAAGCCATTCCAGTGTTGCTTTGACTGTATGCTTGGGGTCATTGTCCTGTTGGAATGCAAATCTTCGCCACAATCTAATGTGTTTTGCACTCTGAAGCAGGTTCTCTGCAAGGATTTGTCTGCATTTGGCTTCATTCATTGCTCCCTCGAGCCTTACAAGTCTCCCAATCCCTGCCACTGAAAAGCATCCCCAGAGAATGATGCTGCCACCACCATGCTTCACGGTAGGAATGGTGTTAGATGGCTGATGAGCTGCGTTTGGTTTCCACCAGACATAGCACTTTGCATTCAAGCCAAAAAGTTCAATTTTCATCTCATCAGACCACAGAATATTTTGCCCCATGCTCTCAGTGTCTTTTACATGCCTTTTTGCAAACTCCAGGTGTGCTGTGATGTGCCTTTTCCTCAGGAGTGGCTTTCCTCTGATCACTCTCCCATAAAGCCTAGTTTCGTGAAGTGCTGCAGAGACTGTTGTCTTTCTGGTGGGTTCTCCCATCTCAGCCAAGGAACTCTGTAGTTATGTCAGAGTGGTCATTGGGTTCTTGCTCACCTCCCTGATCAAGGTCCTTCTTTCCCGGTTGCTCAGTTTGTTCAGACGACCAGTTCTAGGAAGAGTCTGGATAGTTCATTTTCTTTCCATTTCTTAATGATGGAGCTCACTGTTCTCATGGGAGCATTCAGCACTTGAGAAATTGTTTTATACCCTTCCCCAGATCTGTGCCTCCTCACTATTCTATCTCTGAATTCTACAGACAGTTCCTTGGACTTCATGGTGGAGTTTCTGCTCTGATGTGCACTGCCAACTGTGGTACCTTACGTAGAAAGGTGTGTTTCTTTCTAAATAAAGTCCAATCAATTGAATTGGCCAAGGATGGACTCCACAGGTGGAAATGCACATGCGTTGAGATGTGTAAGGTGTGGAAGAATGTAATATAAAAGAGTGAAGTGGAAGGAAAGTGTAAATTAGTGAAAGAGCAAAACTCCATCTCAGTCAAAAGGTGGGAAAAGATGAAAGGCAGAAGAAGACTTTGACCCAAGGATGACAGAACTCAGATGACAGATAGACCTCAGACTGACTTGTGCTTCTCCATTGTATTCCCTTTTCCCTCGCCTATCCTGGCTGTTGTTGAACCACTTTTCTCTTGCTGGTCACACCTGATTGGTGTCACCGTGTCACAGTGGCGTCACACCTGGGAGGAGCAAGGGGAGGGAAGCTTTAAGCCATCCTGAGAAGCTTCAAAGATTGCCTTTATTTATTTGAGAACCACGTTCGCAGCTCCTCTATAGCCCTGGACTTATACTCGTTTCTATGGGGCATGTAAGGAAGTGAAAGGAATTGACAGTATATGTGTTGCGAGATGTAGTGGACAGAAAAAATAGAGGGTGAAAAGGATCAGAACCTTATCCTAACTACCCTTGTAATGCATATTTATCCCAAGTACACAATCTAACTTCATTGCTAAACAGACTACTTTATGTGTCTGTGCTTTTACCTGACAGAGAGGTGTACGACGTCTCTTTCGAGCTCAGAACCATCTCAATAGGTATTGTATGCTATATTCTTATATTGTAAATGATGTAACTGGATGTAATACACAACCCTTTCAACGGCCTCTTCTGTTCTCATAAAGCTTATTGTTAGTGTTGGGTCAGGGTGCTCATCGGAAATTGTCAAATTTGTTTGGCTCAATTACATCATGCAACATTCAAGTTGGCTTATATGGTGTTTTAATCTGAGTGTCCTTAGCTCATTATTCTCAAACTAGTTTAATGGCCCATCAAAAATGACAGGTTAGATTAATTTTATTCGAAATATTCAGACTGGAAAATATGATGTTTTGGAGCAAGAAAAAGCGTTATTTTAAAACACCACATGTAAAGATGTTACCCGATTTATTCTTTTTTTTTTTTTTTTTACCTTCTGGGACCTTTAATTTTGAGGGCACAGCCTTGTGAACATGCCAAAGCCTGAAGCCTCGGCCTAGCGCCAGGTGTGCTTGAATCTTCTTTATGAGACATTGCATGTATGTAAATGAACACTCGTTTTACTCTGCGCGATTGACACAACATGTGCAGTGGATTTCACATCCCTGTGCCTTGTATTTATTATTTTTTAAATGCTTCTGTACACCGCCATTGGTGCCCGGTTGCATGTCACCTTCTACATTTCCAAAAGAAGAGACGTAATTACTCTTCAATGAAAAATGTTTTTGCGAGTTTTTTTTTTAATCCTGAAAAAAATTAGACTGCAGTGAACAAACAGCCGTATTAAAAGATTGGTCTTTAAAACTCTTCTTAAATCGTCCTTTTGAAGGCGAACGCCAGACAGACATCACACAAACAAATATACAAACACATTGTGCTTTGTATGGTAGATTCCAAGTTAAAATTCCCATTTCCAGTGTTGATTTATCCATTGTCTCCTAATATCCTTGCAATTCACGCAAAGGACACTGGTCTTATTTTGTCCCAGTATTGAATTGAATTTATGTTCAAGCTCCTCTACAGCTCTTAATCATTGTTAAAAGAAACAAATAAATTAAATTGACTGCTTGTGTCATTCCTGTGTTGTTTTGTCTGTGCCTGCTGATTTTTTGTTTTGTTTTTTAATATGCCTGTTCTTCCCAGAATTTGTGTTTTGTGTCAATCTCTAAGCTGTTCCTTTCACCTTAACCTCTTTTCTGATCTCTTCCTTCACCTCAATCCTTTTCTGAGCTTTTTAAACATTGATATTTGCCTTCAGGCAACCACTGAGACAAAAAGTATTGAAGTTAAAATCCTGATTTGGGATATTCCTATTCCGTATTACACAACATCAAAATGATTGATTACTGGAAGGTTGATTTTTTTTTTTCAATGTTATGTGACATTGAATGACACTCGGTGGTGATTGATCAATTAACTCACTTTTTATGCATAACAACATTGATGGAGTTGACCAGGATTTGCATGGCTTGACTTTATTTGCTTTGGAAATTTTGAGAAAATTGTTTTCTCATTAATACATAATGCCTGGTGTTGGTCTAATGGTTAGGGTGGTGGGCTTGGGATCTGAGGATCCTGAGTTCAAATCCCACTCAGTTGTTGAATTAATACCAGGTGGGGTTGACTCTGCCTGTCATCCTTCCGAGGTCGGCAAAATGAGTGCCAGCTTGCTGGTATCCTGTGTCGGAGTGGCGATCCGTCCAGGATTGTGCCCAATAGCCAAGGAGACTGCTTAAGCAGCACCAACGCTCTGCAGAGAGTATGGTCCCAATGGATGGATGGATGGATTAATATATATTATTACCTCTCCAAGGTGAGGCCTCATTGGGGCTTGCTGTGACCTCGTATGCCTTGTTGGTCTCTAAGGTAACGAGATGCTCATATTAATCGTGCTGGTTTGATGTTAAGCTTGAGGAGGCATTGCACATAATTTCAGCGCAGACATAGTCCAATTGCAGTTTGGCTGTGAGGACAACAGGTGCATTTAACGCCTCCATTCGCCACCAGCTGTGGAATACGTTTGCAAATATGCCCAGCTTGCTGTCAGCCTCCATCTCAGAGGGGACCGTGTGCACAAAGCCAGAATCACGTCAGGTCTAACAATGGAAAGCAATTTCACAGTACACACACTCCAGCTGACCTTTATCCTTGAAATCGAAGCAGCACGGGTCTGGCCACACACGAATGGCCACTGGTTTCCACCAGGTGCACCCTGACACGGTCTTCTAGCCTGTCCTATGACCCCTGTGCAGAAGCTGCAGTGTAAGTTGATTGCTTTTACAACCTCCACCCCTTTTCCTGCACCTTCATCCACTCCACACATAATTTATCATTTTTTTTCAACCTTCCTCTAACACATTCCCATCTTCTACCCACTCCTCCTAGTTCTTGTAAGCACAGATGTAAATATTTCAGTCTATGTGAAAAAGGAACATTTCTTCACCAGACCTTAATGTGGGAATCTTTTTGATGTAATTGCATGTCAAATGTCTGTACACACTTGTAGGATAATAATTGTAATTGGAACCATACTCTCTACAGAGAGTGTCAGTGCTGCCGAAGCAGTTTCCTGGGCTGTTGGGCACAATCCTGGACAGGTCGCCACTCCGTCACAGCATAACTTGTAGGATAGTTATCAACTTATTCAAAAATATATAAATATAGAACAAATAATTTTGGATCTATTGCACGTCTTCATTATCTTCATTTTCCTCGATATTGCTTTTCAATACTTTCCAAACTAGTGAAATGGCAGCATGATAGTTAAATGGTAACTTCCTGCTTTGTTGGTCATCTCGGAAAATCTCTCTCCTTCAGATAGGACATTTAACCTATCCCATTTGCATTGTGAAAAATTAAAATTCCAATCTTGCCTCTCACACACGATCAAGGATAGTCATTTTGGGCCATTGTGAAATTCCCATGAATTGCACTCAAGTAAAGAAACATTTTAGTCCTCTGGATATGACCCCATTGAGATGACAGTTTGATTCCATCTCTTGTCAATTTTAATAGTAGCTGTTGGAAATTATTATCTCCATATTTTCTTGTAATTGTTTCTCATTTTAAACAAGTGAGAGGCAACAGCTTCTGTCTTTTATGGACCTACAAATATGGTAGGTCATGGAAGGTTATAGAAAGCCACGAAGTATAATCTTTATTGCATATATGTTTGGTTAGAGAAGGCAAACAAGTATGCCAGAAAAAAATAAATGACTTTGGTTGTCAGTCTGTAGTTTCATGTTTGTTGATCTTGCACTTCATATGTCAGAATTTCTCTTTTGCTCATCTGCCTGTGTTGTCTTATCATTTATTGATTTTTAGATTAAAAACCAATGCTCAATCTCACTTTGTTAATCAAAGAAAACTGCTGAATGGTGCCTGCTTTCAATTACGCCTTCTACATTCCTCTAAAGAATACAGAGCTAACCACCTGAGTTTCTTCGTTCATTTGCTTTGTTCTCCATTACTTATGGAAGAAAGAAATAACGTAATACTCTTCCCCTTCATAAAGGCTGCTGTCACTTCATCAGTGGACCAGTTAAACAATAGATTTTAATCAACTAAAAGCCAATAAAATTATGTTAACCCGTGTGAGAAGCAAGGTACAGTAACATTTTGAGTGTTCGTCCTCCGTCAGAGATGAAGAACATCCAATACCTGGTTTGCTCATCTTTTGCTCTGATGTCAAAACTGAGGCACAGAATGTTGAGCTAATGCCAGAAATGTTAGCCACACCTCACTTCTCATATGATGGTTATAAATCCTTACTTGCTTTTATTTTATGCAATCCAGTATGAAAACAGGTATTGGAGGCCTGAAAGACCCATGTACTGTCTGAGTTTCATGGTATTAGTGCTGCAGCTTAGGATTATATTTTCGGACAATGGGGACATACCGGACAAAAGAACCAAAATTGTTTCTTCTATTATGTCAAATACATTAATTTTTTTGTTGGAGACCAATGACCAAGGTCATTCTGGGTTCATAAGAATGACCAAAAACGATTTGTGCCAACATTCGAAAAAATATAACCAAGCTAAAATTGCTTTTTTTTGTATGACATTCGAAATTGAACTTAGGTCATAATTATTGATATATATTTATATTATTACTAAAGAAGTACCAGTGCTATGCACAGGAGAGTGATGGACAGCCGCTGGACAGCCTGTTCGTGAAGGACTTGCGCAAAAAACTTACTGCAGCTGATCCCAACAGAAGAAAAGCTGATCCTAAAATAAGTTACTGCCCTGCACAAAAAGGTGCAAAAACAGATTCTTGCAACTAGAGACCAATCAGCCTTCTCCCAATCATCGGCAAGGTTGTGGAATCCATCATTGCTTCGGACATTAAATCCTTCCTCTTCTCCAATGGCTTGATTTCCGATCATCAATTTGGATTCAGATCAGGTTACTCTACCCTGGATAAACTGCTTCTGCTCTCCCAACAATGGAAGGAGGTACTCAATGCTGGATATGAAATCAGAGCCATATCCCTAGACATATCGCATGCTTTTGACACGGTCTGGCACCCTGCCCTGCTCAACAAACTCTCTTCCTATAGTATTCAAGGCCATCTCCACTCATGGGTCGCAGACTTCCTCTCCTGTCGCAGTCACCGTGTGGCCCTAAATGGAGTTCTTTCATCCCCTCTTCCTGTCCAGGCTGGAGTTCCTCAAGGCAGCATTCTGGGCCCTGTTCTTTTTCTGGTTTTCAACAATGATCTCTCCGACTCTCTGGAAAATCCTCTTTATCTCTTTGCTGATGACTCCACCCTTTGTTGTACCATCTGTCATCCCTCAGACTGGCAAGCAGCAGCTTCTTCACTCTGTCCAACACGTGGAACATGTCTTTCAATCCTGACAAATCCCACACTCTCATTATGTCTCTCCGAAAGGACCGTTTGGAACCTCGCCCCCCCATCTACTTTCTCAACAATCCTCTGGAAGAAGTCCTTTCTTTCAAGCTTCTGGTTCTCACTATCCTGCCATAATCTTTCCTGGGAAAGCCACATTTCCAAACTGGCCTCCAAAGCCAGTCGCCGTCTGGGAATCCTTCATCGTACAAAGTCCTTCCTCTGCCCACCTGAGCTCATTACCACATACAAAGTTTTTGTCTGCAGCCTGATGGAGTACTGCTCTCCCCTCTGAGCTGGTGCTCCTGCCTCTCACCTTTCTCGGCTTCACGCAGTTGAAACGAAGGCATTTAGGATCATTGGTATCTTCCATGATGAGGCTGAGTCTTTGGGCCTCTCACTATCTCACCATAGGCAGGTCGGTGGTCTCTCTGTCTTGTACCGTCTCCTATTTGGTCTCGCCCATTCCCCCCCCCCACTTTCTCTGAGATTTGTCCCCACCACATTTCCACAGGGCTCTCAAGGTCCGCCAACAACCCCCTTCTGGTAAAACTACCAAAATCATGAATCACTGCTCACCTTCACTCTTTAATTCCTCTTTTTCCCCACCTTTGGAATAAACTCCCTCACTCTATTCAATCCCATTCTTCCCTCCAGGCCTTCAAAACAGCTGTTCACCACCACCTCTTATCGTCCCCCATCCAAATCCTCGATCTTTTCTACCCCTGTTAATCCACCCCAAACCTACCTCCTTCAAATTCCCTGTTTTCCTTCCTGAAAGTCCCTGTAATGTTCATCTTATGTACCCCATGTTCCCCGCCCCATCCCCCTCTCCCTTCCACAGATCTCCAAATGTCTCTGTTCCCCGCCCCATCCCCCTCTCCCTTCCACAGATCTCCAAATGTCTCTGTTCCCCACTGTTTTGTCGTTTCCACTCCCACCCCTCTTGTCTCATGCCCCCTTGCTGTGCATTGTGTGTTAGCTCTCATACGACCCTTGACATGGTATACAAAAAAAAGTTGTTAATATTTCTATAATATCACAATGGCGAAACTACAAATGCTGAATCCGCGATGGTGTAAGTAGCGAGTTACCGGGCAGGAAAGCGTCCTCGCACTCCTGTTAAAGCCTTCCTCACTGCTTGTCCCTCGAGGGGGAGGTACTGGAGACCGGTGGTAGTGTCGGATAAAATGATTGGTGAGAAACCAGATGAAAGAAAACCATGCCTACATTACTGTCATTGGTTGGACAAGTAAATGGAATAAAGTTCATGATGGAGAAGTTCTGACAAGTTGGCACTGATGAAAAGTACACTATAATGGCTTTATTTCATTTCTGCACATGCAATAAGCTCCAGAAGCTCTTAACCTAAGCTGAATTTCAAAATTTAAATTGCGGAATTGACTTGAGCAGCAGTTCTGACTGCTGAAAAAGTGTTCATGTGTCCAATTCACACATTGTTTGATATTGGTCGTCTCCAGGAGGCCAAACCAGGAGGCCTCATTGGAGAAAAGGACAAAGAGGTACCACATGGCCTGGTTGAAGGCCAACACATCACTGGGCCTGCTCGTGGCTGTTTTATTTCATCTTTGGACACCATCGTCACTGGCTCTCATCTTGTTCCTGGCTTCTTAAAGCGGGCTGCTTCAAGTCATGCGTTCACCCTGTGCATTGTTAAGAAAGGGAAGTCCCGCCTGTATTATTGTCTTGTTGTATGAGTGTGATCTCTGGTGCCTAGTGGTTTATGTTTTGCTTTTTATGTCTCTTTCTTTTACATAAGTTTGCGTATCCCCATTCTCCTCTTTGTGGTTTTTTTGACTCGCTTGGTTTGTTCTGTTTATGATGGCGTCATGTCGACCCTCTTCCCGCTACGTTGCTTTTCAAATAAACTCCTTAAAACGTGAGAAAATGTGTTTCAGCCATCTGCTTTCTGTATGTATGCTCATTTTGGCAACCTTGGGGAATGGTAAAGGAGAGTAATAACTGAATGCATTGTCATATAAGACTGTTTGGACCATTTCTTGGGATGAAATGTCCCGTCTCTGAGGAATCCTGTATTAACGGGTACTCGGGCATGACATTATGGAGAGAGAGAGAGAGAGAGAGAGAGAGAGAGAGGGATAGAGAGAGAGAGAGAGAGAGAGAGAGAGAGAGAGAGAGAGAGAGAGAGAGAGAGAGAGAGAGAGAGAGAGAGATAGAGATAGAGATAGAGATAGAGATAGAGATAGAGATAGAGATAGAGATAGAGATAGAGATAGAGATAGTGTTCTCCCCCCACCCTGAATCCCCAGGACTACTAATTTTTTTACCGTCTATAACCTTTCCGAGTACAACAACCAGTTTTCAACTAAAATCCAGTGGTGCAGGAGTGCCAAGAAGTCAACCAAACAAGACAACTCTCTTAAATCCACTTGAGTAGTCACAGTAAGCATAATACAAAAACATGATCAAGACAAAACAATCAAACCTCATAGAGCAGAAAGATAGCAAAAGCTGTAATTTGTTTGTTTTTTTATATTTTGCAGAAAAATATAAATTGACAGTCAATGAGGGTCATAAATTCTAACCCTCTTTGTCTGTCAACGAGGGTCATATAAACTTTCGTTAACGGTCATAAACAAAGGCTGAAAGAGTGAGTATGGTGTTGTAATAGATTAGTGTAGATCTGTAAAAAAAAAATAAAAACAATTGGGGTGTTCATAGAACACCTGTCATGAGAAAAAGGACATGGGAATTAAGGGTCTTTTTAACTTTTGCTTTGTATTTCCGAGCACCAATCTATATTTCCTACGAGCAACCATTTCATCTGAATCTCGATATTGCCCAACACTGCAAGCACGAGCAGCAAATATGATTCGTCGAGATGGTGTAAAATGGCATAATATTTTGTACAAATACTGCTAAGTAGAAGGTTTATTAGTACTTAGACTGAACTAAAATCGCTAAACCAGGTGATTGGTGTTCTCCAGTGTTCAAATATTTAATCAAATTGAAATAAAATAAAAGTTAAGTTTTAAAGGATGTAAATATACAACCCTTGGCAAGAAACTCCTTCGGCAGCACCAATGCTCTGAAAATAGAATGTGGTAATTTTTATAATCAATGTTAAAGTACATTGATAAAACAAAATTTCAGAAGTTTACCGCCATTGATGCACACCATTTTGCACTATTTTATTTGACATGTTAAATTAGTTATTTGTGCCTGTTGTTTGTGTCCTTTATGACGTCCCTAAAAATAGTACATTTCCTGTTTGGAATGATTTTTATTTTTGTTTGATTCCCAGACAGACTGTCATTTTAAAATGATAGAGCATGGTCAAACAATGCTGGTAAGGCAATGGCAAACCACCTTCTTGGTGGTTGCACATACACAACCCTTGGCGAGAAACTCCTTCGGCAGCACCAATGCTCTGTAAATAGAATGTGGTAATTTTTATAATCAATGTTAAGGTACATTGAGATCTCTGAGTCTCCTTTTTCGATGAAGAATTGAGCCCAGCTGATGAGGAGTTTCTAGTCAGTTGGAAAATTGCTCAACCAGCCACAAAATACTGAACTTCTTAGTTTAGGTGTTCAACTATTTTGAGATTGTGTGTGTGTGTGTGTGTGTGTGTGTGTGTGTGTGTGTGTGTGTGTGTGTGTGTGTGTGTGTGTGTGTGTGTGTGTGTGTGTGTGTGTGTGTGTGTGTGTGACGTTTCTTGAAACACTTGACCACTTCTGACTCAACTCTTGAGACTAAGCTATTCCAATGAAGGCTAACTGCTTGAGGTCAGTGCTTAAGGCTTATGAGAGTCAAAGTACTGCATCAAGTGAGATCACCTCACTATGTGTGCTTCATTTTTATGTCCATCATTTGGGACTGATGAGGAAACATTATTAAAAGCCCAGCTGGGTTCAAAGCCAAGAAGGTCAAATCAAAAACTGTATATGTATTGGAAACTTGTATAGGTGTGCTCCCAGACGTATTATATACATAATGCATGAGCCATATTCACGCTCCAAACCATGTTTTCATCAATAATAGCAATGTAAAGATTTTCAATAGGTGGTACACAGACAGAATATCGATAATCTAATTTTAGACATGAACCGCTTTCGAATCGCACAGATTTTCTATGTTTTGAAGTTTTTATTCCTAGTGAAAATTCTACATTGTCAAATGTACTTTTTACCTCCGCCACCGAAGGTTATGTTTTCACCCCTGCCTGTCTGTTTATTTGTCTGTGAGCAGGACACCTCAAAAAGGTATGGATGGATTTGGATGAAATTTGGCAGACATTTTGGGTGTGACAAGGCTGAATTGATTAGATTTTGATGAAGATCCGGATCCGAGAATTGTTTAATTTCTTCAGTGATTCTTCAGCATTGAGAGATGGGACCAAAAACCATATTACTGTCAGACCTTGCATATTCGTGGTTTATAAAATGAAATCTGCTTCAACATTTGCGGCCCTGTGCTTTACATATTCGCAGGTTTATTTTTGCAGTTTTTCGCGGGTGTATTCACGGTTTTTCACAGGATTTTTCATTGTCCCTCGTGAATCACGAACCTATCCCCCATTTTTCCATTGAAAAGATGCCCCACGATTCGCGAATTCACTATTCACGGAATTTTCCAGGATCATATTCCCTGAGAATAGCAGGGTCCGACAGTAATGTATAATACGATACTTTAAAAGGTTGTGGATGGATTATGACAAAACTTGGTGAATGAGTTGGGTCGGTAACAAGAACAAGTTGATTAGATTTTGAGGAAGGTGCGAATGCAGATCCGGTCTATAACTCTGATACAAAACGTAAACTGTGCAGCCTGATGGACGTATGTGCTCCACTGAGTGCGTTCATTGAAACGTTGATTCGTTCATTGAAACATTGTAGTTTAACATTGAAACATTGTGTCTGTCAATGGTTGTGACAATCTATGATTTGGCAGTTTGTTTTTCAAAGTTTCTTAAGAAGATAAAAAGAGATTCTTCAATATTTTACAAGTATCAAAAAGTTTAAACATGTGCAAATTTAACGTTAAAGGGAAGGCGGTTGGTCTGAAGAAGGAATGGGGATAATGATGTCAATACTAAGTTGGCTAACTTTCCCAGGCTTGCAAATTATATTATAGATTCTTTATGAGGTCAAACAAACCGATTTCTGAATAGTGCAAGGAAAGGCAATTATATTCGATTGCCTGGCGAGTTTTCTCTGCTGTTATCCAAAAAAAAAATTTCTGGAAGTGTTTAAAAGGGGATTAAAAAGTTACCACATGCAGAGTGTCTGCCAACGGACAACCAGAGAGATGCTGGAGATGGCCTGAGACTTTCCTGGGATGACTGAAGTTGATGTTGCAAATAAGCATGATAAGTTTCAATATTTTTGTCTCGACTTTGTATTAAAAAAAAGCAACATTGGATCTATAATATTATTGCAATATTTTTTAAACATTGATTTATAGCTGATGAAGGAACTTGTGCATAAATCACCTGCTGAAGAAAAATATTCAACGAATGAACTTTTTCAGGAATTACAACGTAAGTGCACAATGGAAAAAAGAATTGTACAGCATATATATTATACTTTAATACCGAGTTGGGGCATTGTCACGTAATTTTGAGAAGGTAATCAGGGCATGTTAACCTTTACAGGCACTTACTTACATTGTCGGTGTCATCTTTACGACAAAATGTTGAAGCTGTGCATGATACCATTTACAAAACGATCTCACATGAAATGGTAGTGCACAGTATTTGCCAATTTTAATCACTAACGATAGTTGCTCTTCTGAGCGGACCGCCATTGTCTGTAAAGAAAATATGTTCCACGTGTCACGGTCCACATCATCACTTTACATGGAATTCACGTTTCTACCAATACACATTCCAAAAAAATTGCTCATTTGAGGTGAGACATCTACGAACTCAATGGTGATGGGTACCCTGCTAGCAGTTGATTTATACCTGGGTACCAACATCAGAACCTATGGGCAAAGGTGGGAATGTCGAACAGTCAACATCAAATTGCTGTTCTGTTCCTTAAATGCACTCCATGTGACGGTGCCCAGATCTTGCAGCTTGACCTTCCGTCGTGCTTCTCATCTTTATTTTCATCCTGGTGTGATGTCTGTCTTCGTTTGATAAAATTGGGAATCCACAGGATAAACCTGGTCTGTAGAGAATGCCAGCTCTTTACCATTAACTCTTTCTTGTCTGTACCCCACATGTGGACTGCCACCCTCACCATGCACCCCCACCCCATCGTGCATCCCGCCACCCCCACATGTCTCGCCACCCCCACCATGTGTCCAGCTGCCCCCGCTGCACGTCCAGTCACCTCCACCCCACATCCAGCCACCCCCACCGTGCATTCCGCCACCGCACAGCACGTCCCACCCTGTTGTGTACTGTTGCTCCCACCATGCATCTCACCTCCCCCAGTGTGCATCCCGTCACCCTCACCATGCATCCCACAGCCCCTAACTCAGTGCTTCACCCCGCATACCACCCACTCCTCATCTTTTCCTTCCCACTCCCTCACAATCTGGTAAACCAATTTGAGGTCTCTATTTTCTTATTCCCCATCTTTCCGTTCAAATAACAAATTTAGTGTCGAACACTATCTTCAATGCAAACCTTTCTTTCACAGGATGTTTCTGATTCCTCTGTCTTTCCCTGGCCCCTCCCTCACTCTGGGGGTGGTGTTGCTATGGATGTCAAGAACTCTTCCTAATCATCCATTGCCCACAATGACCTATCCAGCCATATTTGCTCCATCTGACTACATGTATCTCTCCGCAACCACCTAATCCTTGTCTGTTTGGTATATCCCGTCAATACAATGATGACGACTCTACATACCTTTATTTCTTCAAATATAGATAATCTCATAACCATCCAAACCAATTCTGTTCATCTGTGGTGATTTCAACCATCAACATACCAATTTGCTCGGCATTAGCTCTGCAACAACCAGCTGATGGCATGCCAGCAAATGTCTTCTCCGACTCTGTGGATCTGACCCAGTTTGTGAAATTCCCAACTCAGATTTCTGCAGTGAGTACATCCTCACTGCAGGAACTAGTAATGAATACCTTTCTATTAAATCTCTCCTGTTCCTCTTCTGCCCCTCTTGGTTCTTCTGACTACTTTCTTGTCAAAGCCCATATCTCTGGTTATTGCAAGGGAGCAACTTAATGATGCAGAATATAGCTCTTCGCACAGGTCAACTGGCAATGATTGCATCTGCCTTCTCACAAAAGGATTGGGCTACCATCTCCACAGCATCTGATAGTGATTCTGCCTCGGAATAGTTTCACAAAAGCCTACTTTCTCTCATGCACCAGTGGGGTTGTGGTCAAGCACCATTGCTCTATAAGCTGGTGCCCCAGCATCACATCTGCCTCCTCTGAATTCTATGAAATCTAAAGCTTTCAATATTATTATAATCTCTGCCACAAGGCCGAAGTACAAGTCTGTTGCTTTAAAATCATAGGCAGGGTTTGGAGCGCCGACAGCTCTCCTTTGGGGCTCTCTGCTGACGATCTCAAAGTTAAGTTTCCGGTCGTTATCTGTACCATTTTAACTGTTTATTTTCTCACCTACATGTTACTGTGTGTTCCTAGTTCGGTTTTGTTTCAAAAATCGTGCTATTTTGTGAGATTTTGTCGACCTTGTCTTACCGGGTGCTTGAGGCCCACCCTTGAGGCTTGAGGCCTACCGGTTCCCCTCGGTGTATGATCGTGTTTATTTGTTTTTTCTCCCTATTACCTTCAATTTCTATCTTCCCCACTTTCCTAACATCCCCCATCCCTCCCAACTAATCACTATTTCTTATCTTAAATCAAAAACAAACATAAACAAACAAAAAAAACGCTGCCTTTCTCCTTGCACACTCACGAGTTTGATTCTTCTTCTTCTTCTTCTTCTTCTTCTTCTTCATCTCCTCTTCTTCTTCCTCCTCGATTTTTTTTTCTACAACACTTCCATGACCTCATCTGTTGAAAACTCTCTCAAACATTAATAATAATAACAAAAACGATCTTTTATAATGCTTCATCTTCCTCTTTCACATGTGTGGTACTCTTTACTGTATCATAATGCACTACTATTCTGCTATTTAAACAGACTGCTCTCAGTTGGACCTTTCCTTCATACCTTGCCTAAAAAATCCAACTGTTACAGCATTTCTTCTCTCCATTCTCTGAATTTGCCTTTATTGCATCCATCAAGAAACGTGTTAAATCGCATCTCTGACCTAAAACTTCAAAAACCCATGTTTGCTATGAATGTTCGCTTTCCATCAACCATTCTTTTTTTCCAACTTCAGTGCCAACTCACCCCTCTCACCCCTCACTCTCAAAGCAACCATCCCACTTTTCTCCCTCCAAGCCTCCCTCTCACATCTCTCAAAAACTCCCCCTCACATTTCTCCCACCATTCATCCCCCTCACTCATCCTTCTCAAAGTTGCCCCCCTCATCCACAAAGCTGCCTCCTTCCACTGCCCTCTAACCTCCATCTCTTCACTCCACCTCCTCAAATCCTCAACTGCCTTCTTCCCCCTATCTTGTCCCTCCTCTCCCCCAGCACCACAGAGCCTTTTCTCCTCCTCATTCGGCCCCCTCCCCGAGCTATTCTGCAATCCCCCACACTCTTTCAACAACGCTCCTTAACTCCCCTCCCTCATCCCTTGTCCTACCCTCCCCGCCCCCACCCCCTTCACCCAAACCCTCCTCCCCTACCTCTTCATTAAAAGTTTGGACCTCATATATCTGGGGCCTTTGCTCAAACCTTTCAGATCTTTCCATACAGGTTGCCACTGACAAACCAGACATAATCTGCCTAACAGAAACTTTCCTCTCCCAAGACGTGTCTGACTCCCAAGTATCTCTCCCCGGTTACTCCTTCCTCTGGTATGACAGACCTGAGCCTCGTCCTGGTGGAGGAGTTGCTCTCTTCATCAAAGACTCTATTCCTAACTCTCCATGCACTGCTCTCACTCCCCCACACCCCCAAGAATACCTCTGGCCACGGCTTCCCCTCCACTCCCACCTCATGTTTATATGTGTACTGTACCGTCCACCTAACAGTGATGACTCCATCTACACCTCACTATCCGAAAACATGGACCAACTTCTATCTTCTCATCCAAACTCTCTCTTCCTCATATGTGGCGACTTCAATTGTCATCATGCGAGTTGGCTAGGTGTGGGTCCCTCTCTCACCTGTCAAGGCACCTCAGCAAAAGCTTTCTGCGACTCATTGGGACTGACTAAATCGGTCAACTTCCCGACACGGATCTCAAGCAACTGTACTCGATCTCTTCTGGATCTGATTTTGACAAATTTCCCTGACAATATCTGCTGCTCTTCCTCCGCTCCAATCGGTTCTTCTGACCACGTCCTTGTCAAAGTGGGCATCTCTCTGGCTATTATCAGAGAACCACCTCACCGCCGTCGAGTCTGGAATTTCACTCAAGTCGACTGGCAGGATCTCCAGGCAGCCATCAAACTTATAGACTGGTCTCCTATCGCTACTTTCTCCAACATCAACTCATCCTGGGAATTCTTTCAAAGAAACTTGCTCTCCCTCATGCACAGATTTATCCCCTCTCTTCTTCAGTTGTCCTACCCTTCCTCCTGCCCTTGGTTCACTGAAGCTTGTGGTGAGGCAGTTGTCCTGAAACAACTTGCCTTTGCCTCATGGAAAGCAAACCCAACTGAAGGCAATCTCAGTTCCTTCCATAAAGCTCGGAACAAGTGTGTATCTACCCTCAGGAGAGCCAGAAAACAACATCTTTCTAATCTCAACTCTGAACTCTCAAACCTCTCTCCCTCCTCCAAATCCTGGTGGCATCTAATCAAATGTGTTTCTGGTGTATGTTCCCCCTCCATCCCCTCCCTTACCTCAAATGGTCGCACTGCTGATACCGCACATGAAAAGGCTGAATGCTTAAACTCGGTGTTTGCAGCTAAATATTGTGTCCAAAACCCATCACTTTCTCCACCCACCTTACCCAGTCACACCCAACTGTCCCTGGACTCTGTGTCCTTTTCTCCTGACAAGGTGGAGAGCTTGCTGTCAAACCTCGACTCAGATTCTGCAACCTGTCCAGACAGCATCAGCCCACGTGTCCTAAAAACCTGCTCTTCTGCTCTTGCTCACCCTCTCTCTGTTCTATTCACCCTCTCATTTGCTCAAGGTCATCTGCCATCTGCTTGGAAATCAGGAAACATCACTGCCCTGCATAAAAAGTTGCAAATACAGATCCCTGCAACTACAGACCAGTCAGCCTTCTCCCAATCATCAGCAAGGTTATGGAATCCATCATTGCTTCAGACATCAAATCCTTCCTCTTCTCCAATGGCTTGATTTCCGATCATCAATTTGGTTTCAGACCAGGTCACTCTACCCTGGATATGTTGCTTCTGCTCTCCCAACAATGGATGGAGGTCCTCAATGCCAGAGAGGAAATCCGAGCCCTATCCCTGGACATATCACGTGCTTTTTACACAGTCTAGCACCCTGCCCTACTCACCAAACTCTCTTCCTATGGTGTCCAAGGCCATCTTCACTCATGGGTCGCAGACTTCCTCTCCTGTCGCAGTCACCGTGTGGCCCTAAATGGAGTTCTTTCATCCCCTCTTCCTGTCCAGGCTGGAGTTCCTCAAGGTTGCGTTCTGGATCCTGTTCTTTTTCTGGTTTTCATCAATGATCTCTCCAACTCTCTGGAAAATCCTCTATCTCTTTGCTGATGACTCCACCCTCTGCCATACCATCGGTCATCCCTCAGACCGGCAAGCAGCAGCTTCTTCGCTCACTGCAGATCTGGATAAAATCACAAACTGGTCCAACACATGGAACATGTCTTTCAATCCAGACAAATCTCACACTCTCACCGTGTCTCTTCGAAAGGACCGTTTAGAAAACCCACCCATCCACTTTCTCAACAATCCTCTGGAAGAATTCCTTTCTTTCAAGCATCTGGGTCTCACTATCTGCCATGATCTTTCCTGGGAAAGCCACATTTCAAACCTGGCCTCCAAAGCCAGTCGCCGACTGGGAAACCTCCGTCGTGCAAAGTCCTTCCTTGGCCCACCTGAGCTCCTAACCACTTACAAAGCTTTTGTCCGCAGCCTGATGGAGTACTGCTCTCCTCTCTGGGAGAGGGGCAACTCTCCCCTCCCCTCTCCCCTCTACTGCTCTCCACTCTTCCCTCTGGTGCGCCTGCCTCCCACCTTTCTCGGCTTCACGGTGTAGAAACCAAGGTATTTCGGATCATTGGCATCTCCCTCAATGAGGCTGAGTCTTTGGGCCTCTCACTCAATCACCGCAGGTTGGTCGGTGGTCTTTCTGTCTTCAACCGTCTCCTCTCCAGCCTCGCTTCCCCTCCCACTCCCTCTGCGATTTGTCCCCACCACATTTCCACAGGGCGCTCAAGGTCCACCAACAACCCCCTTCTGGTAAAACTACCAAAATCACGAATCACTGCTCACCTTCACTCTTTCATTCCACTTTCTCCCCACCTTTGGAATAAACTCCCTCACTCTATTCAATCCCATTCTTCTCTCCAGGCCTTCAAAACAGCTGTTCACCACCACCTCTTATCATCCCCCATCCAAATCCTTGATCTTTTCTACCCCCGATAATCCAGCCAAGCCCACCTCCTTCAAATTCCCTGCTTTCCTTCCTGGAAGTCCCTGTAATGTCCATCTTCTATTCCCCATGTTCCCCGTCCCTTCCCTCTCCCTTCCACAGATCTAATGTCTCTGTTCCCCACTGTTTTGTCCTTCCCACTCCCTCCCCTCTTGTCTCATGCTGCCCTTGCTGTGCGTCGTGTGTTCGCTCTCACACGAGCCTCGACAAGGTACACAAAAAAAGGTCAATAATCTCTGTTTTTTTATCGGCTCTTGTCCAATGTTGCTCCTTTGCTCTTTAATTCCTTTGAACCTCCCTATAAACTCCAAGATGCATGTGTTCTTCCAAGAATCCCCTCCTGTTTAAACCCACAAAACCTGACTGTACACCTCAACTCCTTTGTTTGTCACTTTTTTCTGTCTGCAGAGACACTTTCCAAAGGCCGTTCTTTCCATCTTTCCTCCAGGGCTTCAAGCAGGTCACTGCCACCTTATGTCATCCACCATCCTGGCCCATGATTCCTATTACTCCCCTTAACCCCTCCCAACCCAACCCTCTTACTTTGCTGGTTGCAAGATTTCCTCCCCTCTTCTTTCCTGTTTGTTTATTCCCTTGCTAATTGTGCGCAATTGTTGCCCCTCTCCCCAACAGTTGGTTCAACCTCGCTCTTGTTGAATTTTGTTTTGCCACTGATTCTGCATTTTAATGGCAAGTAATGTTGATATTTT
Source organism: Eptatretus burgeri (assembly GCF_056783735.1). Lineage (NCBI taxonomy): Eukaryota > Metazoa > Chordata > Myxini > Myxiniformes > Myxinidae > Eptatretus > Eptatretus burgeri. The sequence continues at coordinate 42,811,928 of NC_140973.1, read as the reverse complement.
GTTTAAAATGTGTCTTTCCTTGCTTCATCATTTTGTTTTATTTACCAAAATCCATATGTCAAATCAATACAAGTAAAACTCTGAGAAAAGTTGTGGAAGGAACCTTGGTCAGAACAAGGAAAACTGTCTTTCTTTGTTCTGACGAAGTAAAACCCGAAACGTTAACCCTTCTTTTATTCATGGCAGATCAACTACCATTTTAAAAGTTTCGTGGAATTTGTTTTATTTGTTTCATAGACTGTTCATCCTGGTGGATGTGTGCCCTCTAACAAGTGCTGTTCTCGTTAAAATTGTTATTTCACCCATTGCAGAGCATTGCAAGCACTGTAAAAAACAAAGTGGAGGTTCCAAAATTTATTGGTCTAAACAGACACATGAAGCATGCATGTTTTATATGTATATTTGGTTGAGAAGTGTTTGACCCCACTTGCAGCTGCTCGAACGTCAACCTAAACAAAGATAATATTCATCATTGTGAGTGAAGTTTTCAGTCATCCATCAATGCTCTCTTTAAAATGACACAATAGCTTGGTCGATGATTCAATTTATCACGGTGAAGAATGAATTTGTTTTCGAGTTTGAAATGCTTTCTAAATACCCAGCTCTCAAGGTTCATAGAAAATCTGGATGACAGAGTTCATTGAACAGACAATGGGGCAGAAAGAAACAGGCGGATAAGAGCCACAGTGCAATGGAAAACGAGTCTTAATCGTGAAGGCTATTGTCATTAGACAAGAGGCGCGATAAGGGCCATAAACAAGTAACCAAAGGACAAACAGCAGACCAAAAAAAGTTACAGGTGTTCAGAGAGAAAAAGTCAATGAGAAGAGAAAAGATCTTTATTTGATAGGGGAGAAAACACAGGCCACCACTTTAATGTTCTGGGGAAAAGAGCAAGATTGAAAGCGTGATTGTGCGTGATTCCACAGAAAGGAGAAAATTGAGACAAGATGAGCAGAGAGACTGGATTTGTGATGAGTAATAAGGTATAGGTTGAGACCAAGCAACCACATCGGGCAAGAGAGGGACATTAGCCAGAGGGGCAAGACCAGGTTTTGAGGCGGTACAGCTTCGCAAAGCCACCGATGGGTAATGCAAATGAAGCAGTCCCTGAATTTCAGCATCCTGCAAAGAGATACCAATCATGCTCATCGCCTTCAATTCTACTGCCGACAAGAATGCAAGATGAGAAGCAGCATCAGCAGACCACGCAGGAGAGTCGTATTTTGTGGCAAAGTTCTCTATGGAAAGGTTTAACCACAGGACGAAGAGAGAATTGAAAAGGTTGCTCAGGTGATCTTTGCAAAGAGACAGAGTCAGAATGTAAAACTTCTGGTATTTAATTTCATGTTCCAGATGGTTGAGCAACTTTTATTTACAGTATCTCCACACCAACAGCCAATAATAAGAATGTGCAGCCTCCTTGTCAATTATGGAAAGGAATTCTTGACACAGGGAGAAACTCTCAGACTCATCTAAATAAAAAGTGGCATTGAGAAATTCCCATTGAGGAAGAGAGGGAGAGGTCATGATGTAATCAGGAATCAAGTCGATGTGCCAGGTCGGCCTGTTTATCATTTCCCTGTGAACCAGACTCATAATGCAGGAAACTTGGGTTTCATATCCCATGTACATTTATCCACGAATGTCATTGTAATTAATGTTAAAGCACACTGATGTGTACTAATGTCTTTGTCCTGCATATGATTTGAGTGCAAGCTCCACGATGTGCCGACTTATCATTGTTAAAAACCAAGAAATAGAGAGGATCCAGGAGGACTCTGGGGCTCTTTTTAAATAAGAAACAAGACAGAGCTGTTCACAATGGAGATCCTTGCCAGGGTATTTAGATCACAGTAAATCCGAGAACCATTGACTGACGTGCAGAATGCTTCTGAATTGGGTATGCATGGCTCATGGGAAATGAATAGACAATCCCTGACAATATTTAGAATGCCATTTCATTGCTGTGCAAAGCTGTGTATGTCTGAGACGTCGTTGTAAAGCCCTTTAGAATGTACCATATAGATTGCAGGAAATCATCTCGAACTTGGATGCATTCCACTCCACATTCAAGGGATAAAATCAGTGTTTGGGTTAAATTAGACATTGAAATGTTAGTTTTAGACAACTTTGTTGAACCACGTCCAAGGACGGTTAGGTACGCTAATTAAGCCTGGAGGCCTTGCAGCATACCTCAAACCATGGCAGGTACGGGTAAACACACTCGAGAACAAGCGCAAATAACTTGGACATAAACCGCATTCAATGTACTGAATCAAATTATGGTTAAATGAGATGAATTTGATGTAAAAGTGTCATGGTTAAGTTAGACAACTTTGTCTCACTGTGCCCTAAGTCACTTGGGGGCACAATGTGATAGGTCGTCCAGAGGCACGACGTTAAAGCTGGTGTGTATGCAGACTCAGACACACACACACACACACACACACACACACACACACACACACACACACACACACACACACACACACACACACACACACACACACACACACACACACACACACACAAACGCGCGTTCTCATGGAATCAGATAACTATCCTTGGCACAGGACAATTAAGGGTGTACCGTGAGATTATCGAGGCCTGGTACTCTTGTGAAAACTCCATCAACCGACATATGGACTTGCATCCCACAAACAAAGCACCACGCAATCAATTACAACGTCAGCACAAACAGCAGTCATTCAATTGCAAGGAAGCCTTGTGATTGGTTAGGATTTCGACCAATCCATGATGCGAACTGTTCCCACGGAACTCAATGGTGTTTCCACCATAGCGCTCTTAACGCCTCCAAGGAGGAGAACTAGTTATCCCGCCCCCCGGAGGGAGGGAGCGGGATATTGTAATCGTCCGGTTTGTTACTTGACGAAATCTACGATTTTGTCAAGTATGTTGGTCGGTTCATTTTGTTTGTTTGTGTGTACGTCTCGCTCTACAGGTCGCATTTCAAGTCGGAATGTCATGGAACTTCACCAATGGACTTATTGGCCACCAGAATAGAACCCTATAACTTTTGGCATGTCAAGGTCAAAGGTCAAGGTCAGGAAAAATTCCTGAAAATCGCGAAAATCCGTATCTTTTAGCATGGGCCGATTTTCAAAAATTCATGTCTCCGCCAAATCTTAACGGATTCTTTTCAAATTTGAAACACGGACGTAGGAGGGGAGTATCTTTGACTGGATTAAAAATTGGTCACATCCGTTACAGATTACGGAGGTGACAGGTATTTTAATTTAACATGGTAAGTGCTATCTACGGGTTTTCATGGTAGTCATGATCACTTACAGTATGAATTTCGTCAAGTCCTGGCCCTATGGGCCATTTTTATTTGTTTGTTTGTCTGTCTGTCTGTCTGTCTGTTAGCAACTTTACGGCAAAACGGCTTTAGCAAACACTATCAAATTTAATCCACAGGTGGGCAATGAACCTTGGACGACCCCATTAACTTTTGGGTCCAATTGGATCAAAGGTCAAGGTCACGAAAAGATCAAAATCGTTTTTCGCTCATAACTTCGTCAAAAATGATCTGATTTACTTCAAACTCAGCTTACAGTGAACCTTATTCTATTTGTCACTTATAATCCTACCCATTCCTATAGTGAAAAATGCATATTTGTGAAGATCGGTAGGGTCCGAAGTTTAGGTGGTCATGGTCATCGGTCAAAATTACAAATTTTCCATGATAAATCAAAAAGGTTAGGAATATGCGTGTTTACTCTGGAAGACATATATCAAGTCATTTATTGGCTTTCATGTGACACCATGACCTTTGACCTTACGTGGCCTTGAAAGGTCAAAATCATTTTACGGTCATAACTTCGTCAAAAATGGTTTAATTGACTTCAAACTAAGACTAAAATATTCCTTATTCTATTCCTTATAATCAACATTCAGGTTAAGGATGTATCAAATTTAAATTTGATCCCCAAAATAACTTTATGCCTTAAATGGGCGGGATTTGTTGTGCCTGGCACCACTTGTTTGTTCTTGAAACGTCAGGTTTTAAACAAAGAATTTTAATTTGAATTATTTTATTGCTCAGTTTGCTACTTCTTGCTTTTTCCAATATATATATAATTTATTTATATCCATCCGAGGGACAGGGCACACATTGATGAATCATCTTGCTGTGAAACACAGGTATGACAGTTTATAACTGGGCCGAGATTGGAACCCAGGCTCGACAGCTTTGAGCCGAGTGTGCGTACTGCTAAGCCATCTTGCCAGCCCTTAATCACAAAGTAAAGAACAATGAACTAAAAAAACAGTTGGCATGACATTTTCCTTTATTTAATCTTCATTACTCTATTTTAGTTTATTTGTGTAAATACACCACTGGTACTGCAATCTTACACATTTTTGCAATTGAAATGGTAATTGATATTCAAAATTCAATTATCTCCCTTGGAACCCTTTTAACCTTCCCCTCATTCTTATCTGTATTCCTTGTTTGTCTATCTCCATCTATTTTGTCCATCAACTCCACTGTTGGTGTTTTTCGCCCTCTTTCTGCTGTTCCTTTTGAACTGTTGCATCCTGATCCATTCTGTGTTTTTGTACCACCTCTTTCACGAGCCTCGACTTTGTATCCAAACAAAAAACTTTCATCCAAATCCGTGCCATGTGTGGTGCAGATTCTTGGAACACACCCTCTCTTGGAAGGAATATCCCTGAGGTCCTGTCTACAATCAATGGGGAGAAAGAACATTCTGTGGCATCTACCAAAAAATGGGTAGGACGTGGGTGATAAAAACGTTAACTATGCCTTTATTCAAATTTATGTTTAATTTTGTATCAATTCACTTTCAAAATTTTGAATTTGTTTGTGAACAAAACAAGCCTCACCCACTTACAAAATACATTGTTTCCCTAAGTTTTTCCTTAATTTATTACAAACAGTTAACTACGTTCCACCAGGCCGTTGTGAAGGAATTCGTTCCCAATGGGGTGTGGAATATTGAGGGAGTTTTCGAGGAATGTCCCTTGACAGCATAATGGCAGAGACCAGTGGAAATTCCACGAATGGAAAATATGAGTTCAAGTCCTCACTCCCTTTCTTCTTCAAGTCCTCAACCCACCCATCCCTCCCAACCCCAAGTCTTCAAGCCCCCTCCCCACCTCAAGTCCTCAACCCACCCACCCCCTCCCAGCCCCAATTCTTCAAGCCCCTCCCCACCCCAAGTCTTCAAGCCCCCTCCCCACCCCAAGTCTTCAAGCCCCTCCCCACCCCAAGTCTTCAAGCCCCCTCCCCACCCCAAGTCCTCAACCCCCACCCCCAAAGCCTCAACCCCTCTTTCCCAAGTTCGTCTTCTCCCCAACCCCCCACTCCTACTCCAATGCTTTGTCCTCCACCCCTCCCCATTCTTATTCAAGTTCTCAAGCCTCTCTCCCACCCCCAAGTCTTTAACCCCCCCCCAAACCCAAGTCCTTAACTCTCCCCAATTATGTCCCTTCTCTGTCCCCCTCCAACTCTTTGTCCTCCACTCCCCTTTCTTTTTCAAGTCCTGAATCCAAGATCCGCAGCTCCCTTTTATCCTTCAGGTCCTCAAGCCCCCTCCCTATCCCAGCTCTGCAGCTTCCCCATTTTTTCCAAGTTCTCAACCCCTCCCTTCCAACTCCAAGTCCTCAATCCCCAAGCCTCAACCCCCTTTCCTAACTCTGTCTCTTCTCTGCACCCCACTACTCCAACTATCTGTTCTCCAAGTTCCTCGTTTCATCTTCAAGTCCTCAATCCCCCCTCCCCACCCCACCCAACTCCAGGTCCACAGCTCCCTCTTTCTTATTAAAGGCCTCAACCCCCCCCCACAAAACCTCAACCCCCCTTTTCCAACTCTGTCCCTTCTCTAACTCCACACCCCCTCCCCACTCCAACTCCCTGTCCTCCACTCCCACTTTCTTCTCCAAGTCCTCAACCCCATCCCCCTTCCGCACCCCATGTCCACAGCTCCCTTTCTTGTTAAAGTCCTCAACTACTCCTCCCAACCCCAATTCCTCAACCTTTCACAAATCCGTCCCTCCTCTGCCACCCCCTCCCCACCAATTGCCAACTCTCTGTCCTCCATCTCTATGCAGATCACTTGACATATTCCTCACCAAAATGGTTGTTTTCAATTAACTGAAGAGTTATCCATTAAAATGTAACCTTTTATGTATTTCCCTGGTGTAACATATATATATATATATATATATATATATATATATATATATATATATATATATATATATATATATATATATATATATTATATTATATTATATTATATACAAGTTGTAAAACACCAAATGGCAATGGCCCCAATTAAACACCTTCGCAAGTATTTTATCTGAGGAAAAAAATCCATTCTCATCTTCTCAGGGCCACTTGATATGAACATTAAATTGGTGCTCAGAAAGCAATATGACTGAATCTCATAAGAAATTCACATTCTGCATCGGATATGTCCTTCACCATTAACTCAGCAGCATATCCAGGATGAAAAATCAGATCTGTCAGCAAAGAAATAACAGTCTTCTGGTGCATCTGTGAAAAAAGAAAGCGATGGATTATGATGTCCACGTTCCACATGTCAGAATGTGTGCATTTTTGTTGACCAGCTTTTTCTTTGTATACAGTGTCGAGGCTCATGGAGGAGTGAGAACACAGAATGGACCAGGACGTAACAGAACGAAAAGGAGAGTAAAGGGGAGGGAGAGGAAGGGGGGACACACCGACAGCAGAGTTGAAGGGCAAAATAGAGGGAGACTTGGATAAATAAGGGCAAACAAGATGGATATCGATGCAAACTAAGTCACAGAAGTGGAAGGAAAAACTGTAAACCTCGAAGGAGATAGGCTTGGAGAGGGTTAATGGGGTAGCAAAGATTACAGTTGTGAATATGGGTGAACAGCTATCTTGAGGCACTGGAGGGAAGATTGAAATTGAAGAGACTGAGTAAGTTGCTTCCACAGGTGGGGAAAAAGTATAAAGGAATGGGTGGAAGTGAGCAGCAAGTCTGGAGTTTGGGAGTTTCACCAGAGGGAATTATTGGCAGCATGCAGAAACCTTAGGGGGGGAGAGGACTGAGCAAGTTCATAGGGTGCAAGATAGGAAAGGAAGTGGTAGAAGAGAGAGTGACCACCTACCTGTCTGCAATGTGAAAGTGATTGGCACCGAGACTCATCTTCATCGTGAGAAATTGCAATGACTTTGAAGGCATTAGTTCCACAGCATCAAGCGAAGCAAGGTGTGAGGTAGGGGCATCAGCCCAGAGGGGGTGCAGTGCTCCACATTACTCCATCAAGCTGTGGATGGAGGCCTTCTAGGAAGATAAACGTTCAGACGTGCCAAGGAAATACTTTGCACAACAGAGGAAGTCCAGTCGATGACTGGCTTTGGAGGCCAACTTTTCCACCTTTTTCACAACTTTTATTCATTCTAATTCTTGCTTTTTCTTTTCTTTTATCTTTTTTACTCTCTATTCCTTTATTTCGTTATCTATCTCTCTAAGGAGAAGTGAATTCTTGCAGATTTTTTTTCTGTGAGACTCACTTGGATGCGCCTGGATGGGTTTTTTAGAGTGGCAGCTGAAACCCGAATCCTATCCAGGTTCCTCCTGATGACTTCATCCTTCCTCTCTACTTCCTTGGGTTCCTTCCTCATCTTCCGTTTCATTAGATATGTGATTTTTCCCAAAAAACGATCATGGCTGATGGTGAGACCGAAAAGTTTGAGTGACTGAACTTCAACACGATTGTTTTTTGGGGAGTTTTTTGTATGGAATGTCGAGGCTTGTATGAGAGCAAAGACACAGAACGTACAACAAGGGGAGCAGGAGACAAGAGACGTTTCAGGGATATGTTCGCAAACATTATTCTTTATAAACAGCTGCGTGTGACGGGTGGAAAAATAAAATTGGTTCAGTAATTTGGAAAACATGCTAATATGGCAAACGGCTCAGAAATTGGGTGTTATTTCACAACTCACTCAGAGTGAGGGAGCATGAACCACTCGCTCAGGGTGACAGAGCACGAATCACTTGTTCAGGGTGAAGGAGCACGAACCACTCATTCACGGTGATGGAGCATGAACCACTCGGTCATGATGACAGAGCACGAATCACTTGTTCAGGGTGAAGGAGCACGAACCACTCATTCACGGTGATGGAGCACAAACCACTTGCTCAGGGTGATGGAGCATGAACCACTCACTCAGGGTAATGGAGCATGACCCACTCCCTCATGGTGATGAACAACGAACCACTCGCTCAGCGTGAAGGAGCACGAACCACTTGTTCATGGTGATGGAGCACGAGCCAGCCGCTCAGGGTGATGGAGCACAATCCACTTGCTCAGTGTGAAGGAGCACGAACCACTTCTTCACGGTGAAGGAACAAGAACCACTCGCTCAGGGTGACGGAGCGTGAACCACTTGCTCAGGGTGAAGGAGCATGAACCACTCATTCACGGTGATGGCGCACAAACCACTCAGTCGTGGTGACAGAGCACGAACCACTCACTAAGGGAGATGGAGCACGAACCACTCACTCAGGGTGATGGAACATGAACCACTCGCTCAGGGTGAAGGAGCACGGACCACTTGCTCAGGGTGACAGAGCACGAACCACTTGCTCAGGGTGATAGAGCATGAACCACTTGCCCAGGGTGATGGAGCATGAACCACTCGCCCAGGGTGATAGAGCATGAACCATTCAATCAGGGTAACGGAGCACGAACCATTCAATCAGGGTGACGGAGCACGAACCACTCGCTCCGGGTGATGGAGCATGAACCACTCGCTCTGAATGATGTGCCGCGGCAAAAGCATCTGCAGTGAGTGAACAATTCACTCACAATGATGTAGCGCGGTACCGCTATTGACAGTGGGCACTCGGAAATTGGCTTAAGCACTCCAATTCAATGGTTGATAAGGCCTAAGTCACATTTGGTCTACGGCGAGGATACGGCAGCCATACGCCCTCTGAATTGACAGAAACGTGCGGCGGCCACAGAGTTTCTGAGGTGGCCTCAGGGTGGCCCTACGCCGTATGGCTATATTTTACAGGCCGTAGGGTCGCCGTGGAATTATAGCGCGGAGTTATAACTTTTTTCATTTCTACGTTCGCCGTAGCAATTTGACAAACCGAAACAAAAGAACTGGTTTAAAAAAAAAACCCACTCATTACCGTCCATCTGGCCGCACGTTCGCCTTAGGGCCCCCCTGCAGTCGCCTTGCGGGCACCTTGCATCTGCCTTGAAAATTATATGGCCGCCGCAGGAACGCCCTAAGGTCACTGTGCAACATCAAATCAAAGACCGTACGGCAACCCCACGTTTTCGGTCTCCACAATTTCTAAATACGCCGTGCGGCTACCCGAAAAAAAAAACAAAAAAAACATGTGACTGCTACATTGTGTGACCGTGTAAATTCTGCGGCCCCCGTATAATTGCTAGTGGCCGTATATTTTGTAGACCCTATGGCCGCCGTGCCAAATGTGACTTAGGCCTAAGGAACAGTTGGCCAGGCTGTCGCTGCATACCATAAAAGATCCCTTTAACTTTAAAGCCACCTTCACCATTCATGCAGCAGTTAATGAAATAAAATGAATCTATAAATCCACCATTTTGCCTGCTTGTCTGTGGAAGTGTCACATGATACTTCATTCAGGTCAGGATCTGCGCAAATGTTATAACTTTTTTTTTTAAATGTCCGTTTTTATTTTTACCAGATTTGTTTTGAATCCCTGCAGATCACCTCGCAAAACCTCCAAAAATATCGACACAGATCTGGCAGATGCTATGGATAGGCAGTCCATCTCGGGGGACAGGGCACGAGGCCTTGCGGTGAATGCATTAAATCAGTTAGCTGAATTAAGCTGTTTTAATTTTAGTACGTTCCGAAATTTTATGTTCACTCAATGTAATTCTCCAAACAGTAGAAAAAGATAAGTTTAATGTTTTAGAAATTTCACATTTTCTTGTGTATGAATGGAGAAGGAGGGAACATAGCCTTACTTGCTTAAAGTAAATAGGTACATCAGCTTAGTTATCAGACTCATTATTTCTTTGCCTTATCAGATTTCACAACAGATTTCTTCACTTATTTCGTGATGAAATAAGCGTCACCCTGACAATATCCGATCCTCAAAACTGAAATAATATTTCGATGTGATACTTCAATTAGTCCGTGAGAGTAGATCATAGAAAATCATATCATATAATGCATGAAATCGCTCCAAGCTCCTAATTTGAAAACTATAGTACTTCCAAAAGCAATGTATTCAGCGATTTGAAGCTACGATGAACAGGAATTCGATAATATGAGTGAGGAAAGTGAAAAATAACTATCGTTAATAAATCATTGTAGCCTGTTCCAAGTTACGGCATGGGTTAGCAGGGCAAAAAACGTGGCGGCTTCAGACCCCAGCGAGGTTACCCAAGAAGCACCTTAAGACCCCAGAGAGCGAGGTGACCGATGATCGCCTGATGAATGATATAATTAAATAAGGTCGTGAATTATCTTCAAAAGAGGTGTTTTAATTAACGTAAACACCCAATTTTCAGTCATGTACTTCCTTGGAGTAGTTTTTAGTATGCATGCAAAGTTTCAGGCTGATAGGTTTTATGGTTTTGCAGTTATGGAGGAGACACACTGACACACACACACGCACGCACACGCACATGCACACACACACATTGACATTTATTCGCATAGGTTTATTTAATTAATGCCATCCAGATATTCTTTAAATGGTAAAAAGAGATAAAAATGTCAAGGTGACAAGTCTGTACTTCATTTTGGATGACTAAGAACATCCCAACCCCTTCCCAGTCGACCCATATCTTTTAAGGTCTGGTTGAGTCGAGGTCCCTTGGTACTCACTTTGCACTCACCCGGATGGATTGCAAGGGAGAATTAATTAATTTTTTGCACTGCCAACACCAACATCCAATCATTTGATGATTCACCAAAATTGGTTGTTCTATTAATTTCCTGTTTGCTTGAGTGACAGCAGTTGGTTTCATGTGAGGTTTGTCAAGATCGTTCACAAATTCATGGCTATTTTTTTTTACTTGTCCACATAAATCACCATTTTAGGTCAGGTCAGGTATGGGAGCATGTGCCAGAACAGCGCGTCGCTGCGTCCACTTTCCACCGGTACTCCAGGGGCCTCCGTCTGGCCATCCCCCAGGCAGATGCCAGGCCCATCCCCATCTCCTTGAGATGATGGTCAACCTGCTGCAACCACGAGGAATGTGGTCGACCCACTGGCCTCCTCCACTCATGAGACTCCCTCGCTGAGAGAATCCGGTGAGCAGGATCAGAGTCAGGAAAACGAGCCACATGTCCATTCAGCCGCAACTGACGCTCACGGACTATGCAGGTAACAAATCTCATCCGAGTCTCTCTCAGCAACCGCTCGTTGGACACAAAATCCGACCAGCGATAGCCAAGGATTCTCCGAAGAGACCTGGTACCAAAGAAATTAAGTCTCCGTCTCAGATCCTTGGTCAGAGTCCAAGTCTTACATTTAAACCTGACCATTTTAACCTTACATTTAAATGCTGTGGTTTGATATTCTCATTTACAAGGAAATTAATAGTACACCTTTGTTCCACAGCACACCTCAACAAAGGTTGTTGCCATATTGGTTTTACCCAAAATCCTTTGCCCAGCAATGATATCACTTCCTGTACAACTTGCTTTTCACATATAATATCAGTGCTTAAAATTACGGCATTGAACTATTTACTTTAATGTTCTACAATGTAAAGAACTATACATGACTGTTTTGAACAATCTTTGTGTATCAGTAAATCCCTTGTATTTATCTCCATCTTCACTGTATATTCATTATTGGGTCATTTCCTGAAGGGCACCCAAATAAATTCATTGCATCTTCACGCATGTGGTGCACGATCATGCCTGTATTCAGTTATTTTGCTTTATTGCACATTATACGGGGTGCATATTATTGGTCGTAGATGCAGAGGCCGGAGGAAAATGGAAATGTTAACAAAGAACAGCAAATGCGAGCACACATTCCATATCTGAAACCCATCACATGTCGGGGAATTTCTGCCGCCTGAGGCAAGATAGAGCAAGGAGAAGTTATCAATCATTCATTGCTGGGCGGCTGCAGATCTACACTTCATGCTTGGGTCGTCAAGCCCTCTGGCTGCAGTGTGATTGGTCCTGCCAGCCCACGTAAATAAGTAACTAACGAGACGTTTTGCCAGCTCTCAGCTCATAATCGCTACTGCCCAGGGAATCTGTCATTCCTCCTCCACCTTTTAACCCTTCACAAGCCTTGCTTGATCTGACTGTGAGCCTTTTCTCACGTTATTATTGTATTTTATTCCTTGTATAGTTGGCCAAAATGTTGTCTGATTGACAGTGAAAGGTCCCTTGAAGAAGATATGAGAATATATAAGAAGAACCAATGCATTTCCTCCACTACTCAACCTCTTTTATTACTAACCCTTTGTTTTAAAATCTGAAGAGGTTTTTGAGAAAAGTTACGTTTCGAAAGAAGCAATACAATGCAGGCATGTCATAAAATAAATATGGGGAAAGTGCACATTGGAGAAAGTTTTAATTTTGTTTTGTTGTGACGTTGTTAAAATGAACAACTTAACTCTGCAACAGCAAACAGGAAAGATATATTTTAATGAAAGAAAATAAGGAAATAAAACCAGGAGGGCAAAGAAGAAATAATGCAGTAATTACGTTTTCATACTGAATGCAGACATAACAATGAGAATTACTAACTGTATAAAAACAAAAGGCAGAAATAAATTTCAGTGAACAAGATTTGTATGTAATTTTGGAGTTATGCTAATTTGGAAACAACTGGGAGTGAGAGAGAGAGGTAAGTGGGATACTGTAGGCATGTTTTTGAGGAAGGATTGTTGTGGTGGGAGAAAGGGGGAGAGGTGGGAGTGGAGAAGAGAACAGCAGTAAAAAATATGGATATTAAAGTATAGACAGTGAAGTAATTCATTAAATTTGGATGAAAATCACCAAAATATATTTTAAATGATTGCAAAGGTTGTGCAAGGGTAGTGAGAGCAATGGAAAGTAACAGAGGTGTTTGCAGGGCATAGATGTGGTGGAGATGAAAAGCAGCCTTTCTCCAGTGCTTGGGCACTATGCATCACAGTATTTCATTCTTTAACCTCTTCACGAGTTATCATGCTTCGAGTTTCAGGTTCTTCCGCTTGAGCACGTTTTCATTGGCATCCCACAGCTCAAATGCAAATGGAACTTTCAATATTTCAATACTTCCTAAGTATACCTTTTCAGGGGGTGGGGGGGGGACTTGAGTGCTTGTAAAGTAACTGGAGAAACCCCTTAACATACTGGACAGAGCACTCAGGTGTTCTGAGACCAAAAGACTAATTTGAAGAGTGGTTTGTCCATCACATCACCAGAAAATTCCAGTGGCCAACTTGTTGTGTAGGACACAATGGAAAACTATTCTGTAAGGACGAGAGCCAGTATGCGTTGATGGAAAATATGGACGATGAATTTCCTCAACCAAATGTTGAGAGAGGTTTGCTAACCATTGTGGGGAAGAAGATGAAATGACGTTTTGCGATGTGAGCCCTTCTTCGAAGCAAGAGCTTTGAAGTAGGTCCTCTTTCGTTGGTTGTAATCTCCATTTATGGGTTTTAGAAGGTCGAACTGAGTTCTTCCAGGACTTCCAGGACTCCATTTCCATATTGGTTATAGTATCACGTTTCCAGGACGAAAGTATTAAGTTTTGTTGTTCTCATATTTGTTCTCGATTTTTTTTTAGGATCATCACTGAACCCAGACAGCCTTGAGTTGTAGTTAGTTTCTAATAAATTTCTCCGATAGAGTGTTTAAAATCTCAGTGAGCTATTTTATTACACCCATTGCTTTAACTACTAACGTCACAATGTCGACACTCTTCTGCTTCCAGGTTCTTTTAAAATTCATTTTTCAATTCCTGGTACTTGGTCATTTTTCTAATTGCCACATTATTTAGACCAAAGTCTCCGGGTACTGACACCTCGATTAGCAGTGCCGTCTTTTCCTTTTTGTATCTGAGTTCTTGTCCAGTCACAGTGATTTTTCTTTATTCATGATTAATGGGATGGTCAGGTCGCATGTAAGCAATATGCCGTCGTTTTCAATGATTACTTTTGCTTCATGCTTCCATAATTATTTCCGAGACTGGGATATTGAAGTTTTTGCAGATGTGGGGGTGGATTACTCTGCATGCATTGTTTCTAACACGAGTTGTTTTTTTTTTACATCCCGAGAGAATGTACTTTATCCTTTCTGCTTTGACTTTGAAGAACCTACACTTGCCTGATTGACTCAATCCTGCCATCTTCCTGAAACCATTTGTCTGCGTCCTTGATCTTGGCCATTTATTCTGACGCGTTCTCCATCCCATTTCAGCTGAACACTTCTTAGTTTGAGGCTTTTTGTCTCGGGCTCAGGATAATTTTATAGGAATAAAATATATTGCATGACTTCCCTTTTGGGGTGGCAGAATAGATCTCGTCGTAGCATCCTTACCATTGAAGTTCTTCTAGTTTGAGTTCAATCCTAGGAGGATTGAAAGGAGTTAAAACTTAAACTTGATGAAGCTCGGATGCTACATCGAGGAGCATGTCCTGCTTTGAATCAGGAGTGGAAAGCCAGCTTTTCCTTCTGTATTTATGTGGTGAATGTTAAAGTTAAAGATTCTGCAGTATCTTTTGAAAAGGGGGAGGTCATTGCAGGCCTTTTCAAATTTATAGGTTAACTTTAAAATGTACAATTTTTTAATTTTTTTAAATTAAATAAAAAATGCATGTTGCTTTTTATTTCATCTATCATGCCTTCAGAAAGTATTCACACCCCTCGACTTTTATCACATTTTGTAGTGTTAAAGGTTGAATTTAAAATGGATTACATTAAAAAAAATTCTCATTTATCGACACAAAATACCCCATAATGACAAAATTAAAACATGCTTTCAGAAATTTTTACAAATTCATTAAAAAATGAAAAGCTGAAATGTCTTGCGTCAATAAGTATTCAACCCCCCTGAGTCAATACTTTGTAGAAGTGCCTTTGGAAGTGATTACAGCTTCGAGTCTTCTTAGGTACTGTATGTCTGTATCAGCTTTGCACATCTGGATTTGGGGATTTTCTCTCATTCTTCCTTGCAGATTTGCTCAAGCTCTGTCAAGTTGGCAGAGGAGCATCAGTGAAGAATAATCCTCATGTCTTTCTACAGATTCTCAATGGGTTTCAAGTCTGGGCTTTGATTGAGCCACTTCAAGGACTTTCACTTTCTTGTTCCGAAGCCATTCCAGTGTTGCTTTGGCTGTATTCTTAGGGTCATTGTCCTGTTGGAATGTAAATCTTCGCTGCAGTCGAAGGTCTTTTGCCCTTTGAAGCAGGTTCTCCTCAAGGATTTGCCTGTATTTGGCTCCATTCGTTGGTCCCTCTATCCTTACAAGTCTCCCATTCCCTGCCACTGAAAAGCACCCCCACAGCATGATGCTGCGACCACCATGTTTCATGGTAGGGATGGTGTAAGATGGTAGAGGAGCTTTGCTCAGTTTTTGCCAGTCATGGTGCTTTACATTCAGAACAAAGAATTCAATTTTCGTCACATCAGACCATGGAATATTTTGCTCATGCTCTCGGAGTCTTTCACGTGCCTTTTTGCAAACTCGGTGCATGCTGTCATGTGCCTTTTTCTCAAGAGTGGCTTCTGTCTGCCCACTCTCCCATAGAGCCGAGATTTGTGAAATGCTGCAGAGATTGTTGTTTTTCTGACAAGTTCTCCCATCTCAGCCAAGGAACTCTGTAGTTCTGGCAGAGTGATCATTGGGTTCTTGGTCACCTCCCTGACTAAGGTCTTTCTTGCCCAGTTGCTCCATTTGATCAAATGACCAGCTCTAAGAAGAGTCTGTGCAGGTTCATATTCTTTCCATTTCTGAATGATGGAGCTCACTGTGCTCTGGGGAGCTTTCAACACTCTAGAGATTGTTTTATGCTCTTTCCCAGATCTATGCCTTGTCACAATTATAGCTCGGAGTTCTCCGGACAGTTCCGTGAACTTCATGGAAGAGTTTGTGCTCTGAAATGCACTTTCAACTGTGGAACCTTATATAGAAAGGTGCGTTTCTTTCTAAATCTTGTCAAATCAATTGAATTGGCCACAGGTGGACCCCAATCAAGTTGTTGAGACATCTCAAGGACGATGAAAGGAAATTGGATGCACCTGAGCTCAATTTGGAGTGTGGTTGCAAATGAGTTGAATACTTATTGACTCCCTCCAACTACAAACCAATCAGCCTTCTCCCAATCATCAGCAAGGTTATGGAATCCATCATTGTTTCAGACATTAAATCCTTCCTCTTCTCCAATGGCTTGATTTCTGATCATCAATTTGGTTTCAGACCAGGTTACTTCACCCTGCATATGCTGCTTCTGCTCTCCCAACAATGGATGGAGGTTCTCCATGCCAGACATGAAATCAGAGCCATATCCCTAGACATATTGCATGCTTTTCACATGGTCTGGCACCCTGCCCTGCTCACCAAACTCTTTGCCTATGATATCCAAGGCTATCTCCACTCATGGGTTGCAGACTTCCTCTCCTGTCGCAATCAACGTGTGGCCCTAAATGGAGTTCTTTCATCCCCTCTTCCTGTCCAGGCTGGAGTTCCTCAAGATAGCATTCTGGGCCCTGTTCTTTTTCTGGTTTTCATCAATGATCTCTCCGACTCTCTGGAAAATCCTCTTTATCTCTTTGCTGATGACTCCACCCTCTGCCGTACCATCTGTCACCCCTCTGACTGGCAAGAAGCAGCTTCTTCACTCTCTGCAGATCTGGGTAAAATCACAAACTGGTCCAACATGTGGAACATGTCTTACAATCCTGACAAATCTCACACTCTTACGATATCTCTCCGAAAGAACCATTTGGAAAAACCCCTCATCTACTTTCTCAACAATCTTCTGGAAGAAGTCCTTTCATTCAAGCTTCTGGGTCTCACTATCTGTCGTGATCTTTCCTGGGAAAGCCACATTTCCAACCTGGCCTCCAAAGCCAGTTGCTGACTGTAAGTCCTTCCTCGGCCCACCTGAGCTCATGACCACAGACAAAGCTTTTGTCCACAGCCTGGTGGAGTACTGCTCTCCCCTCTGGGCTGGTGCTCCTGCCTCTCACCTTTCTCGGCTTCACGCTGTGGAAACCAAGGCATTTCGGATCATTGGCATCTCCCGCAATGAGGCTAAGTCTTTGGGCCTCTCACTCTGTCACGGCAGGCAGGTCGGTGGTCTTTCTGTCTTCTACCGTCTCCTCCCCGGTCCCCCCCCCACTACTCTGTCAGCGATTTGTCCCCACCATACTTCCGCAGGGCGCTCAAGGTACACCAACAACCCCCTTATGGTAAAACTACAAAAATCACAAATCAATGCTCACCTTCACTCTTTCATTCCTCTTTTTCCCCACTTTTGGAATAAACTCCTTCACTCTGTTCAATCTCATTCTTCCCTCCAGGCCTTCAAAACAGCTGCTCACCACCACCTCTTATCATCCCCCATCCAAATCCTCGATCTTTTCTACCCCCGTTAATCCACCCCAAACCCACGTCCTTCAAATTCCCTTCTTTCCTTCCTGAAAGTCCCTGTAATGTCCATATTGTATACTCCATGTTCCCCACCCCACCCCCTCCCTTCCACAGATCGAATGTCAGTTCCCCACTGTTTTGTCCTTCCCACTCCCGCCCCTCTTGTCTCATGCCTCCTTTCTGTGTGTGTGTGTGTTAGCTCTCATATGAGCCTCGACAAGGTATACAAAAAAAAATAAAAACCAGACATTTCTTCTTTTCATTAGTTCACCTGGAACATCGTTCTGGGGAGCTTATGGGATGGCGTGTTGTCCGTCCGTCTGTCTGTCCGTGTCCAAATACTTTCAACTTCTTCACTGAAACTCCACATAGGATTTCGATCAAACTTTACAACAACGTTCATCACCGTGTATGTACCACAGTTTGTTTATGGCTTTATAAAAATAGGGCTCATAGGGGGTCTACTGGGGTTGGCCCCCAAAATAGGTATTTTCTTTCTTCTCAAAAACTATACATGCAATTCTGATGAAACTTGACCACAACCTTTATTACCCATGATGTACCAAACTTTGTTCAGAGCATTAAAAAATCGGGACTTGAGAGAGTCTACGGTGGGAGTTTATGGGGGGTGAGGGGGGGTGCCACCCACACAAAGAGGTATTTGCTTTCTTCTCCGTAACTCCACACACAATTTCGATGAAACTTGACCACAACTTTCATCACCAATGATGCATGAAAGACTGTTTATGGCATGAAAAAATTCGGGGTCTAATGGGGTCTACAGTGGGGGCTGCCCCACAAAAGAGGTATTTGCTTTCTTCTCAGAAACTACACACACAATTCCGATAAAACTTTACCACCGCCTTCATCACCCGTGATGTACTAAACTACTAAAGTTTGTTCATGGCATGAAAAAAAATCCATAGGTATTTACTTTCTTCTCTGTTACATATTCTGTGGGTCATCCATGCCTACCAGTAGTTCCCTGGCTATCTTATCCAACTGCTACTAGGTGAGCATCGAGGGGTATTGCCCCTATTTTTTCAATAAAGTTGTAAAAAATTCGAAAAACATGTTTTCACCTTGTCATTATAGGGTATTTTATGTAGATCGGTGACAAAAAAAATTCAAATTCAATCCATTTTAAATTCAGGTTGTAACAACAAAATGTGACAAAAGTCGAGGGGTGTGAATACTTTCTGAAGGTGCTGCACATATCCAGTATTTATCAAATGAAAATTTTTTTAATTGCTAATGTTAGAGTTTTCTAAAGTATTGTTACATTTGACCGCGGGTGGACACAAGGTCAAATCTTCCTCCCAGACGGTCACCAAGTCAACAACACATCGTGCTTGGGGCTCTACACTGCCTGCTGGGAAAGCCGAAAAGATCTTTACTGCAGTTTTCGATGCACAGAACCTCCAACTGTAATGCATTCGTCAGTTCAAAGGATGGGGGCCGATTGAAGACCCTCGATGAACCACTGGTGGCTCGTCTCAGCTCTGCAGTTCAGTCTCCTCGTGCACGCATGATGTCCTGATATCTTTCAGCTTCCACTGCAATTGTAACAGTCGACTCGTCTCTCTGAACTATCTCGATCTCCTCTGAGCTTTCCAACTGTTTTCCCCATCTCTGCTGCCGAATTCTGTTGTGCTTTCCCCCAGCTCTTCTTAACTCTATTGTTCTATGTTCCCCCTCTCCTGCCTCCCTGTCTGGCTTTTTAGAATCTCGTGACTGTGCATAGCTGCGTGCTACCGTTGGTCCATTGTCGGGCTTCTCGAAGCTTTTAGCGCTTCTTACAGCTTGGGGACGTTTCTATTTCCTAGGCTTGTTCCTTACCTTCGCATACAGTCACTGAAGTGCTACTTCTGCCTTCTTCGGGAGGTTGCTGGTCCACAGAGGTACACATTTCATGTTAAAGAAAACTAACAGGCAGATTACAAAAGTATATATCAATTATAATGAAAAGCAGTCGGCCATAATGGTGCCTTGTCAAATTGCCACATTGGAATATAATTGCCAGTACTTTGTGTGAATGATGAGATGTGCATGTGGTGTCGGCTGAAGGGGCCAAATGGCCTCCTTTGTTTTTTCTTGTAATCATAAAAGATACATGTTAACAGTTGAATCTGAGAATTCAAGAATGAGCTGCATGGTTCCATATCGTTCTACCCTGTGCAGGTTGTATTTTTATGTTGAAGAATTGTGTAAGCTCATGGCAGATCTAATATGACAGATTTTCTAATGGAAAGAGTGGGAGTGAGGAGAACAGACAGTATGAATGTAGAACGGCAGATGAGGAGCAATGTTGGTTAAAAGTGTGTGTAACGAAGTGGGGTTGGGCAGTGACAGATAACAAACAAAGCTACAGATCCAGCACCTGACAATTTGTGTTGGAGGATTGAGACAACTCGCCAACAAGTCTCCAACCATTACACAACCCTTGGCCCTTAGCCTCTTGTCAGGAAATGCCGATTATGTTGTTATTTTGACTCGGCACACAGAGGGCAGAGTGTGTTACACATGAGCATATAACCCCTTCCTTCCCTCAAAATATACATACTGCACAGCATGAAGAGTGACAAAAATATACCTTGACAACATGAGGTGCGATACAAATATACATTGACAATTGCAGTCAAAGCAAGTCCTGTCTTTTGGCCTCTTATCGGGAGATGCCAATGATGCTCGAGTTATCGATTCAACACACTCAGGGCAAGGGTATGTTACACATGAGCCTTTAAACTCCATTTCTGTCAATATACCTGTGGCTATGGAACTGCCTTATTGAGCCTGTTCTATCCTCCTCTTCTTTCCAAGGCTTCAAGAAAGCAGTGCATCATCTCGTATCATCACTTATCCTTATCCACAATCCTTTTTACCCCAAATGATCCTGCTGAGCCAAACAATCTCACCTATAAGTTGCTGTGTTTTGTCCCCTCCTCTGTCTTCTCGATTCCTCTTGTTTATTTGTTTGCTTATTGTGTCTAATTGTTGCCCCACGATAAGCTGATACCCTCATCACCTTGCTTTTCCCTGAGCCTGGATCATTGATTGTGAACACACACACACACACACACACACACACACACACACACACACACACACACACACACACACACACACACACACACACACACACACACACACACACACACACACACACACACACACACACACACACACACACACACACACACACACTGTATATGAGGTGCCGCGAGGAGGGGTGATTTAAGGAACACATCGGCCATTTTGGAGCTAATGCCATATAGCACTATTTAACCCTTCCCCGATCATTGGA
>NC_140973.1:42586011-42786011 GCF_056783735.1 Eptatretus burgeri | reverse complement strand
AATTTAATTGTATTCACATTTCCTGGTATCCTTTTTAAATATTTCTGTGAGCTTGCTTTTATCATTTCAGTCACTCCAACTATTACTGTTCTGTCATTTTTCCTCAGTTTCAAAGTTCTGTTCCTGTCATTTTAGAAGTCCTGGTAATTCACCATTTTCGTTCTTTCTGTTACATTTATACCAGTCATTGGGTACCAAAAATTCAATGCACAAATTTTCTTTTCTTTATTACCTCTTTCACCAAAGGTAAAAGCCTGGTGTTGGTTAAGTGGTTTGGGTGGCGGCTTGGGATCCTCGGGTCCTGAGTTCAAGCCCCGTCGGCCGCTGAATTAATACACCAGGGAGTTGACTCAGCCTGTCATTCTTCCGAGGTTGGTAAAATGAGTACCAGTGTGTGTACTGGTAGAGGGGCACTGCATCAGCGACACACTCACACGTCAAGAAATGATAGCTACCCCGGCAGCTAAGCTGCCACACGACCACACCACCACCAAAGGTGGAAGGAGGTTATGTTTTCACCCCGAGGAGGTTAACCCCTTAAAAACAAAGGAGGTTATGTTTTTATGCAGAACAGATCGTGGTTTTGGATGGGGAAATATGAGAGATGGTGGTGATCAGCTGTTTTGAACACCTGGAGGATAGAGTGGGATTGAAGAGAGTCTGGGAGTTTGTTCCAAAGTTGGGGAAAAAGAGGAATGAAAGAATGAAGGTGAACAGTGATTCTTGATTTTGGTAGTACTTTTACCAGAAGGGAGTTGCTGGCGGGCCTTGAGCGCCCTGTGGAAATATAGGGGGGGAACATATCTCAGACAGAGTGGGGGGGGGACATATCTCAGACAGAGCGGGGGGGGCAAGGCCAGAGAGGACACAGTAGAAGACAGAAGAACCACCAACCTACCTGCGGTGAGAGAGTGAGAGACCCAAAGACTCAGCCTCATCGCGGGAGATGCCAATGTTCTGAAATGCCTTGGTTTCCACAGCGTGAAGCCGAGAAAGGTGAGAGGCGGGAGCACCGGCCCAGAGGGGAGAGCAGTACTCCATCAGGGTGTGGACAAAAGCTTTGTATGTGATCAGGAGCTCAGGTGTGCCAAGGAAGGACTTTGCACGATGAAGGATGCCGCGCCGTCGACTGGCTTTGGAGGCCAGCTTGGAAATATGGATATTTTGACCTGAAAAAGCAATTGGCTTCTTGCTTATGATGAACTCCACCATGTAGTGAAGTTTTGTGAAGATCGGTTTGAGATTGTGACCTGTAGGCGAGTGACATACAAACAGAAAGACAGACAGAATAACACACAAGTACAACCAATATACTTGAAAAATCTTTGATTTTTTTCCAAGTGACAAACAGGGGTGAAAACATAAACCTCCTTCCACCTTCAGTGGCAGAGCTAATAATTAATTCACAAGAGACAGACACCAAAAAAACTACTGGCACAAAAACTACGAAGCCCGAGTGGGGGTAAGTCATGGTGTGACAACTCCAGGCATCTTCAGAACACTATCAATGCAAGCTCAGGAGCTGAAACTAAATATGTGCCAGATAGCCAGTTCCAGGATGTGAGAGAGAACAGAGTGTGCATGGAGTTGTCCAGAATGCTTGAGTGGAATGTGGAGCCAGCTACAGAACACAGAGCACGTACCTCCCTGGGAATCAGGGTTTTTATGCCCACCTTCCGCATGACATTATACGGGAATGAAGCAGTCATTGCCTTCAACGTACCCAAACCGATGGCTGTCTTCCACAATGAAGCAGGGCACCGATGCCAGCCACGGGGAGGGCTGAATCATATACCTGTCGAGGAGGTGTTGCGTCATCCCCTTCTTCGGCCAACCTTACCCAGTTCACGGAAGAGAACAAATGGCAGGACGATTTAACCGAGCTATTTCAAAATCAGAGGGTGCCCATCTCCCAACAGGCGATACTAAAGATATCTCACCCAAAACACTCACTAATACAGGAAATGATTATTTGGCTTTGTGAACATACATAGTGTCTAAGCTCTTGATAGAGCTATGAGTAATCTTGGATTTCACTGACTTGTTGTAGAATATTTTGTGATTTTGTTCTTACTTCTGCTCATTTCAGAGAAATAATTTCTGAAATTTCCATTTTTCTGTGAGGTGGTGAAGCCTTCACACCTGATGTACATCTAATGAAGCCTTATCAACATCGGGGTGATGTGGGTCATGAGAAAGTGTGTAACTGTCGTATTTTTGAAAATGCATTTCGTGTTACTTGTGCCACATTTAGAATTTTACTCTGCTTGCTTGAACTTGATGTGAAAAATTATATCCAAGTGCTACTCGTGTGTTTACTGTTTCATTCCATAATTTCAATTAAAGTGGATGGAGTATACTTACCAATTGGTTTAATTGGCTCAGATGATGACTTCAGTGATGTAACTCCACGCTCTTAGCGACACAGTTGACAATGATGAGGATATTTGTGACATCAAGGGAGATTGGAGTGGAAGATCATTCACATTACAAGCGCAAGACGTACGTAATGAACTGAGGGAATATTTCTGTGATGAAGGGGAAATTGATTTTCAGTCGGTTCTTGAAGTTTACATTTCTTGTAAATGTCAAGAACTGACACGGATGAAATGTCAATGCTCGAAGTGCACAGGAAATTAATTGAAATCAACTTGTTCACTGAAACTTGTTTGTTTTATTTTAAACATCATGTACATCCATTTTAAAAACATTAAGAATATTTATTGTAACTGCGAATATAATGAGGCTCGCCTTTATCACCAGTAAATATTTAATGCTACTCAGCTAAGGATAACTGAAATCTTGAAAATTATGTGGGCAGTCGGCACCATTACATCTGTTATGATAAGGCATCAGGGGGTGCTGGAATACAATATGGAATGAAGGTTTGTAGCGTACTCAACTACATTAGGGTATGAAAAAATCGGAGGATACTGGACTGGACATGAGGGGATAGAGGAGACATAAAAAGTGCAACATTGACGTCATTTCCAAAAATGTCCCATTCATCTTGGGAGTTGTTCATTATGCCCTTGGCCATTTCATTCAACACATGCACTGTGAGGTCTTTCTCTTTTTCTTTAATTTCTTTTTTTTTTTTTGGTATTACTGTTGCATTGGAAGCTTGTTCGCTGTCACTCTCCAGAGCAGTATCATCATCCACATAGGCTGTTAGCTGACACTCTCAATTTCAGTATCATCGTCGGGATTCATGTCAGTGTCAAGGATATGGAGCTGCATTTGGACATACTCGCTTTATTACTTTACATGATGACGTCTATGAGTGCAAGTTATTCACGAGTAATAGGCGTCCACAAACATTCTTGACCATGTTGTGGAATGGATTGGTCGAAGCCCTCACTTTTTATCCCGCCCCCCCCCCCCCAGAGGGAGGGAGCGGGATATTGTAATCATCCGGTTTGTTTGTCTGTTTGTTTGTTTGTCTGTCTGTCTGTCTGTGAGCAACTTTACGGCAAAACGGCATTAGCAAACACTATCAAATTTAATCCACAGGTGGGCCATGAACCTTGGACGACCCCATTAACTTTTGAGTCCAATTGGATCAAAGGTCAAGGTCACAAAAAGATCAAAATCGTTTTTCGCTCAAACTTCGTCAAAAATGATCTGATTTACTTCAAACTAAGCTTATGGTGAACCTTATTCTATTTGTCACTTATAATCCTACCCATTCCTATAGTGAAAAATGCATATTTGTGAAGATCGGTCGGGTCCGAAGACTTTATGCCTTAAATGGGTGGGATTTGTTGTACCTGGCACCACTTGTTTTTCTTTTTTTCTTCCGCCCTCACTTTTTCACTTTTATTCGCTTTTAAATTCGTTTTCTCTGCAACCGCTTGAACTATTGACATGAAACTTTCAACAAAAGAGCGCCAACCCATGCAAAATTGCTTAACAAGTTTACATGATGATTGGATAGAAAATGTGGCCTTCATTCCAAAAAGTAGGTTTTCTGTAGGCATGGGTTGCAGGGTGTTTCACACATCCGAATGTTTCACACTAGGCCACATCTGAATACAATTTTTGTTGTAGCATGTAAATGTTGGCAGCACCACTCCAAGTTGTCTGGCTCTTTTTAACTTTCTGTACCTCTTCATGAAACGTCATATGATTACTCTTCTCCCCCCCCCCCCCTTAAAATACAAATCAGAGATCCATATATTCTCTGGAATGATGTTGGATAATCGAACTACATACATGTTGATTAATCAACATTATAAATTGTACGTATTAGCTTAAAAACAGACCTCTCATAATTAGACATATGGTTGAAATTGTATTGCGTGTACTTAGAAGAAACGTCTGATTGTAGTTGTTACCAGCCTTGTACCCTTAAAGCGATTCATATCGGTTCCAAAAGACTTCGTTCATGAGAAGTACAAACCAGACTTGGTGTCAAAGCCACCCAATGCTCGCCTGTTTATACATTATCGTTTTTACAAGACTCGTCTAATAATTAATATTTTTTATAAAGCATTGCAGTGAAGTCTGATCCAAATAATTTTAAAGCAATATATGTATTTGTATATTGTAATCAGTAACAAGGGCGCAAGTAAGCACAATATACGCCCGAACAAGAAGGTATATACAGAATTGTGCTACTACATGGAAAACAGCATCCTGGTTGCCATGGCAATCACTTTAGATGACGAACGTATGTCGCGACACACCGTCTGCACAATCTGTACCTATGTACCAGATATGAAACGTGAAAGTTGAAAACTTTGTGAGTTAGAGTGCGGACAGGAACGGATGGAAAACAGCATCCTGGTTGCCATGGCAACCACTTTAGGTGATGAACGTATGTCGCGACACACTGTCTCCACAGTCTGTGGGAATCTGAAATCTCCACAGTCTGAAAACTTTGGGAGTTAGAGTGAGGACAGGAACGGACGGATGGACGGACGACCGGTATCACATAATACGCCCCGATATATATACCGGGCGAAAAAAATAGTGTGGTCGAGAAAAACATTAGAAAGAAAAAAATAACTTGCACCAAAAACTTTAACATTTTCACGCTGACGCTCACGCCAGGGGTATCGCTATAGCTCTCTGTTCTTTGAACAGGCGAGCTAAAAATTACTCTTCATCCTCCTTTTTCTTATTTTTATCCTTGTGTGTCAGGTCCTTCAAATTGCTTAATCTCTCTCTGTGCTGTTGCGCTTTCGAGAAACACTGAAAGCACTTTATCGCTACACATGATCAGTGGAACAAAAATAAAATTATATGACAAAATGACTCGCAGCAAATAAAGTTGAGACATCACAATTCTCTTCCGCTATTGCTGATGCACAATACACATCTGCACATTTCTTTGGCACATTTTCCTTGGCCAACCTTACAAACTATCAACTTTTCTTTGACGACCCATACAAACTGGCAATTGTTCCTTGACGATCCAAACTGACAGGCAGGTTGTACTTGTTGAAAATATGGCAGGCCAACTTTATATAAATTGTCAATTTTACCGCCGACGCTGCTCTGGCACATGTTCCCACACCTGACCTGTCCTGACATATGAGCAATTTTGCTTTGACAAGTGTGGACTTGTCAAAGAATTAGTCATATGTCAAGGGCTTTAGTAGTTTCCTTGATTTTGTGTCCAATTTATTGATTTCCCCTTATGGTCATGATAACGAATGCAGATCTGGATGAGTGGGGCTCACCCGACGCATGTCCCCACCCCACCCCCAAATCCTTCAAGTGATCTTTTCTTTTCTTTTTCTTTTTTTCCTCATGAGGTGTATAGAACCAAATATGTGGTCTCGGAATGTATGAAAACTGTTCTCTTGCAGTAAATTTATTCTCTTTTATATATTTATTATGACATGTCTTGGACTTTTGTGAGTATCCAACTTGTCACATTTTTTGAATTCCACACATAAGGTTTCTTTAGTACATTTGTGTTATTTGATTATGTTGCTTTTCCTGCTACATATGTACACTTGGCACATTTGTCAAGTGAATATTACTTTCAATATCAGCAGAGAATTGTTTTACCAGTTCCAGTGGCTTGCATTTGCTCTGTAGTCGAATGTATGTGCTTGCCACTTGCATAAGTGTTGTCTGTTGGTGGGCCATCACTGCACTACTGCTTTGCAATCACAAATGTTGTTACACGCCGGTATGATAATGAGTGCTCCTCTGGTTCTATCTCCATTCACACTACTTGATGCACAGCTTAGACTTCTTTTAAATGGGCAATTCTTTTCCATGCAGTGTGACCACTCTTTGGCTTTTTTCACAAGATCTTGGCTATTCGTTGTTCACCTTGGCGTCTTGGTTTTCTAGAGGTTTTCTTGGCGTATAGGTTTTCTATTATCATCGCTTCTCCG
This sequence comes from Eptatretus burgeri, assembly GCF_056783735.1. Taxonomy (NCBI): domain Eukaryota; kingdom Metazoa; phylum Chordata; class Myxini; order Myxiniformes; family Myxinidae; genus Eptatretus; species Eptatretus burgeri. Next base: position 42,779,655 of record NC_140973.1, on the reverse strand, counting down.
AAACCTTGTGAATTCTTGGCTTTTTTCATTGGCTCACCTTGGCATTTATGAAAATTAAGAGTGGTCACACTGTTTCCATATTTCCTATGTCTTCCCCGACACTATGCTTGTTACACACGTGTCTTCAGATGAAATGTCACCCTCACCCCCTCTCCTTATAACCATTCCTTCTTTCCATTTTATTACGTCTGTTCCCTAATTCTTCTATCCTCACCCTCTGCATGCCAATGCAATTCCAAATCCCTGCTTACAAGAACACATCAGAACTGATGCACTTACCAGCTTTATGTTTCTGTCTCCATCAGCGCTGGCTCCCCCAAACACCACCTTCTTTTGCATCTTTACCAGGATGCACTGGATTTCCTTTCGTTCCGCTTGTTTTACTTACTGCATATGCAAATGACATTTGCATGGTCATGCAGAATATGGAGGATTAAATAAAAAAAAAGTATGTTGATGCCTCAACATGCTTTCCCTGGCTTTTTCAGCCCTTATGAATTGGGCAAAAAGTGAAGCTTTATGGATCAGAGGGGATTGAATCTCTTCTCTCTCTGAAATTAGAACGCTGAAAAGAATAGTTGTACATATTCGGACATCTATTTCACCCTTTAAAATTGAGATAATCTTATGGAAAAAGTTGAACACAAATGTTGAAGATGGAAGGGAATTCTTACGAATAATCAATAATTTGGGTGCATCAGTGTTTTGGCATAGGATCTCTATTCTTTGTTGGCATAACTATTGTTTTCACCATTCTGGGGGTTGAAAATTACTTTACATGATGCACTCTCCATGCTTCAGGCCTCCCCTGTGCAGACTTGTGGGAAGTATATTCACTTGTTATAACATAATGTATCGGGCGATCCATAATGAAGTCTCTGTTTTCAATATTGAAATACTTTGTTGCTATTATCCGTAGAGCATTAACTTTTGTTTTGTTTGAAAGCTTTTGTTATTGCCATTAATATTTTCATATTGTTTTCCCTGTTGATGATTTTTCTCAACAGGCATAACTGCTATCACTGATCAAGAAATTATCCAGAAATGAGAGTCAAACGCAGCCAAAGTTGGCCAAAACTGCTTGTTTCATGTGGAATGTCTTCAACCCAACTCATTGGACCTTCCATCCTCTGTCATACAATTAATGAACAGACACAGATACTTGGAAATGCTTCAAAACTTTCTTCTTCCAAAAATTCAGCAATGGAACGACACAGATGAAATATAATTATATACAAAATGGTGTCCTTCCGTGCTTATCGATTGAAGTTTGTAATTTGTTGGATACCGACCTTCCACACAGATGGCTCACAAGGGATCACAAGGAAATTATACACAGGTGGAGGCCATTCAGCCCATCATGCCTGCGCCACATCAACACCAGATCAAATAAAAAATTGCAAAATGTTTTTTTTTAATTAATTAAGTGTTTTTTTTTCTTGTTTTTTTTGTAGTCTCTTTTTTCCCCCTTCTTTTCAGGGGTGGGGGCATTGGCTTGGGTAAAAAAACACAACATAAACTACACAACACCCCTTGATGAGACCCTCACCAACACTCCGTACACACGCACACAATCACCCATCAATGCTCAAGCTATTTAAAAGTCCTGTCAACATCCCTACATTCCTCGATCTCCATAACTTCCAGGTACCTATCTAATTCTAATTTAAACTTATCTACTGTTTCTGCTTCCACTACCTTTCCAGGGAGGCCATTCCATGCATGATCTACTCTCTGAGTAAAAGTTCCCTGCCTTACGACCATCTTAACTCTCCTCTTCTTTACTCTCAAGCTATGGCCCCTGGTCCTATCACTGTCTACTCTGCTGAATAATTCATCTGCATTTATTATGTCAATACCTTTCATTATCTTAAACATCTCTATCATATCTCCTCGTAACCACCTGCTTTCTAGTGAATAAAGCCCTGTCTCCTTCAGCCGCTCCTCATAGCTGAGTCTCGCTAGGCCGAGACTCAATCTAGTAGCCCTGTGCTGAACCCCCTCTGTGGCATCTATGTCCTTCCGAAGTTGTGGTGACCAGAACTGCACACAATATTCCATGTGGCCCTCACTAAATTCCTGTACAATGTTAACACCACCTCTTTTGATTTACAAATGATCCCCCTCCGGATACAACCTGAAACCCAATTTGCTTTACTTATAGCTGCCTGGCATTGTGCTGCCTGATTAACTCCTATATATATATATATATATATATATATATATATATATATATATATATATATATATATATATATATATATATATATATATATATATATATATATATATATTACCACCCCCAGATCCTTCTCCTGTGTGACACGCTCCAAAATTACTCCTTGCATCCTGTAATCTCTATTTTCATTGTTCTTTCCCATCTCCAACACTTTACACTTGCTCAGGTTAAATTCCATCTGCCAATCTTTTGCCAAATCCATACAAGTTTCAATACTTTCCTTAATCTGATCACCACCCCCACTGCTATTCACCTTACCTCCTTACCTCCAAGCTTTATGTCATCTGCAAATTTTGAAAGCCTACATCCATCCATCCAAAAGGACCATACTCTGTGCAGAGCGTTGGTGCTGCCTCAGCAGTCTCCTTGGCTATTGGGCACAATCCTGGATGGGTCACCACTCCAACACAGGGTACCAGCAAGCTGGCTCTCACTTTACCGACCTCAGAAGGATGACAAGCAGAGTCAACCCTACCTGGTATTCATTCAACAGCTGAGCGGGATTTGAACTCAGGATCCTAGGATCCCAAGCCCACCACCCGAACCATTAAGTTAACACCAGGTCCTAGCACTGATCTACTATTCACCCCACGATCAAAGTTGTTGATATAAATAATGAATAGTACTGGTCCGAGTACTGATCCCTGAGATCCCTTTACATCCTCCCAGGAAGACATCCTCCCACTCACAGCCACTCTTTGCTTCCTACCACTAAGCCAGTTTGCAATCCAATTAGTTACCTGACCAGCCACTCCACAAGCCCTCACCTTGGCTAACATTCTCCAATGTGGTACATTATGAAATTCCTTCATAAAGTCTAGATATACTATGTCCACTGCCATTCCTTCATCTACCCAATCAGAAACTGCCTTACAGAACTCTAAAAAAATTGTTAAACAAGAACTATCTTTGGTAAACCCATGCTGACTACCTTTAAAGAGTTTGTATTTAGTTCAATGGTTCCTCATCTGGTCCCCAATTAATGTCTCCAACATCTTGCCCACAACTGAAGTCAAACTAACAGATCTGGAGTTCTCCATTTCTTCTCTGGATCATTTATTTAATAATGTTGTTACTAAAATTGTCAATTTTCATCCGATTGACTTGGAATTTGCAGAGGATTTGTCTATTTGGTCATTTAATTCAACCACCAATTGTTTTTAAGGTCAAATTTGTTTTATGGATTTCGCAAGTATCGTGCTATGCATGACATCTTTCTTGTTACTTGCAAAATTGAAGATTTTTCAAATATATTGCTCAGTCGATTTTGTTATTCTGTTAGGTCGCCGAAATAGGTGACCCTTATTGTCAGTAATTCTGTCTGTTTGTTTGGATGTTTGTTTGTTTGTTTGTCATCAGCATAATTGGTAGTAAACGTGGGCGGATTTTGACCAAACTCGGGTGGTAGGTACATCTTATGACCTAGTGCTTTGGAAATTGTGATGGTTGATAGGGACTCTTTGGTTCCCTAGCAACAACCGAAAAACCTTCAAAATCGGTACCGTTCACGCAAAATCAATTCCGAAAGCCATTATCCCACGTAGGGTTATGAAATTTGGCACGAATGATCTACAGGTGATACTCCATCAAATATATTCCGGTTTTTGTGATATATGGAATATTTTACCCGAAGCGCCCCCTACAATTAGGGTATGCGCGAAAATTGGTGAAAATTGAAGGCCCCCTAGCGACCAGGTGAGTGCATCGATACGAATGACACTTTGCAGGTTCATGATACTCAATGAGTACTACAACTTTACCCCAGGACATATTGACCGATTTCACTTAGGTCAGGGGTCAAAGGTCAATAAGTGCAAAAATCAATAATATGCGAGAGCTGGAGGTGCCTTCGCGCCAAATGCTACTCCTCCTCGGGTTATGGTCGGATGGTCATGAAAATTCACACTAATCGTCTGGAATACATTGTGCACAAACAATCGAGCCGGATTTTCGATTTAGATCTTTGTTCACCCACAGCACCCCCTCGAACTTTGGGGATTTCCGATTTCAAACTGCATTTTCGGTACTTTTCATTCAAATGGATACCGAGTCGTTATCAGTAGATGGAACTGGATGAGATTTGATATGCATAATCTTAAGGTGATTCCCTATCCACTATATGACATCCATTTTGCTCTATATCTTATAGTTTCCATGCTGGCGACCCATCGCCGCCTACCGGCTTGTCTGTTTGTTTGTCTGTCTGTCAATTGCCTGCAGGTCACAATTCTAAACCGATCATCATGAAACTTTACCGAGTTGTAGACGTCGTGTCAAGTGAGAAGCCTATTGATTTTGAGGTCAAAGTTCAAAGGTCATCTTGAAGTAAGATTTCTAAAATCGTCATTTTTCATCCGATTGCTTTGAAAGTTGAACAGGATTTGCATATTGCATCACTGAATCAGGAAACCAACTATTTGAGGTCAAAAGATTAAAGGTCAAACTTGTAAGATCATCAATTTCAATCTGAAAAATAATCAATTTTCCTCCGATTGACCTGAGCTTTGATTAAGATTGTCAATTTTAGTCTTCATGAAATGGACAATTTGATGCATCAATGGCAACCTTTGTAGAAGGGGAGGGGGGGATTTTGCAAGTATTGTGCACTGCATGTCCTTTTCTTGTTCTGTTTGTCTGTTTGTTTGTCAATCACCTGCAGGTCACAATTTTAAAGCGATAGTCATGAAATTTTCCCAAGTTGTAGAAGTAGTCACAACTAAGAAGCCTATTGCTTTTGAGGTCAAAGGTCAACTCAAGGTCAAATTTCTAAAATCGGCAATTTTCATCCGATTGACTTGAAAATTAAACAGCAATTGCATGGTGCATCACTGAAATGGGAAAGCACCTAATTTTGAGGTCAAAAGGTCAACTCGAGGTCAAACTTTTAAATCAAATTACATCTGAAAAAAGTGTCAATTTTCATCTGATTAACCTGAGAATTAAGTGAATTTTATATATAATTGTTGCTTTGATTTATTCAATGTACCGGGGCCTTCCTCTGTCGATGTTGTCTTTTGGATAGCCCCAAATATATAAATCTGGCAGTGACAGATCTGGTGAGTTATGGGGCCCATTCAACATGAAGTCTTTGACTGATGACTGTCACCAAAGTGCACGTTGAGCAAGTTGAGTGAATCATTTAAAATGGGGGGAGTGGCTCCATCCTGTTGAGTCCATTGTTCCTCTCTCATAACCACCCTGTGACTGCAGAGGGCCCTCCAAAACCTTCCAAGAACTTGGATGTAACGTTTTGTATGGATTGTTAATACCTTGCCTGTGAAGTCTTCAAACCAGAAAGGGCTGAAGATTTAATGTTTACTGATTGTGACCCAGGCAGTACATTTTTCTGAGTGAAGAGGTCACTTGAGCAGTAGATGATGGGGGTGGGGTGGATGTCAACCCCCAGTGTATGCAGTTATTGGAGTTGACATGCCCATAAAGAAGGAAATGGGCCTCATCAGAAAACCAGACATTGTCAAGAAAGTTTGGCTTTTCTTCAATCTTGCCTGGAAACCACTGGCACACTGTCACTCTTTTCTGCATATGGCCTGCAATCAGTTGGTGTTTAACCTAAATTCTCTATGGATACAGTTTAACATCGTGGATGAGATTTCTCACTGATTCACATGAAATTCCAAGCTCTTGACTCCGATTTCTGAGAGATTTCTTTGGGTCTCTGCCTACGGAATCACGAATAAGGTCAATGTTCTCAGGAGACCTTACATCTTGAGGACATCCCAAATGTGTTGGTCAGGTCAGGTATGGGAGCATGTGCCAGAACAGCACGTCGCTGCCTCCACTTTCCGCCGGTACTCCAGGGGCCTCCGTCTGGCCATCCCCCAGGCAGATGCCAGGCCCATCCCCATCTCCTTGAGATGATGATCAACCTGTTGCAACCATGAGGCACGTGGTCGAGCCACTGGCCTCCTCCACTCATGAGACTCCCTCGCTGAGAGAATCTGGTGAGCAGGATCAGAGTCAGGAAAACGAGCCACATGTCCATACAGCCGCAACTGACGCTCACGGACTATGCAGGTAACAAATCTCATCCGAGTCTCTCTCAGCAACCGCTCGTTGGACACAAAATCCGACCAGTGATAGCCAAGGATTCTCCGAAGAGACCTGGTACCAAAGGAATTAAGTCTCCGTCTCAGATCCTTGGTCAGAGTCCAAGTCTCGCACCCATAGAGCAAGACTGGAAGTACCAAGGACCTGAAGACTCGGACTTTCGTCCTCCCGCACAGGTACCGGCAGCGCCACACCCCATGATCCAGTGAATCCATGACTCCCCAGGCCCGATCCAGACGTCTATTGACCTCTGACTCGCAGCCAGCAGAGACATGAATATCACTGCCAAGGAAAGTGAATCTCTCCACGACCTCAACATCCTCACCACAAACAGACACAGACAGGACAGCAGCATCCAAGATGTCACCGAAAGCCTGGATCTTAGTTTTGACCCAAGAAACCCATAATCCCAACGGCTCCGACTCCTCATTCAGCACCTCGAGGGCCCCCAAGAGGAAGTCTAAAGTCTCCGCAAAGATGACTGCATCATCTGCAAAGTCAAGGTCCGAGATCTTGACATTCCCAAATGACGCACCGCAACTTGATCTCTCCGACATCCTCCCTAGAATCCAGTCCATACAAGTGCTGAAAAGTGTGGGGGCAAGTACACATCCCTGACGAACTCCAGTAACAACTGGAAATAAGTCAGAGATGGTACCACCACACTTCACAGCACTCTCAGTACCAGAGTAGAGTTCAGACATCAGATCGATCAGTTTTGGTGGCACCCCACGAAGACCAAGAATCCTCCAGAGGACATCCCGATTCACTGAATCGAACGCTTTACAGAGATCAATGTAGGCTGCAAGCAGCCCCTGCCGAAACTCTCGTCTGCGTTCGGTGAGGACACGAAGTGCAAGGATACGGTCAATCATTGACCTCTTTGGTGTAAAGCCTGACTGCTCTGGACGCTGGTGCTCAAGCAGATGGTGGCGAACCCTATCGAGAATTATCCGAGCAAAGACCTTGCCCGGCACTGAGAGCAGCGTCACCCCTCGGTAGTTGTTGCAGTCTTGGCGATCACCCTTCCCTTTCCAGAGAGGGACAACAAGGCCCCTCTTCCAGTCAGTTGGGATGATGCCTGTGTTCCAGGCAGAGCACAAAACTGCATGCAACGACACGAGTGCAGCATTCCACCAGCCTTGAGAAGTTCGGCATGGATGCCACAGATCCCTGGAGCTTTGCCCCGTTTCAACTGGTTCACCGCAGCCCGTGTTTCCACAAGCGTCGGTGGACCACAGTTGATTCGAGGGTCAGCAACAGGGATTGTAACACCCTTGACGTCCAACTCCACAGTTGGGGGATCAGCCTGGTACAACCGCTCAAAGTAACCGGCCCAGCGGGCCTTCACTTCAGACTCCTCTGTCAAGAGCCTACCACTCTCTGCTCGAACTGTAGTGCTCCGAGGGATGGGCTTGGATGAACGTAATGCACGAATTCCCCTGTAAGCGGGACGAGAATCACCTGTCCACAGGTGATGCTCTACCCCCTCACAGATTCCTCGCACATAGGCCTCCTTGTCCACCCTCAGTGCACGTACAGTTTTACGCCTCAGCTCCCTGAACAGCTCAGCTCTGCCATTCAGCCTGGCCCTGCGACTCTGGTCAATGGTATCCAGTGTCCCTTGAGAGACAAAATTCTTCTTTGCCCTGCGGTGAGCTCCAAGGCATCCACCGGCAACATCAAGGACAGTGGTCTTGAAGGCGCTCCACAACTCTTCAGGACCCCCCAAAGCACCCAGACCCCCCAAGTGTCCACTCAGCCTGTTTGCAAACTCCTCAGCTACTCTCTCATCCCTGAGCTTGGCAACATCTAACCTCGGCTGGGATGGTACCATTCTCCAGGATTTAAGGTGCAGCTTTAGAGTTGCTACAACAAGCCTGTGGTCAGTATTGAGGAACTGAGCACTCTGGTAGACCCTGCAGTTCTGGATCATCCTCCTACGACCGTCAATGAGGACATGGTCAATCTCCTTTGCCACACCGCCAGCGTTGGAATACCAAGTCCAGCGATGAGCTTGTGGGCGCTGAAACCATGAACCAGCCACCCTAAGTCCATGACTTCTGGCAAAGTCAAGGAACTTAGTGCCATTCTGGTTCATAGTTCCTGACCCATGGGGACCAACACACACCTCATAACCGTCCCTATCAGTTCAAGTCGATGCATTGAAATCCCCCAAGACTAGAAGTGTATCTCGTCTGGGGCACTGATCAAACACAGACTCGAGTGTGGCGTAGAATGTGTCCTTCACGGTGAGATCACTCGCCTCAGTCGGAGCATAAACAGAGACCAGGGAAATGACACCTAAGGAGTGACGAATCCTTAATCTCATAATACGCTCGTTGACCGGTGTTACCTCAATTATCATTGGGGTCAGCTTATTGGACACAGCTACAGCAACTCCTTGGGTATGGTAACCATCAGAGCGACCAGACCAATAGTAGGTGTAACCACCCACCATTATCTCGCCGCAATCCGGTCTCCGAACCTCAGAGAGAGCTGCAATCCCGATGTCCAAATGCTTGAGCTCAGATGATAACAGAGACAGGTGATCATCCTCTCTTAGGGATAGGACATTCCAGGCACCCACCCGAAGGGACCGCCTCAGGTTAACCCAAGGAGACCGCCGTCTGGTGGACGACACCTCAGTACCACTCCGACACACTCTCCCGCAATCTGACCCAGGGATGTTACCCCGTGGTTTCCCTCCTATCAAAGATTGGGGCTCCCGAAGGCTTTGCCCCAATCCCGTCATCCGGTGAGCTGCCCTGCGAAGGGAAGCTGCACAGGAGGTACTCCCACGGAGTGGGTTTTCAGATTTTTTTGCGTTTTTGCGTTTTGCGGAATGAAGGGTTTTACGGTGGCCGGAGTGCAAATCCTGCCACCAACCTCCTAATAAGAAGTGACCCAACTGCAGGAGGACGTCCGCAGACACAGTTGGGCACTAGATATGGATGGCCGTTGGCTCACAAGGAGCTCCTCTGCCCTTTGACAGGTTTTGTTTTTAATCCTGCTGGGTGTCCATATCCAAACACCCTCCTCCACCCTCCAAACACCCTGTTTGTCCTCCAGCACTTTTACTGCCGAGATTTGTGACAGTGGCTTTTTCTCTGAACTTTTTGACCCATGCAAATATCCGTGACCTGCAGGGCACTGTGTGTGTTCCAAAATCACGTTTAAACTCAATTTGAGTCTTCCTGTGAGAGTCTGTTCTTCGAAAAATCATCACAAAATAAGTCTTTTGCCTAATATTGCCAATGGCATCTTTAAAAAGGGAAGAATCGTCACCAAATTTTGTAGCCTGTCTTGTGGTTTACTCTTTTTCAATGATCTGGAAAAAAAAAAAGTTGTTATTAGTGAGACAAATGTGGGTTCCACTTTTTTGGGATCACACTGAATTTTGTCCAAGTACTGCTAAACTTGAGGTTCACCACTGTTGATGCACCATCTCTTACACCACATTATTTAACACATTACATTAGTTATTGTTGCTTTGTCGTGCATGTAGTTTGTGTCATTTATGATGTCCCTAAAAACAGTACGCTTCCTGTTTGGAATGATTTTAAATCTTGTTTGACTGCCAGACAGGAATACAGACAAAAACAATTACCTTACCCCGCTCTACCCATGTGCACTTGGGATGAGGTTCTGTGTAATTTGCCAATTTCAGAGCCTAAGTACTGCCGAACTGCTGAGTCATGTTCCCATTCCTGTTCTACAGTGTGCAAAATATAAAATTAAGTTGAAATTAAGTAGTTCCTTGATCATAGACTGACATCTGTAGACAGACAGATAGACAGACAGATGGACAGACAAAGTGAGTCAATTGCTTAACCTCACCTTTTGCTTCATGCTTGGGGCAAACGTTGATGGTCTAATGTTAAGGCCCGGTCACACCTTGACGTTTTAGCCAACGTATGCCGATTTTTGAATTTTTTTTTCTAAAACGCTGGCACACGTTGAATACGTTATGGGTAAGTTTTGATAACATTGAGAGCACGCTGAAAAACACTGCCATACGTCGTTGTACGTTGGCTTTAAACGTTGTACTTTTTGGTTGTCCTCAAATTTTTTCATGCTTGAAATTTCATGACGTATGCCGGCGTATGACTCACACGTTCCGCTACGCTGGCCACAAGTTGTATGCACGGTCTGCGATCGTTGACAGACGTCAACACATGCTACTTGTAAGATAATCACAAGTTGAGACACGCCGAGGTAATGTTTAGCGTACCCAAAACTTATTTCTAACCTATGATTAACGTGTTGTTGGCACGTTACGCGATCGTTGCCACACATCGACAGACGTTACTTTTAAGTTACTCATAGGCTGAAAGACGTCGGTATAATGGATCGTCCTTGTGTCAGCGTCCACGGCCACGGCCAGGACACTTATTTGCAGCATTCTTCAAACTTTTCTTCAGCATGACGAGGATGTTCACACTTCGATGTCTAGCTTGGCAATGATTCCAATTGTCCATCGGCAGCGTCTATTTAAAATAGTCGAGTTTGAGCGTTTTAACACCTTCAGAAGAAACGCTTCAAATTTCAAAACCCCAGCGTCAAAAAACAAAGGCGAGTGACAGCAATTTAAATCGTTCATTGTAAACAATGAAAATAGCTGAGTGGTACCGTTTAAAAGTCGTTGAGTGTAAAAAAAATGCAATTGTTGAGCGCAAGCGTCTACTTTCAATAGTGGAGATGCAGCCATTTAAATCGTTGAGTGGCAGCCTATGAATAGCAAACCCCACGTCACCGGCAAAGATAAACTGCCGCACGATATGGATAAGTTAGGCTATCGTTGGGCATAGTTTGTGAACGCCGGCTTCACGATAATTATTCGTTGCTATATCGTATCTATAAGTAATCAAAGCGCTCTATGCACATTATTAGTTCATTGTGCATTTGTCCAACCCGTTGTGAATAGACCTAAATCGTAAAAACAAGCTTTAGCTCATTGTTGAAAAAGCCCCATAAAAAATTAGCCGCGAAGAACTTCGAACAATGGTGAAAAGATGTCTCCTACCCGTGGACACACGGACGCAAGGACGATCCATCATAACCCACATCCTCCCCCTCACACTCACCTACTACTGCCAACATGAACAAACTACTACTAATACTAATACTAATACTGATACTGATATTGATACTGATACTGCTGACATGGACATCGACTCAAAAAGGACTCGAAAACACTGTTGGGTTCCCCTTTTATGAACACCATTTTTATATACCAATTCCCAAAACCACAGGGAACACGTCTTTATATGGCAGTTGTAAGCTAGAAACACGTTAATTTATTTTTTTTGTCGACCGGAAGACGTCATTGGAATACGTCTACATACGTCGATGTGTGTTGGGACTATGTAAAGAATTGGTTCAAAGCACGTCAAACATAAGTTAGAAATAAGTTTCGCGTAAAAAAGACATTACCGCAACGTGTTTCGACTTATGAGTAGCTTATAAGTAGCCTTTGTGGACGTGTGTAAGCATCCACATATCGTGTGTAAAACTTATCCCCATCGCATGCGGAACGTGTGTCATACGCCGAGTACGTCGTAAAATTTTGAACATGTTTAAAATTTCTTGACGTACTCTACTTACTACGACGTATGTTCGCGTACTTTAGCGTTCTACTCACGTATACCAAACTTACTCATACCGTATTTGACGTGCCCCAACCTTTTAGACACATTTTTCTTAGGTCGGCATACGCTGGCAAGATCGCCAAGGTGTGACCGCGATTTTGACCCTTCCATTTCTACGGCAGTTATGATTCGAATCGTTGTGCGTCAGCCTTTTAATAGGCTACGTCACGACATCGTCGGCGATGCGTGCAACGCGCTATGCCTAAGTTAGACTATCGTTGGGCATCGGTTGTGTAGGCCGACAACAGGTTCAGCATTCGTTGGTATAAGTTATCTATAACACAACGAAACGTTCTGTGTCCATTACCAATGCGTTATACATAAGACCAAGTCGCTATGAATATGTCCGAATCTTTAAAAAAAAACATCAAAAGTTCAACGTAAGCCAGCGTTTTACATACATTTTAATACGTTGCCATCGCTGGCTAAAACGTCAAGGTGTGACCGGGCCTTTACAAGAGATACATGCCAACCAATCCTGTGAGGCTGAGTAATACAAGGTCTTTAAAGTTCTCCACTATTTCTACATTGCTTTTGAAAATGTTAAGGCTGGTGGGGCAAGTCTTGCATTCTTTTTGTCCAACCAACTCTAACCCTTGGAGAGTTTTTTGTGGAGGGATTTGGCAGATTTTTTTTATACATTTCAAAACTTAAGTTGTTTCCTGTTCTCCATAAGTTTTTAAGCACTGTTGACTTAACTATGTTAGTTTGTATGGGGAGAGATTACAACTGCACACTCTACCCTCGACTTGACAGGAACACTCCTGAGCCTAATCCTATGGGTGCAAGGTCATTGGCACAGCTTGTACAGAGATATAAACTTATAGATGTGTGGCGGTTGCAGAACTCTGATACCCGTCACTACACAGGGGTTTGTCGTTCAAAATAATCAGATAACCATGGGTCGCCTAGACAGATTGATTGTACGTTAACCAAGGAATGGTAAATCGTGTTAAGGGAACATAAATCGTGTTAAGGGAAAAACCAGATGGGATTGTAATCCCATCTGGTTTTTCTGATCATCATGTAGTTGTAATGGTTTGTACTTTACCTTTATATGTCTGTAGAAGTGCATAGTGGACTTTCAATGTCAAACTGTTACAATAGGTACATTTCAAAGATGCTTTCAGACTGGTGTGGCAAAAATTATAAAAGGGGAAATATTCTTGTTTAATAGTCGACAGTGGTGAAACTCTACAAAATTCCCAATTCGTATGTTTTGCCAGGAACACCGGTTTTATGTCACGAGCAATATGTTTGGTCTGATATACATTTTTTTATAAACCGATGTACTTAAATGCGAACAAGAATCTGGAACATTTAATGAAAGTGATCAATATCAGCAGTTGACAAAAAAAAAAAAACGATCAACTTGGCTGAACAGGTCAAAGAGCATGTAGTTGGAACGCTTGTTCACCACCGGATGAGTATAATTCAGCTTGATGCTCCAAACAAGGATTTCTTCAAACTGGAGAAGGCTGCCAACACCTCTACACATGATTCATGATCTCCGCTCTTCCAACGGTGCTCTTTTGACTCGTCAGAGTGACGTTAAGTATTCATTGCAATAATTTTTACTTCACCGAGACCTGTGGATAAAGCGATGGCAAATGAGACGATTTAACTTCCCCCATCCCTTTCTGAAGATCAGCGACATCAACTCTAATCTGACATTTCTCTTGAAGAGCTCACTGTTGCATTAAAACAACTTGAAGAATAAAAATCTCCAGGACTTGATGGACTCCCTGCTGAATTTTACAAAGCTTAATTTGTGGAATATTCTATGTCTTGCTCTAATTGAGATTTTTCTTGAGAGCTTAGGTCAGGGTGTGTTGCCCCGAAGCTGCAGGAGAGCTGTCTTATGTCTCCTTCCCAAGAAAGGAGACTTGCAGCAGTCAACAAATTTGAGGCTTCTGTCATTGTGTCATACTGACTATAAAATTATGTCAAAAGTGCTTACAATGCATTTTTTTTAAAGAAGTCATTTCTCTCCTGATTGGCAATGAGCAAACATATTGCATCCCTGAGCGATTCATTTATGATAATAAATTTTGGTGAGAGATTTAATTAGCATTGGTCAAGCTACATCTCATGTATTTTGGGTTTCTACTCCTTTTTCAGAAAAAAATAATTTTGACAGTGTGGATCATTGATTTTTGTTCGCAGTACTCACTAGAGCAGGATTATGGGGAAAAAATATTTTTTTTGTATAAAGCTATGATATAAAAATTCATCATGTCTGTTAAAAGTAAATAATAGTCTGTGGCATTCCTTCCCCATTCAGGGAGGCATCGTCAGAGCTGTCCACTGTCAGATAGGTTGTATATACTTTCTATTGAGCCCTCATTGGCTCTTCTCCATACCTCATTTGGGTTGTCTATATCAAACAATTCCAAAATTGTTATTTTGGTTTATGCTGATGACCTATGTGACTATCAAGTTGTCACCAATATTGAGCTCACTTCATGTATAAAAGTAAAGTGGAACAAAAGTGTAGCTCTTTGGGTGTACCCAGACCCCCCTTTCTTTGTGACTGTCTTCACTCTCTCTTCTCCCAGCTCTTCCAAAATAAATGCTTTGGAAAAGAGATTTAGGGTTAGGGTTGTTAGTGTTAGGGAATTCGGTTCCACTCTGGCTTTTTTGCCCCATGGTATCGAGTGGTTTGTGCATCCTATATCATGGGGAACATCGATCAATTTTCTGTTTTGGAGTCATTGACGAGGAAAAATGTTTATTCATGCACACCTCTTCCCGAACTCCTGGTTGAGCACCTTGTTTCGTCTGTCGGAAGCTCGATCGGCGTGCAAAATGTAATGGCTACTGTATGTCGAGAATGAATCAACGTGTCTTCATGTTCTTCGCAAAAGAGGAAATGGTGTCGCATCTCGTTGAGATGGGCCTAAATATGGAATCTGATATCGCCAGATATTCCCCTGCCCACATTATTACATCATTTTCATACTTGTACCAAGATTGATTTAAATCCCTGAACCCAGATTTAAAGTATTAAATAATTCTGGTTGCCAGACCATGCGACCAATTAGGTTGACATTTAAAACATGTATTTCCCATGACTACTAGATCATAACTGTGACATTTCACGTCTGATTTATGAAGCGGTTCAAGATGAATAATTTTTTAAAGATTGTCATTCAAACCAATATGGCTGCCAGAACATGTGACTTATTAATTACTCATGAACCCCCTTAATGCAAATGAGTGGCCACCGTGGATGTATATAAAGCACCCCCCCCCCCCTTGCACACACAGACTCTTCAACTTTTATGAATAAATGCAAAAATCTGGTATAATTTCTCTTATGGCCCCAGAACAAAACAAACAATATATTTATAACAGCCCTCACAGCTCTCGTAACACCCACCTCCCATCATGATTAATATTAAATATTATTTTAAACTTGCCCTATACATTCACAAGCCCCACATATGTCCTTCCAATTGCAGTATGAGCAGATGCTCGTTCGGTGAGATGAGAAAGTTATCCAAGTCTTTCATTGTGCAAAGGCACAGCCCTTTCTCTCAGGTACTTTTCCAAGTATTTTCAGCCTGTTAGAAGCTTTGTGAGCCATTTTAGGTAATAATCCTTATCTCACACACACAACATACTTTCTAATGCCCTGAACACTGCCATTTCCTGAGGTTCCTATGCATGTGCACCAAGCATTCTGGGGTGGAATATGTCATTTCAAAAGTGCCATATTGCCAGTATAAACATAATTAGGGGCCGTGCCCCATATGCACAAGACACCCGTACCGTTATTATTTGACCAAAAGCATGCAGGCAAAGTTTTTCTTCAGGATGTACTACTGTACATTGTGGGGTTTCTTGTTGAGCCAAGTGGCAGAATACATGGGGAGGTTCCTCCATTTATTTATTTATTAGTTTGTTTGATTGCCCAAGAATAGCAGTGGTTTTCTGGCTTAGATCAGGAATTTCATCGGACCAAATAATGTTTCACAAATTTATTTGAGGTCATTTGGTTGTTTGTTTTTTTTCCTTGTGGAGGCCATACAATTAGGCTATTGAATACCTATGTCCCAAGCGATTCTTCGAGAATAAATGAACATTTTCCCTTCTTGATTATCGTTTATCTCAAATTGAGTTTGGTGGTCTCGTCAGCCTAGCTGGCGATTTGAATTGTACTTTAGAACCACCTCTGGACAACAATGGTGTGGAACCCTGAGAGCGCAAAAAAGTTGGTGACCATTTTAATGAAATGTAATTTGGTTGATGAATGGAGGTTGTAGCAACCCCAAGTTGTGCAATTTTCTTCATGCCAAACTTCCAATAACGGTATCATTCACTATCATTGTGTCACCATCTTCAAAAACCCAGTTAGCAATTTGTAAAGTCTGTTTGGGGATTAGCCTCGACCTGCATCCCTCCTGGGATTGAAGGCTTTGTCATGAGGTATTGTTCATGAGGTAACCAATTGCCTAACATTGATGCTTTAAATGTTTGGATCCCAGAAATGTCCCTCTAATTTACATCCACCCCCTCTTCACTGACCTTCACTGACCAGCTATCTGAGAGAGAGAAAATCTTTGCTCGCTGAGACACTCCAACCATTACGATTTCTGAAGGAATAAGTTGCCATGTTCTTTTAACTTGCTCAACTGAACTTTCTTCCTTGCTTTCTATACTCAGCTCTTCAGTCAGTCCTTTGCAATGGTTTCCCCTTCCTTCATTCTGGAAAATAATCAATATCGCTTATTCATACAGGCATTCCAAGACTGGTCGACTTCCAGTTGGCATCCATCCATCCATTGGGACCATACTCTCTGCAGAGCATTAGTGCTGCCAAAGCAGTCTCCTTGACTATTGGGCCCAATGCTGGACGGGCCAAAACTCTGACACAGGATACCAGCAAGCTGGCACTCATTTTTCCGACCTCAAAAGGATGACAAGCAGAGTCAACCCCACCTGGTATTAATTCAACTGATGAGTGGGATTTGAACCCAGGAAACTGAGGATCCCAACAGAGGATCCCAAGCCCATCCCCCTAACCATTAAGCCAACACCAGGCATAGTTAGCATACTTCACATGTCCTGTTGATCTATGTCAATGCAATGTGCCTTGTACCAATTAACGTGCAAGGTTATGAAATCAATAATCGCATATACCAGTATTTGTCTCCTACGGCATATATTTCCTCTAACTCCATGATTTTGACCTATCAGTTTGTTTGCTGTACTGGCCACTTTATACTGGACATAGTTCTCCTTCAGGCATAAATTTTAATAAAATTCAGACCAACCCTGAGGTGTGCATCAAGCGTTTTGTCACACTTTCATTGTGGTGCAAAACCCCTGTCTCGTAATGATATAATAAACCAAAAAATATTAATCACAATGAATATAACTCAAAGTGAGGATGACTGAAGGTTGGGGATACAAACAAGAAAAGCAAAATCGGCTGAGAGCCCAGCCAATTATATGACAAAGTTGTCAGAAATAATAACTTGAAAAATTGTAAATTATGGAACAGATACAGTATATTAAGCAGTAAGCCATGTTTCTACATTAGAATTTAGAGAGACAAGAATGGCATTTTCTAGGGATAGAAGCTGGATTGTGTGAACTCAGTAAGGCAGCAAAAAAGAGCATATCTTGAGGATAAATTTAACAATTCCAGCAGCAATACATTTGCGAGATATTACAGTAACGCTGACCATGTGATTTGTACTGAAAGCAGAGAAGAAAAAAAAAAACATCAGGCACAAATTCCAAGAGTTCCTACAAGTTTTAAAAATGTTTTCTTAGTGTTTGACAGAGCAAATTAAGGCCAGACAATAACAATACAGTAGTTCAGGGTAGCTGAAATAAATAATACCCAGAGGGCCTCCAACATGTGAGAACAAATTGTATTTGGACAAAAAAAAAAACTGCCTCAACTACGGGCTATTTTCAACCCTATTATGTTTTCACTCTTGAAAACTATATTTTCATCACAGGCAATAAGTGAATAATCTGAGAAATATGAGTCACAGCCACTCAGTCATCAAAAGGTTGTGTGTAACCAGTGCTATTCGCACTGCTTCATTGCCTCCATTTCCATTTTCATCCATTATCAATCCGAGTTGTTAACGTGGTAAATTTAGCTTTTTCAATGATTTTGAAAATATATGCAACATATTTGGACCCGAGTTCATCATACATCAGATGTATTTTCATTACCCAGTTGTTTCATTGTTTTTTTTTTTGCTTTTTTTAAGAGTCATCATCGCTTTATTTTTAATCAGTATCTGATTACAAATTCCTCTGGTAGAAGTGAATCCATCATCATTGGCTGATAAAAAGAGGGAATGCGAAACAAATAAAACTAGAGAGGCACTCGGGAGAGCGCATACCTCCGCCACCCAATGTCTGATCTGCGAGAACATATTGGACCCAATGCATTTTTTAAATATCTTGCCATACAGTAAGTACGATATCGATTTTGGCCCAATCTCTCAATGGTGAAGAATCACTTAAAATATTATCAGATCCGGATCCATATTCGGATCTTTACCAAAATTGAAGCAATTCTTCCTTGTCACACACCCCAACCTTTCCCACCAAGTTTCATCTGAATCTATTCACAACTTTTTGAGAGATCGTGCTTTATATCATTTTTGGCCCAATCTCTCAATGGTGATGAATCGCGAAAAAAATTCTAGTCGTCGGGTCCGGATCAGGATCTTCACCAAAATATAATCAGTTCGTCCGTGTCACACACCAAACCGACTCACCAAATTTCATCTGGAACGTCCACAACTTTTTGAGATATCCTGCACATAAACAGCTAAACAAACAGACAGAGAGGGGTGAAAACATCACCTCCTTCACCTCCGGTGGCAAAGACAACTCGAGGGTTCGTAGAACACGTTACACCACACAGTGTTCAGGTATGCACTTCAATTTAAATGGCCTGCCGACTCTGTCAAGCAGAATAAAGAATAAGTGGTCAATATCAGTTAAACATCAAACGGAGCTGCCTATCTAGATTTTTAAATTAATTTTACATAATATTGGTCAGCCCATTGGCCTCCTCCACTCACGAGACTCCCTCGCTGAGAGAATCTGGTGAGCAGGATCAGCATCAGGAAAACGAGCTACATGTCCATCCAGCCGCAGCTGACGCTCACGGACTATGCAGGGAACAAATCTCATCTAAGTCTCTCTCAGCAACCGCTTGTTGGACACAAAGTCTGACCAGCGATAGCCAAGGATTCTCCGAAGAGACCTGGTACCAAAGGAATTAAGTCTCCATCTCAGATCCTTGGTCAGAGTCCAAGTCTCGCATCCATAGAGCAAGACTGGAAGCACCAAGGACCTGAAGACTCGAACTTTTGTCCTCCCGCACAGGTACCGGAAGCGCCACACCCCATTATCCAGTGAATCCATGACTCCCCAGGCCCGACCCAGACGTCTATTGACCTCTGACTCACAGCCAGCAGAGACATGAATATCACTGCCAAGGTAAGTGAATCTCTCCACGACCTCAACATCCTCACCACAAACAGGCACAGACAGAACAGCAGCATCCAATATGTCATTGAAAGCCTGGATCTTAGTTTTGACCCAGGAAACCCGTAATGCCAGCTGCTCTGACTCCTCATACAGCACCTCGAGGGCCCCCAAAAGGATATCTAAAGTCTCCGCAAAGATGACTGCATCATCTGCGAAATCAAGGTCAGAGATCTTGACATTGCCAAACAATCCACCGCAGCTTGATCTCTTGGACATCCTCTCAAGAATCCAGTCCAGACAAGTGCTGAAAAGTGTTGTGGCCAATACACACCACTGAGGAACTCCAGTAACAACTGGAAATAAGTCAGTGTTGGTACCACCACATCTCACAGCACTCTCAGTACCAGAATAGAGTTCAGACATCAGATCGATCAGTTTTGGTGGCACCCCACAAAGACCAAGAATCCTCCAGAGGGCATCCCGATTCACCGAATCGAACGCTTTACAGAGATCAACATAGACTACAAGCAGCCCCTGCCGAAACTCTCGTCTGCATTCGGTGAGGACCCGAAGAGCAAGGGTACGGTCAATAGTTGACCTCTTTGGTGTAAAGCCTGACTGCTCTGGATGCTGGTGCTCAAACAGATGGTGGCGAAACCTATCAATAATTATCCGAGCAAATACCTTGCCCAGCACTGAGAGCAGCGTCACCCCTCAGTAGTTGTTGCAGTCTTGGCGATCACCCTTCCCTTTCCAGAGAGGGACAACAAGGCCCCTCTTCCAGTCAGTTGGAATGATACCCTGTGTTCCAAGCAGAGCACAGAACTGCATGCAACGACACGAGTGCAGCATTTCCACCAGCCTTGAGAAGTTCAGCATGGATGCCACAGATCCCTGGAGCTTTGCCCCGTTTCAACCGGTTCACTGGAGCCCGTGTTTCCACAAGCGAAGGTGGACCAAAGTTGATTGGAGGGTCAGCAACATGGATTGTAACACCCCTGACGTCCAAATCGAGAGCTGGTGGATCAGCCTGGTACAACCGCTCAAAGTAACCGGCCCAGCGGGCCTTCACTTCGGACTCCTCTGTCAAGAGCCTACCACTCTCTGCTCTAACTACAGTGCACCGAGGGATGGGCTTGGATGAACGCAATGCGAGAATTCCTCTGTAAGCAGGATGAGAATCCCTTGACCACAGGTGATGCTCTAGCCCCTCACAGATTCCTCACACATAGGCCTCCTTGTCTACCCTTAGTGCACGTACAGTTTTACGCCTCAGCTCCCTGAACAGCTCAGCTTTGCCATTCAGCCTGGCCCTGCGACTCTGGTCAATGGTATCCAGTGTCCCTTGAGAGACAAAATTCTTCTTTGCCCTACGGTGAGTTCCAAGACATCCACCGGCAACATCAAGGACGGTGGTCTTGAAGCACTCCACAACTCTTCAGGACCTCCCAAAGCACCCAGACTTCTCAAATCTCCACTCAGCCTGTTCGCAAACTCCTCAGCTACCCTCTCATCCTTGAGCTTGCCAACATCCAGCCTCGGCTGGGATGGTACCATTCTCCAGGATTTAAGGTCAGCTTTAGAGTTGTTTCAACAAGCGGGTGGTCAGTATTGAGGAACTGAGCATTCTGGTAGACCCTGCAGTTCTGCATCATCCTCCAGCGACAAACAACGAGGACATGGTCAATCTCCTTTACCACACCGCCAGCGTTGGAATACCAAGTCCAGCGATGAGCTTGTGGGCGCTGAAACCATGAACCAGCCACCCTAAGTCCATGACTTCTTGCAAAGTCAAGGAACTTAGTGATATTCTGGTTCATATTTCCTGACCCATGGGGACCAACACACGTCTTATAACCATCCCTATCAGTTCCAGTCGATGCAGTGAAATCCTCCAAGACTAGAAGTGTATCTCGTCTGGGGCACTGATCAACCACAGACTCGAGCGTGGCGTAGAATGCACCCTTCATGGTGAGATCACTCGCCTCAGTTGGAGCATAAACAGAGACCAGGGAAATGACACCGAAGGAGTGACAAATCCTTAGTCTCATAATACACTCGTTGATCGGTGTTACCTCAATAATCATTGGAGTCAGCTTATTGGACACAGCTACAGCAACTCCTTGGGGATGGTAACCATCAGAGCGACCAGACCAATAGTAGGTGTAACCACCCACCATGATCTCGCCACAATCCGGTTTCCGAACCTCAGAAAGTGCTGCAATGCCGATGTCCAAACGCTTGAGCTCAGATGATAACAGAGACAGGTGATCATCCTCTCTTAGGGATAGGAAATTCCAGGCACCCACCCGAAGGGAGCACCTCAGGTTAACCCAAGGAGACCGCCGTCTGATGGACGACACCTCAACACCACTCCGACACACTCTCCCGCAATCTGACCCAGGGATGTTACCCCGTGGTTTCCCTCCTTTCATCAAAGATTGGGGGTCCTGAAGGTTTTGCCCCAATCCCGTCATCCGGTGAGCTGCCCTGCGAAGGGAAGCTGCACACGAGTTACTCCCACGGAGTGGGTTTTCAGATTTCTTTGCATTTTTGTGTTTTGCAGAATGAAGGGTTTTACGGTTTCCAGAGTGCAAATCCTGCTACCAACCTCCCAATAAGAAGTAACCCAACTGCAGGAGGACATCCGCAGACACAGTTGGGCACGAGCTATGGATGGCCCTTGGCTCACAAAGAGCTCCTCTGCCCTTTGACACGTTTTGTTTTTAATCCTGCTGGGTGTCCATATCCAAACACCCTCCTCACCAAAAAACCTGGTGGGGGAGATGGTTTCGTCGCCGACAACCCGACCACGAAACAGGTTAGTACAGGTTTATATGGTACCTGTCGCAAGCTACAGATCTGATCTGGCCTGATAAGCCATTGTATACTGTAACACTGTAAAAAATCAAATCACTGTAAAAAAAAAAAATCAGATCCAGATCTTCACCAAAATGAGTTTTGCATGAGGAGGTGAAGATGATTTTTTTTCAGTCGATTGAATTTACTAGTGTGTGTGTGCGTGTGTGTGTGTGTGTGTGTGTGTGTTTGTGTGTGTGTGTGTGTGTGTGTGTGTGTGTGTGTGTGTGTGTGTGTGTGTGTGTGTGTGTGTGTGTGTGTGTGTGTGTGTGTGTGTGTGTGTGTGTGTGTGTGTGTGTGTGTGTGTGTGTGTGTGTGTGTGTGTGTGTGTGTGTGTGTGTGTGTGTGTGTTTCATGGTGTCTGTCCCTCACTTAAGTTAAGATTGCAGAAGAATTATATCGGGATAACTCTGCTCTGTGTCTGCTTTTGTAAGTTGCTTGTTTTATTGTCGCACCTCACATTTCTTGCTATCTCTACTTACACAAAACAACAAACTACATTCACTGTGCCACAAATTTTTCCTCGCCTACCTGTAATAAATCCTTTTGTAGAAATGTTCCCATCTCCTTTTTGTCTTTTCTTTCATTGATCCAGCATAGTCCATATACCAGCTGAGCCAGGACTTTATTCCCAATGATCCATTCCTTTTAGCCGGTGAATTCTTGGCAGTGTCACGCGGCTGCATCTGATCCGGTTTGGACAAGGCGTACCGAGGGCGTGTCCCCCAGTAATGAGATCACATGATTATTTTTAGGTAACCGGATAAATGTTAGACAGAGGACCCCATGTCATGTGGTTTATTTATTGGCGTTCACGGTCAGTTTGTGACCCGCCACGTCAAGGAGTTATCCATGTGCGACAGCCTGCGATTCCAGGGAGTCTGGTGGGAACCCGAGATAGCTTCACTCTTTAGTGGTCTTCTCACCCAGACCCCCAGCAGGCAACTATACATATATATTTTTTCTTTTCATAACGATATATAAATATACACATGCATGTGTGTGTATACACGGATATATATATATATATATATATATATATATATATATATATATATATATATATATATATACATATATAAATATATATGTACATATATATGTATATATATATATATATATATAAATATATACATATGTGTTAGCATATATATATATATATATATATATATATATATATATATATATATATATATATATATATATATATATATATATATGATAAATTTGGCATGGGAATGGAATAAAATCGTATATAGATAATGTAGTACTGTGGCCGAGGCTGAAAAGGGCTCCATTTAAGGAGATACCCCTACAAGTTGTATAAAAAGCTGGGACTGGTATTGTTTTAACAGTCTGGATCTCTAGTTTTTGAAAAGTGATGTTGTAATTCCAACAACTTTGTACATCATGCTGAATTAACCCCTTGTTTGTGGAAACTTGTGAAAAAAAATGACCTTTTCAATTATTTTCTTATTTGATGAAATCAGCCCTGTAAAATTTTACCACTGGTGGTTATACTTTTGTATTTTATTGAAATAGACAGGTAGCAATATATTCTAAGAAGTTTTAAGCAGGTTGAGTGTGAAGGGGCCAAATATATACCCAAAATTTGGCAATTTGGACCAAGATGAAACAAATTTTCTTGCTTGTGACCAACAATACATGGTATAACAGTGCCAGACCTGATTTGTTTCATCAGCCTGGATGTCTTATTGATATAAAATCTGTTTAAGCATGGGGAAATGGGTACAACAATGGATAATTAACCCCCTGTTTGCGATAACACGGAGAACTATGCTTGTAACACATCTAATTACATGTGGCTGTCTTTGTGTCCACCTTCATTTCATCATCTCCTTCGGGTTTGTTATTCTGATTTATTCTGTATTCACAGTCTGTACAAGAACAAGCATCTCCACACTCTATTCCAGCAAGCAGTCAAGGAGGCTTCCTCCCACTCAGTCTTTATCAGTGCAGTGGAGATGAGTCAGGTCTCGAACCTCAACTGGAACAGGTGCCTGAGTGAACATCTTCTGAGTGATGCCTCCATCATCACAAGCAGACCAGCCATGGCCAACTGGCTCAATCAATTCTTGATTAGGGATGTGACTTTCACACCAAATCTGTGTTTTATATTTGGTACGAAGGACATGCTGTTTGAAGGAATCCTCCATAGTGGGGAGCATTGATGCTGACTTGTCCATAGTCGCAGCCATGATGCAGTGCAACACATCAAGGGTATCAATGTCTTTCCCCTTCTTTCCGTACAAGAGAAGAGTAGACGTGCAAGCTTCAGTGACACTGTCATCTAGGTTATCCTTATGGAAGGTCTTTAACTTTGATGGAATGCCTACATTTTTCACCGGTTTAAAATTGGCAGTCTTCTTGCCTATTCTGTCCAATGAGCATGTTGTATCGCATCCTGTCAGGGCATGGACAGCGGGGAGACACTCACAAACTGTCGAGCCAAGTTCATTTGCAATCAGATGTACTGGAATGTGGCGCTCCTTTCCAGAATGTCCAACATACACATGGTCAGTTAATTGTCCTCTGCTGAAGTAGTAGACTACTAAGACGAAGACATCGGTACCATTGCAATGAATTATGATCCTATCATGGTCCTTTGACAGACTGCAAGCTTGCAGGATCATCTGAGTGTCGGCTTCCTCCTCGTTACTATAAAGACTTTCAATGGATGATGCACCAGATGGGGTAGTGGCCTTTACAAGCTTTCCCTCACTGAATCCTCCTGCCAAGATGATGGATTTCCCGCATGGAATATATTTCGCTGCATGCTCCAAGATGTAACCCGAGATATAATTTGCAAGGCTTGCCTTGTTGCCTACTCCTTTCTGAAACTTGCGGTTGTTTGGAACTTGTCTGCTCCCCTGGATCTGATACGTAGGTAACTCTGAACCAGAAGAACCTCGTCGCTCTCTTTCTGTTGTCTTGATTGATGACCCATTATCATCGCAATCAAAGACAATGGTCAAACAGCTCACCTCCAAGGATGGGTTCCTAAGAAGTTGAACTGCTTGTTTCTGAACCACTTCTGCCAAATTCTTGAACGTTCTGAACTGGTTCTCATTCAGTGATTGAACCATTGCCATGCCATCGATGATATAAGTGGACGAAGTGGATGCTGGTATCTGTGGCAACTCTGCTGAAACCTCCGGACAATTGGATTCAAGCTTCTGGGCAAGGTCAGCTTTGTTGGTCTTTCTCATCATTCCATCATCATGGAAGAGTGCTGGTGGTACTGCAGCCAGTTCGTACTGGAGGACGTTCCTCATGTCTACAGCACGACACCTGGAGACTGCCAGCACTCATCGAAACAACACCTCCGTGTCAATTTTCAGCTTTCGGTCCTTGTCATTTGGGAGGGCTTTCTTCATGTCTGCAAATGGTGCACTTCTTTAATAGTTCCCAAAAACTCTTTGTGGGCTCATCTCCAAGTCATTCCTTGACAAAGTCATCAAAGATAACTTTGCCCCTGTCTGGGATGCTCTTCATTGAATCCTCAACATCTTGTGATGCCATTTGACCTGTGGTGATGTTCATTAGATGGTCTGGAACATCATCCAGGTCAAATGGACCCTGGCACTGACTATAAAGGTATTCCTTGATGTCCTTCCCATCCTTTCTCTCCTTGTTTGAACGAGAATCCCCAAGCTATTCATGCAGCTTTCCCTTACTGCCAGAGTTACAAAGTCCCTTGAGAGCCTCTGCATATTCACCCTTGATGTGTCATGTCATAAGCCACTGTAACAGTGCGCCTTTGCGCAGGGTGAAACCAATCACGCCTCCCTGGCTCTTATTCCTCGCAATTTATCATTTGTTCCAGAGCTTGATCAGTTGGAACGTAATTGGAGACCCTGGTCACCGGCCTACACACAACAAACCCTCCCTCCATCATGTGGCGATACATCAGTGGCTCTTATTTTAACTGCTTCATCTCTGCGATGTGCACTGGGGTGTATCGGGCATAGTTAATACGCCCAGCAAGGACGAAATACAGGACAGTTTCCATCACAGTTTAAATATGCATGAGGAAGTTTGCCTCCTATCTGCTCACAACAATTGCAGCAATATGTTCCCAGACTCTAGAAAGCTATCCCAGTAGGCAAATGTCTCTGAGCATTGTCTTCCTTCTTTTCAAAAGAGAGCTATCATATCCAACACAGACTAGGGGATCGCGCCCTCTGATTTCTCAGCAAATGATGGCACAGGTAGTCACATCCTTGGATTTGAAGGACTGCTCAAGATCATGCATGAGTTGCTTGGTTTCATTGGTTAACCATGGCAAACAATTCTTTGTGGTAAAGGCTTCAGCTGAGGTCAGGAACATGTGTGACAGTGCTTCGTGTGCCAGAGGGACACCTCAGACTCCACAGGCATACTGCTTTCCTTGGAGCATCTGGTTTGCTGTGGCTGCTGCATCTGCATCTGATGAGGTTAGGATGTTGTGAAGTCCACCATCTCTGAATATCTTACCAATGCTTGCCAGGAAAGCCATTGTCAGATGCATTCCTCACAGCCTCATCGTTACTTTGCCCACCAAAGGTTCTGGCCTGCTCCACAGAATCTAGTGTGCCTTGTTGTAGATTGCAAGGTCTGCTGTAACGAGCATGTGGTGCTGCCCCAACTCTTCAGATATGTGCACCAGTCTCAACAAAGTTGTAAAGATGTGAGGAAGATCAGATGGTGAGGCATTGATGAAGGGAAGGTATCGAATCTTTGCAACTGCGACATAGTACTGTGGCCGAAGCTGAAAAAGGGATCTCTTTAAGGAGATTCCCCAATTGGAGGTATAACAAGCTGGGGCTGGTCTCAATTTAACCGTATGGCACTGTTATACCATGCATTGTTGTTCACATGCAAGAAAATTTGTTTCATTTATATCGAAATTGCCAAATTTGGCTACAGTTTTGGCTCCTAAATCCGCTACCTGCTTAAAACCTCATAGAATATTGTTACGGCTGTGGAAATTCGCAGAACACCATAAAGGTCCTTAGTTCAGTTATATCGCTAAGTGTGTGTTCAGTTAGATTTCCCCACCGTTGTTTTATGGGAATTATTTGTGTGGACAGGGCTGTGATCTTTGAGTTAGCCGTTATTCTTTACTATCGTTATTTTGGACCAACCGCTTGACACAACCACCCTGCAAGGGACAAAGAGAACTACCGCGGTGGCGCGCGTCCCTAATTTGGTGGGAAAACGCTTCCTTCGAGAAGTTTCCCACATGTTCTCGAGGTTTCCCGCATTTTCTGCAAGGAGGGTGGGGCGTGGGTAATAAAAAGGGCGCACGGAGCGTTCTCTCTCTCTCTCTCTCTCTCTCTCTCTCTCTCTCTCTCTCTCTCTCTCTCTCTCTCTCTCTCTCTCTCTCTCTCTCTCTCTCTCTCTGGAGTTGCTGTTGTTGCTGCTGCTCATGCTGAGGAGAATCACGAGGGGGAGCTGCTGCACTGCTTGTGCTGGTGGAAAGAACTCTCTCTGGAGTTGCTGTTGTTGTTGCTGCTGCTCATTCTGAGGAGAATCACGAGGGGGGGCTGCTGCACTGCTTGTGCTGGTGGAAAGAACTCTCTCTGGAGTTGCTGTTGTTGTTGCTGCTGCTCGTGTTGAGGAGAATCGCGAGGGGGAGCTGCTGCTGCTGCTGCTGCTGCTTGTGCTGTTGGAAAGAACTCTCTCTGTCATTGCTGGTGTTGTTGCTGCCGCTGGATGCCGCGGAAGGAGCTTTGCTGATTCTGCCAGAGCTGCGTGAAGATCTGGGCTCGTGTCCGAGTCAGGAGCTTGGAGCGGTCGGTCGGTGGAGGTCCGGGCGTCGCAAAGGAGATGCGGGCTGGAGGCGCAGCACTGCTGTGTCGCGCGAACCTGCGCGTGCGTGTGGGGAGAGCCGGAAAGAGCTCGCCTGCCACTTGGCAAGGCCTGGACGCAACCGCGGATACGCTCGCTGCCGTGGGAACGGCGCGACTCGCCCCAGCAAGGCACCACCAGGGTGCAGGTAACCTGCAACGGTCTCCTGGAGCCCTTTTGGTCACCAAAGCTCCACGTTATAAAGGCCCACAGGCCCAGTCTGACTCTCTTGTCTGTGAGGGGGTCTTTTCTTTGCTTTTCTTTTGAGTGAATGTTGTGGCGCTGAGTCTTTCAAGTAGAACTGTTGTTAAGTAAATGTACATGATAAATCATAGACGGTCGTAGTGCTTTACCTTAATCGTGTCTTGTCCCTTTTCCCCATTGATTGCATGCCTGTATATACCTGCATCCCTGTATACGTGTGTAATAAATAAATGTGCTTGTTTAAATGTACCCTGTTCATCGTGTCATTTTCCCCCATTGAAGTGCCATATTGTTTTTCGGAATACTAGTTGGTTTCTGAATACCGATAAATAGAATCGGGTCCGGCGAGGTCTGGTGATAATACCCACTCGGTTATCCCAGAATGGAACGAACCGCTTAAGCGGTTCGTGTCCAAACAGGCCTTCGCCGAGGTACGGTCCCTCTGTAGGTTACTCGCGCAAATACTTAGGTACATCGATATTTGGCGATTGACCCTGTCGCGGGCGGGTAGAATATGGACTGGGCTGTGGTGTTCGTTGAAGGCCCACCTATGACTGGTTCTGGGCGTTGTTCCGGGAAGTCACGACTGAATTGCTCGTCCGGTGGGCGTGTGGCTGCTATTAGTGAAAAGCGGTCGTTCGCAGGGCGGGCGGTGTAGATTCGTAACAATATATTGCCACCTGTCTATTTCAATGCAATACATAGGTATAACCACCAGTGGTAAAAAAATTACCAGGGCTGATTTCATCAAATAAGCAAATAATTGAAAAGGTCATTTTTTCACAAGTTTCCTCAAACAATGGGTTCATTCAGCATAATGTGCACAGTTGCTGGAACTACATCACTTTTCAAAAACTAGAGATCCAGACAGTTAAAATGAGACCAGTCCCAGCTTGTTATACCTCCGGCAGGGATGCACGTAATTTTATGGGCCTTGACCGCTGTGCTAATGCATGCAGTTTGAGAGGAAGCGCTGAATACATAAAATTTAATTAGCAAAAGTTAATAATCTTCATCTGAAATGTTGCTATCAGTAAAAATGTGATAAAAGTGATATTAAATAGTTGTGGATCATGGAAATCTTTCTCCCATTTCGTGTAATTTTCACGATATACCGTACACTCTTTCTATTCCGAGGAACTTAATGTTGTGCAAGCTGAGCTACTGATAAATAAACTGAGCTATTCAACATGACACAAGTTCTGAGAAACAATGGGTTCAAAGTTCAAGCTTCCATTTAGAATTTCATTCAACTCCCACTGAAGAAAGATCAGTATCAACCTAACATAAACACCCAAATTGTACTGACCTTGAAAGATTAATAGTTCACTTAACACTGTTTGACCTCGGACGTGAGAAAGTCTGATTTATGTCTCAAGGGCTCAAAGCGCTCAACTACACCTTAACTCCAAATTGAACAGATATTTTCGACCTTAAACATTTACACAGATATGCTAAATTGCAAACTCGGTTCAGTCAATGACATCCAAAATCCGATGTATACTAACACAATGCAAGCAAATGCCAAAAATTAATGAATGTAATTTGTCATTTCATTTCAATGTGATAATTGCTTTCACTTAGCATTTCTGTGTTCTTATTGTTGTGATAAAATCACGTCTTGTGTGTTTAATTAATTCGAACAGTTTCTGCAATATGTTTTTGATTTCCATGTTTATCAATTTGTTTGCTCGATGTCCCTCATTAATGTTGAGCAAATCAGTATTTTTGGATGCGAATTATATCAACATTAAATTAAATGTTTTGTTTTTATAACTTTGGAGTACCTTCAGCACTAAATGGGTATGATCATAATAAGTTAGATCATAATAAGTTATTTCTCAAACTGACTTTTTCTCAGTGTTGTTGAACACCGCTCCTTCCCAATTCCACATACGTACAGGCGAGACATGATGTCATCACCGGGCATCGAAGGAAGGGAGTACTCAGTTTTTACTCCGTTTGTCATCTTTTTTGTTTCTTGGAAAATCGAAGATTTTTCAAATATATTGGTTAGTCGATTTTGTTGTTCTGTCTGTTTTTTTGTTTGTCTGTTTGTTTGTCTGTTTGTCACCTATAGGTCACGATTTTAAACTAATCTTCATGAAACTTCACCACATGGTCGAGTTTGTCATAAGGAAGAAGCCTGTTGTTTTTGAGGTCAAAAGGTCAAAAGATCAACAGATGCCAAAGGTCAACAACATAGGTGAGATTTCCAAATTCCTCAATTTTCATCCGATTGACTTGAAATTTGAAGAGGATTTATATTTTATGTCACTGAATTCAACTAGACAATTATTTTTGAGGTGAATATAGACCATAAAGTCAACATAGGTCTAAGGTCAATAACTAAGGTGGTATTTCATGAGTACATGAATAATTCAAAAGGGCATGTGGTCAGGGAAGAGTATTGATTATGGGGGATTTTAACTTGCCAGGGATCAGGCCAGAACAGAGGGAGGGGGGGGGGGGTCAGGTGGACCAGTTGGCATGGGCCCAGCATCCAGAAAATGTTCAATGTCTTCAGTTCAAGTCCCCTGTGGTGGGAGATACTGAAAGAACACCTTGTCTCACTGCATAAAATGTCAAAGAGAAGGTGGTCAGCGAGAATTGACTGTGGAAGACCAATTGCATGGCATTTGGAAAGTGTTAGTCATATGTTTTTAGCACTGATTACAAAAATACTTAATGAGGAGTTTGAAATGGGGGCCTACATATCCCATCTGGCCTGGGCCTATTACCAGCTTGGCACGGGCCCGCCAGGGATAGATTGGGTCCAGGAACGGAAAGAGCAGAGCAGATGAGAATTTCCGAGTTTTAGTCCAGGATTGATTTTTAACCCAGTTTGTAGATAAGCCCACGAGGGGGAGTGCAGTGTTAGACCTCCTTTTAAGTCGCGATCCCAATATGGTGGAGGAGGTGGAGGTCGGGGAGCATTTAGGAGCAAGTGACCATAACATTGTGTGTGCAAAGATTCTGTTGAGGGTTAGAGTTCAGGATAGTAAGGTAAGGCTATTAGATTTCAGGAAGGCAAACTTTGAGGGTATGAGGAGAGAATTGTGTGATGTAGATTGGGAGACTCTAACAACAGGACAATCAGCATCAGAGAAATGGGAAACTTTCAAGGAGCAAATGTGTAGAGTGCAGAGTAAGTACATTCCAATAAGGTATAAAACTAGAAGTAGAAAGAGAGCAGGGTGGTTGAGCAGTGAGATAAGGAATGCTACTAAGGAGAAACACAAGGCATTTATAGGGTATAAAATAACAGGACTGGAGTTAGATTTATATCACCATTGGAGTAAACAGAGGAAAGTTAAGAAAATAACTCAGCAAGCCAAAAGAGAGTGTGAGAAGGACATGGCTAAGGATATTAAACATAATAGCAAGGCTTTCTTTAAGTATATCAGGGGAAAAGAACAGGTTGGGACCAGTGTTTTCCCATTGAGGAATAGCACCAGGAGAGTGGTTAGTGATGAAAGTGAGATGGCAGGCTTATTAAACAGGTATTTTTCTTCAAATTTTACACAAGAACAGTCAGGAGAATTGCCAATAGCTGAGAGTATCAATCGAGGAGGTGAGGAAGGGCTTCTCCAGAAGATCCAGGTTGGAGTGGAGGAAATGAAGGAACAGCTCGGAAAACGAAGAGAAGATAAGGCTCCGGGGCCAGGATAATATGTACCTGAGAATATTGATGGAAGTAAGCTCAATGGAGTGGCTGAGCAAGTAAGCGAGATGTCAATGGATATTTTCAAGAGCTCAATGGAGTCAGGACAGGTACCGGAGGATTGGAGAGTAGCAAATTTAACACCAGTATTTAAGAAAGGATCCAGAGAAGAATTGGGAAACTATAGACCTGTTAGCTTAATTTCAGTTGTGGGGAAGGTATTAGACATTAATTAAGGACCGGGTGAGGAACCATTTAAACAAATACAAACTAATTAAAGGTAGTCAGCATGGGTTTACCAAAGGTAGTTCCTGTCTAACAAATCTTTAAGAGTTCTATGAAGCAGTGTCTGATTGGGTGGATGAGGGAAAGGCAGTGGACATAGTATATCTAGACTTTAAGAAGGCATTTGATAAGGTACCACATCGGAGGTTGTTACCAAAGTGAGGGCTTGTGGAGTGGCTGGTCAGGTTGCAAATTGGATTGCAAACTGGCTTAGTGGTAGGAAGCAAAGAGTGGCTGTGAGTGGGAGTATGTCTTGCTTTGAGGATGTAAGTAGCGGGGTACCTCAGAGATCAGTATCGGACCATTACTATTCATTACTTACAGCAACAATTTGGATAATGGGATAAAGAGTAAGCTTTCCAAATTTGCAGATGACACAAAGCTTGGAGCTAAAGTGGAGAACAGAGGGGTTGGTAATCAGATTCAAGAAAGTATTGATACTTGCGCAGATTTGGCAAAAGATTGGCAGATGCAATTTAACCTGAGGAAGTGTAAGGTGTTGGAGATGGGAAAGAATAATGAAAATAGAGATTACAGGATGTAAGGGGTAATTTTAGAGCGTGTCACACAGGAGAAGGATCTGGGGGTGGTAATAGTTACAGGAGGTAAGCAGGCAGCAGCGCGCCAGGCAGCACAATGCCAGACAGCTATCGATCGAGCAAATGGGGTTTTCAGCTGTATTCGGAGAGGGATTAATTATATATCAAAAGTGGAGGTGTTAACATTGTATCGGAATTTAGTGAGGCCACATCTAGAATATTGTGTGTGCAGTTCTGGTCACCACAGTTCCGGAAGGACACAGATGCCATAGAGAGGGTTCAGCGCAGGGCTACTACATTGATTCTGGGCCTAGCTAGACTCAGCTATGAGGAGCGGCTGAAGGAGACAGGGCTTTATCCACTAGAAAGGAGGTGGTTGCGAGGAGATATGATAGAGATGTTTAAGATAATTAAAGGTATAGACAAAATAAGTGCAGATGAATTATTCAACAGAGTAGACAGTGATAGAACCAGGGGTCATAGCCTGAGAGTAAAGAATAGAAGAGTTAAGACGGTAGCAAGGCAGGGGACTTTTACTCAGAGAGTAGTTCATGCATGGAATGGCCTTCCTGGAAAGGTAGTGGCAGCAGAAAAAAGTAGATAAGTTTAAATTAGAATTAGATAGGTACCTGGAAGTTATGGAGATAGAGGGGTATGGGGATGTTGATAAGACTTTTAGGTAGTTTGAGCATTAATGGGTGATTGTGTATGGAGTGCTGTTGGTGGAGGTCTTGTCAAAGGGGGTTGTGTGGTTGATGTTGTGTGTTTTTAATGAAGCCCATGCCCCCTTCTCTGAGGGGAAGAAAAGGGGGGAAAAATTACAAAAACTACAAAAAGTACAAAAAAACCCCCCCAAAAACAAACAAACAATTTTTAGATCCTCGTGGAGGATCTCAAAGTCTTACTCATGTTGTTCTTCTTCTTCTTCTTGTGGAAGTTTTTTCTTTCACAGCCTACAGTTTTCATCGAAACTTCCTGAAACTTGTGATATATATATATATATATATATATATATATATATATATATATATATATATATATATATATATATATATATATATGTAAAAATACCCTGCGCAGACAGTAACCATCTCCGATTTTGAAAATTCCTCCCAGAAAAAAAGTTATGAGGTCAAAATATCGCTGCTAATGGAAATCGCCTAAAAATTATTTCCGAAACTGGGCAAGCTTTTTGAATTCTGTTTGTGGGAATCGAACAGGGCATTAGCAGAGATTAATTACCGCACATATGATACATCACTATGACGTCATATCCATTTTTATGAGGTCATTCCTATTTTTTGACATTTTTTGTTTCACAACCCAGAGTTTTCATCAGATCTTCGTGAAACTTGGTATGTTTATGAAGAAAGCCCACGCGCAGGCAGTAACCATCTCCGATTTTGTAAATTCTTCCTATAAAAAAGTTAACGTCATAATATCGCCGCTAATGGAAATCGCCAATACCATTATCTCCGAAACTAGGCAAGCTGTTTGAATTTTGTTTGCGGGAATCAAGCTGGGCATTCGCACAGATAATTAATTTATCACAAACCTGATACTTCGCAATGACGTCATATTCGTTTTATGACGTCATCATTAAGAGGATGAGGATCTTAGCTCATTTGAGCTTGTTTTTGTTTCATTAATTAAATACATTTTTTGCATTTCTTCCTTGGATCTTGTGTAGATGGGTTGGTGTGGTGCTCGCGCAGGCATGATGGGTTCTAATGGCCTCCACCTATGTTGGATTTCCTTGTTATTCCTTGATATTTTTAAAACCTTAATTTTCTTCCGATTGACATGAATGTTGAAGAAGATTTATATTTCAGGTCACTGAATTCAACCAGCTAATTATTTTTGAGGTCAACATGGACCAAAACGTTAACATAGGCCCAAGGTCAACAACGAAGGTGGTATTTCTGAAATCCTCAATTTTCAACCCATTGACTTGAAATTTGAAGACGATTTATATTTCAGTGACTGAATTCAAACAGCCAATTATGTTTGAGATCAACATCGACGAAAAGGTCTTCATAGGCCAAACGTCAACAATGAAGCTGGAATTTCTAAAATCGTCAATTTTCCTCCCATTGAATTAAAATTTGAAGAGGATTTGCGTATTACGTCACTAAATTCAACCACCGATTATTTTTGAGGTCGACATAGGCCAAAAGGTCAATAAAAGGCTGTGCCGTGCTGTGCTGAGCCATGACAGAGACAGACTGACATATGCTGAAAATTTTCAATTTTCGTCATAACAAGAAAAATATGGTGCACAGCATGATACTTGCAAAATCCATAAAACAAATTTTACCTGGAAAATATTTGATGGTTGAATTCATTGACCAAATATGCAATCCTCTTCAAATTTCAAATTAATTGGATAAAAATTGCCAATTTTAGAAATTTGACCTATGTTGATGTTTTGGCCTATGTTGACCTCAAAAATAGTTGTTTGTTGAATTCAGTGACCTGATATGCAAATCTTCAAATTTCAAGTCAATGGGATGAAAATTGAGGATTTTAGAAATTTCACTTTGTTGTTGACCTTTGCCCAATGTTGATCTTTTGGTCTGTGTTGTCCTCAATAATTGGTGGTTGAATTCAATGAACAAATATGCAACTCCTCTTCAAATTTCAAGTCAATCGGATGAAAATTGAGGATTTTAGAAACTTGACAAAGTTGTTGACCTTTTTGACCTCAAAAATAAATAGGATTCTGTCAGACTACCAACTCCATCATTTGGTGAAGTTTAGTGAAGATCGGTTTAAAATTGTGATCTGCAAGCGATTAAAGGTGAGCCAACAAACGGAAGCAATCAACATACTTGTCAAAAAAATGTAAAAAATTCTGTCAAATAACAAACAAACAGACAGACAGAATAACACATGAGACCAACCAATATACTTGAAAAATCTTTGATTTTCGCAAGTAACAGACAGATTGGGGAAAATATAATGTCCTTCCACATTCGGTGGCAGAGGTAATAAATCACAAATCTACACTTTAATCAGAAGAGAAATACTTCGTAAAATCCACATGAAGGAAACATTTATAGTCTTCATTGTGCCAGACGACAAATACCTCACTCTGTGTGTTCTACAGTAATGTTTTCACAACTGCTTTCTGCTTTGATACATTGACCATGGAACAGAAAAAAAAGATTAAAAGTCTGTTTGGCTTCAGTACAGAGCTGAAGAAAGACTTAATATTGATATTGATTGTCTCTAAAACCTCCAAGAAGGTAAAATGTGTTTGTAGCATGCTGCATGTGCACATTTACAGTAAAGTGATGTCCATGTAGTTTATAAAATAGTAAACATTCACAGGCATGCTTCTTCATGCCAAACTTCATTTTTTTTTTTTGAATGTTGTGAACAAACTTTGGTACATCATGGGTGATGAAGGTTGTGGTCAAGTTTTTCATGTGTAGTTTCTGAGAATAAATCAAATGCCTATTTTGGAGTGCAACCCCTGCAGATCCCTTTAGGACCAGACTTGAAAGAAAAGGAAAAAAAGGATTTATTATTTATTTTATGCCATGAACAAACTTTGGTACAGACAGTGTGTTTAAGGTTGTGGTGAAGTTTCATCAAAATCTATGTGTAGTTTCAGACAAGAAGTTTCAAGTATTTGTGGATGGACGGACGACGTGCCATCCCATAAGCTCCCCGTCACTTGTTTTTTGGTAAATGAGTTACTACTGCCTTTTGACAGATTAGAGTAAGTTCATCAAACTGTGTACTTTATCCCAACGCAGCCAGCAGTTTAGGATCGACGAGAAGCCAAAAGGTTTCAGAAAATTATATTGAGAGTCATTCCAGTCCTGGTGCTATTTGAGTTGTCACAGTCTCAACTGATTCTTCAAGTTCATCCTGCAACAAAGGAGTGGCCAGCCTCTCCCTTTGCTCACAGAGGTGGACCTCATGGGACCTCATGTGAAACGGTCTATCGCACTATCCTGCACATTCTCAGGAGCAAAGAGTTGAGGATAATATAGACACCAACCCTTTGATTTCATTTGGTTCGAAACAAATATCTTTCCCTTGCCATTTGAGGCACCTTGTCTTCTTGTGAGATGCAAAATATTTTTCAGAATAAAAATCAAATTGGTCAATGCATTTATTTTTGGAGACATGATGAATGATAAGCATAAACAATCCACTATTTGGCCTGATGATCCACAATTGATCTAAAGAATGACAGCTCTTCCACAACCATTTTACCTTAATGAATACTAAGTCTTAAATTCAAATCCTGCAAATCTTAAAAACAAAAACCTGCTTCTCAATCCATTTTAAAGACGATACATCTGAGAATACATCTAAAACCCCTGACAGAATATTGCAATTTATAACTTCAAATTATCCCACCACAATCTTATGATAATAATTGTCTTTCCACCATACAAAATCCTGTCACATCACTCACAATTCTTCTCTTTTTACCTCCACTACCGAAGGTGAAGGAGGTTATGTTTTCACCCCTTTCTGTCTGTTTGTTTGTCTGTGCGCAGGATATCTCAAAAAGTTGTGGACGGATCCAGATGAAATTTGGTGGGCAAGTTGGGTGTGAAATTTAACGTACAACTGCTTTTCCGTCAGAGACTACAAAGATACTAAATGTTTTTGCACAATCTCTGGAAAAATAATTGAGATGCAAATTCAAAACGAGATACGAAGTAATCCCAGCAGGAGTATAATTAGCACAAAAAAGTTGTCCTTCCTAAAACACTTTCAATCTCCGTGATAATTTTTTGTTTCCGATGTGTTTCCTGGAGGAACATTGCTGCTCTCTTCATTCAGCTTTCAAAATTTCATTCTACCTGCTCTTTCCACCCTAAAGTAGCACTTCAATGTTTAGACTCCCAATGTGCCTATCTCTGAAAATAGAAGACTAAAATAAGTGGGGAGGGGGAAAGGGGAAAAAATCAATTGCTTTATTATTTAGGGCTATCATCATCCATTTAATTTATATGAACCATGCCCAACCATCACTTGCCTGATCGTTTTAATCGAAAGACAACATGTTGCATTTCACCAATATATCGCATGTTTATCTATGATTCTCAATGAGGATGTAAAATCAAGTGAAATGCATGAAAAAGGATCTTTTCTTAACATGCAGTTGTTTCTGCTGTAATCGTGGTTGTTGTTGCTGTTGTTGTTGTTGTTGTTATTGTTTGTGTGCTCCTCCCCTGTACTGTTGTATATATTTTTCTCTTGCTTCGATAAGTATTACAGTATATAATTTTGTGTGCTCCTTCCGTGTCCGTCATGTCCGTCATTCATTGGAACCACTTGATTAAAGCTCCAAGTCCTGGTTCTTCCTCCTCTCTCCAGGAAAGACTGGCTTTTGAAAAAGTCATTTCTATGATTAAAGTGACACAACGTTTTGTTCCAGGTGAATTGATTATTGGCTTTCCAACCAAGTTAATAGATTATCAGCTTTCCAACAGCACCATTTTTATTATTCCATGACAGCAGGAAGCCTTTAGAATAAAACAACACACACACACACACACACACACACACACACACACACACACACACACACACACACACACACACACACACACACACACACACACACACACACACACACACACACACACGCTTCTCCTTTTAGTAATAGATTTAAAATGGTGGTTCATGGAAGAGCAGGGTGACAGTGGAGCAGTGAGGCCACAGTTGGATATTATACACCAAGTGAGAGGATAAACTATCAAAAAAGGGGTAGAGAAGGAGGGAAGAAACACAGTAAGTTGCAAGTAAGTGTTGGGTTATGTTGTGTTAATGGAAGTAAAAAGGTTGTGAGTAGGGATGGGGATGACATGAGATATTGGGGTACCACAAGCTTGAATCCTTGGAGGGGGACAGTGCAGTTAAACTGTTTCCCGAAGACAGTTACACAAGCAGGAGAAAAGAAGAATAAAATGGTGGAGGTGCTTGGTAAGCCTGGATTTTAGGAATCCGAACCAGGAAGGGATTTGTGGAGAAATGTAGACAATTTTGTAGATCTTCCCAAAAAATTATATTATTTAACGTATGCAGCCAGGTAAATCTGTAACATAATCTCGCAACTTTACATTGCATTTACGTTAAGACTCTCAGAAAGATCTTTAGCTCATCTGAAGGAGTTACTTTTACCTCGTATGCATAGAAAGGACAATCTTTATGGTTCAGTCTCAACTTCTTATTCATACGAGACAGAATCACATCAATGCATGAAATATCTGTTACTTTTGTCTCCATAACAAGAGTATCATTGGTGGTGTGAAGTTGACCAGCTACAACCAGGACCATCTTTGTCTAAATCTGCATGTTCTTTTGGAGGATTCTGATTAACTTGCATCTTTACCACCCTTTCACCAGTGAGCAATCAGTTATTCCTCCACTGGAGGATTTGTATCCATGAAGCAGGCTTACGGATTCACTCCCTTCTTTTAAAAATATGGTGATTGTTTCACTGTGAGCTAAATTGGTCTTTAAAGGACCCACTTGGGCATTTGGAATAACCACAGATGTATTAGCAGAAACGTTGTGCTCCACCTGTTCAGTTTGAATCACAACACTGCTAGGGCTGTCATCATCCTGAAGCAGCTGCAACCCACTAATCCTACTCTCCCCACAGAGATGGCTCCATCTGGCTCATGACGAACTGCATTCTGACAAGTGTGTAGTAACGTCTCTTGTTTTTTGATTTATGTTTGTTTTGTTTTTTTTGTAACTTTCGTCGAATCATAATTTTCCCCTTCCAAACATGTTACAGGAGCAGAACTTATATTACTGTTAAGTGACTGGTGGGATTACACGAGAAATTCAGCAACACAACTTTTCCCCAATACATGAAAGTGTCTGAAACAGGTGTGAAACCACTCCGGCAGAAATGTCTCACATGCCCAAACCCTCGGTACTTTAGTATATCGGAAGAGACGTAAATCTCCTTATCGTAAGTCTTTTGTAAATTTGAAACTACGATTTCAAAATTTTGTTTTCACTCTTCAGCACCACGAAGACATATTTTAAAAGACTTCGCACATTAAAGCATTATCCTCCAATGCTCAGAGGAATAATTTAGCATTCGAGAAACAATGGTGCCATATTTGTTTGAAGCATCACCAATTCATTAGTTTTTGTTTTTGAAAAGATAAACATTCGAAATAGTTTTCCTTGCTGTGGTATTATAAGGATACACCATCACACAATGGTCCAGATGCAAAACTACCCTCCAACTATACCTGCAACTAAAGCTTTGTCACATTCAAAATCAATCATTTGTTTCTACATGTATGAGACAGCAGAACCATTTTCAATTCCAATCACATTCCAACATGTTACACACATTTTTATCTGGAAATACTTTGCAAAGATGTAAAGGATACACTGCTTGCGAGGAAGTTTCTCAAATGCGGGTCTTACGAGGCTTTACCGTGGTCTCAAGCGAAACAACATCACTCCATCACTCCAACCAACATCAAGCGAACCAGCCTATCCTCGACAGGAAATGGCAGCCATAAGAGAACGAAACAGACTCAAACCAAATAAATACAAACCAAAATTAAAGACAGTAAGTTAACTCTGACTATTTATCAGAACTCCAAAATACTTTAAATAAATAGCCATCAGAAAAGGTGAGAAAGGAGGTTCCAGCGGAGTCATCCAGTAAAATATTTTTCACCTGCCAATCAAGCTGTCTCTCTCCCCCTCTCTTGAAAGCAACATCAAGAGTAAAAAAGGAATACCAATTACAGGAGAGTAAAAGATTTGGCAAAATAACAGGTTGGGAAAAGTTAGCATCAAAGCAGTGTTGAACCAAGATGCACTCTACAAACAGCATGGAGAGAGAGAGAGAGAGAGAGAGAGAGAGAGAGAGAGAGAGAGAGAGAGAGAGAGAGAGAGAGAGAGAGAGAGAGAGAGAGAGAGAGAGAGAGAGAGAGAGAGAGAGAGAGAGAGAGAGAGAGAGAGAGAGAGAGAGAGAGAGAGAGAGAGAGAGAGAGAGAGAGAGAGAGAGAGAGAGAGAGAGAGAGAGAGAGAGAGAGAGAGAGAGAGAGAGAGAGAGAGAGAGAGAGAGAGAGAGAGAGAGAGAGAGAGAGAGAGAGAGAGAGAGAGAGAGAGAGAGAGAGAGAGAGAGAGAGAGAGAGAGAGAGAGAGAGAGAGAGAGAGAGAGAGAGAGAGAGAGAGAGAGAGAGAGAGAGAGAGAGAGAGAGAGAGAGAGAGAGAGAGAGAGAGAGAGAGAGAGAGAGAGAGAGAGAGAGAGAGAGAGAGAGAGAGAGAGAGAGAGAGAGAGAGAGAGAGAGAGAGAGAGAGAGAGAGAGAGAGAGAGAGAGAGAGAGAGAGAGAGAGAGAGAGAGAGAGAGAGAGAGAGAGAGAGAGAGAGAGAGAGAGAGAGAGAGAGAGAGAGAGAGAGAGAGAGAGAGAGAGAGAGAGAGAGAGAGAGAGAGAGAGAGAGAGAGAGAGAGAGAGAGAGAGAGAGAGAGAGAGAGAGAGAGAGAGAGAGAGAGAGAGAGAGAGAGAGAGAGAGAGAGAGAGAGAGAGAGAGAGAGAGAGAGAGAGAGAGAGAGAGAGAGAGAGAGAGAGAGAGAGAGAGAGAGAGAGAGAGAGAGAGAGAGAGAGAGAGAGAGAGAGAGAGAGAGAGAGAGAGAGAGAGAGAGAGAGAGAGAGAGAGAGAGAGAGAGAGAGAGAGAGAGAGAGAGAGAGAGAGAGAGAGAGAGAGAGAGAGAGAGAGAGAGAGAGAGAGAGAGAGAGAGAGAGAGAGAGAGAGAGAGAGAGAGAGAGAGAGAGAGAGAGAGAGAGAGAGAGAGAGAGAGAGAGAGAGAGAGAGAGAGAGAGAGAGAGAGAGAGAGAGAGAGAGAGAGAGAGAGAGAGAGAGAGAGAGAGAGAGAGAGAGAGAGAGAGAGAGAGAGAGAGAGAGAGAGAGAGAGAGAGAGAGAGAGAGAGAGAGAGAGAGAGAGAGAGATATGGAGATATGGAGATGAAGATGAAGACTTTCTTTATCCTGACTTCAATCATTATCCTCTGGAGGTTGCATCTATTAAAGTTAAGGCCACTTCCTACAGGTGGGACTACAATTACCATTGTATCCAAAGGTTACCTCATTAGGCAGAGAGAGAGAGAGAGATACAGACTGGGCTGAGAGATCATCAGGAGCTCCGTGCGTGTGATGGAGCAAGGGGCAACTGAGACTCATCTGACTGGGATGGAGACTGCCATGATCGGAGACAGATTCGGTCTGCATAGCTAAACGAGCAAAAATAGTGATTTAACACAATCCTCAGCATCGTAGCGTCCTTGCACTGTGTCACTGCTGTTGTTGACTCCGACACGAGGTGAAGCTGTGAAGGTAATGGTCCCTGAATAATTTCTCACGAAAAATTATTTCCTTTGTACTTTTTCATGATTTTAATGGCAAGAAAATAGGCATTTATGTTCTGCTTGGCTGAAAGGAATCAAAGTTCCTCAACCACAAAACATGTACTACATTCATTCTGCACAAATCGAGTCCAATAGGCTGAAGATCCTGATGGAGCAGATCCGATGATGTATAAACCTGAGTGCCTCGGGTTACAATATGATAGTCACATTGATGTGAAGCACACAATTCGAGTAATGTCACTGATTTGCACTTTCTTATCAGCATTACCATTCTGGTGTGACCCATGTCAGCCACAACTTATTTTTAACTCTAACCCCCACGCTCACAACTACATGTATGCACACATTAAAATGAGCTTGTGTTTTAATTTTGTTGCATTTGAATGATTATAATTTCACAACATAAATGTCTTCTTGATTTCAAACAATGATAGAAACCCTTTTTTGACAACAACTAATAATTTCTAAAAAAATTTGATTTTTTTTATTTTATTTAATCAAAAATGCTTTTTGAGGTGATTAGTTCTGCCTATTAACAAAAGCTTATTTGTCCATTTATCAATTTGAATATTGCTATTTATATTTACCTTGTTGCATTAAATGAATGAGGCACAAATCATGTAGTACATCTATGTATAAATCAAGCCAGCAATTGAAAATATAGCCCAGGTACCCGTCGGTGACATGTGCTGACACGAGGTCTGAGAAGCCTGGATACATAGCCTAACATTGGTTGGTTCTCGGTAAAGAAAACCACAACACGAAATTCTGTGTGAGGCCGAAGTAGTTCTTGATTCACTCGTCTTCTATTATACCAGAACACTATTTTTATTTGTTCAGATGAACACAGTAGGTGAATGAATCAAAGAAGGAATAAATATTAAATGAATGGTGGCACCATAGAATAGTTCAACAAAAGTGAAATATACAAAACTAATAATTACCTGAAGATGAAGTACAATTTGAAAACAAATCAGTCAAAATTAAACATCATCAACTCAATGGACTTGTGAGTTATGATCCGTGATACACAACCGGCTCAAGATTCTGTGACAAAAATTCAACTCACGTTATTCGAGTCTTCATGAAAATGCAATACAATTGATTTGAAAACAAGCGTATTTACCTCTACCACCGAAGGTGAAGGAGGTTATGTTTTCACCACTTTCTGTTTGGGTAGTCGATCCAGTTGAAAAAAAAAAAAAAATTAAATTTTGAAATTTGTTCTCCCCTTATTATCACTTTTTCCGTCGATATGTTTGTCTCTCTGTTCGGTCCAGTTCTCCATTAATACAATGGCGATTTCGATGAAACTTGGTTGGTAGGTTAATACCATGACCGAGTTGTGTGCAAATGAGAACCGTTGCTATGGACACCACCGTTGCCGAGCAACGGGA
Source organism: Eptatretus burgeri (assembly GCF_056783735.1). Classification (NCBI taxonomy): domain Eukaryota; kingdom Metazoa; phylum Chordata; class Myxini; order Myxiniformes; family Myxinidae; genus Eptatretus; species Eptatretus burgeri. Next base: position 42,736,045 of record NC_140973.1, on the reverse strand, counting down.
CTTTGAAATTTTTGAAAAATCATTAAAAAATTATTTTTTCAAAAATCAAAAATCGCACCACGAGCGACTGCATTCAGCCATATTGTCAAAAATTTCCAACCGGATCCTAACAAAACTGTCGGAGAAGATAGACTTTGAATGAACCCTGGTCAAAAACAATAAAAAAACGAAGTTCGTTATATCTCAGAGACTATGAGTCAGATATACATGAAACTGGTGTGGTAGGTTCATGGTATGTCCTAGTTATGTGTGAGAAAGAACCGTTGCTATGGACCCCTCTGTTGCCTAGCAACGGCCGAAAAACCTCTAAATGTGGGGGTATTTTAAGGAAAAAACAATCTGCAGCATTAACCCTTGAAGCTAGAATCATGAATTTTTTTGTGCTTAATCCTCAGGTCATTCCCCATCGAACGGGCCAATCATGTTAGGTTATATTGGGTAGGCGATTACCCATGTCCGCCTACCAGCTTGTCTGTTTGTTTGTTTATGTGCACGATATCTCAAAAAGTTGTGGACGGATTCGGACGAAACTTGGTGGACACGTTGGGTGTGTGGCAAGGACGAATTTCTTAGATTTTGGTGAAGATCCGAATCCGGATCTGGATATGAGAATTATTTAATTTTTAAAGTGATTCTTCATCATTGAGAGATTGGGCCAAAAACAACATAGTGCCGTATAGCATGATATTTCAAAAATGTATTGGGCCCGGTATGTTTTCGTGGATCAGGCATTACATGGCTAAGGTATGCGCTCTACCGAGTAACTCTTCGAGTTTAACTATGTTACTACTTGCACTCTCATAGCAATGGACACACGCTGATCATGACAAAAGGATAGTTCCAGGATGAGTTTTTGTACCTGAGGTCCCAATACCCAATCGGCGTTAATATAATGGGAACTCCAGTATTTGGTGTTTGAAAAGATGTTCAAAAATCGTTTTTTTCAAGTATTCGATGTAAATTTATGTTCCACTTGGAACCTTAAGAGCAAACCAATATTTTCAGAACATTTTAGAGCAACCTTTTGAAAGCAAGGAAAAAATTATTAAATTTACCAAGTCATTCCATCAGGGTTTATTCATTCTTCATTTGTGGTGATGTATCATTCACGGCTGCCCTTCGTAGCCATATATATCCGCTCACATGTAACGTGTGCAACCTGGGAACGTAAATTTTTTTAATAGTGTAAGAGCTGCTGAACCAGACAACAACCACAGTCAGAGACAGTAAGCATATCCAAGAAGACCAGACCACTTGCTCTATGTGGTTTCGGTAGAAATTTGCAGTTTGTCCTGGATGCCGGCGATAACTCATCTACTTTTCATGAGAAACACAGTGGGATCTTTAACGAGCAATGCTGACAGACGGGTCCTCCTACTTAACGTCCATCCGATAGATCGCACACAATTTGTTGCATTGCCCTCCATGCGAATCGTTTATAGATGGGTCAAGATTTGAACCCAGGTGAGACAATTCAGAAGAAAATATACGTACTTCTGTTATCCTAGTCCAGATGATGTACAACTTCTATAACAAGGAGTAAAAGACAAAACGTCACAGCCCCTGTTCTTTTTGTAATTTTGCTGTACGGAATTAAAGGGTCAGCCCAGATTTATTTACAACTAAAATGGCCGCCAGTCTAACAGTCTGGTCTACATCAACAAAATGATGTGCATATATAAGCCACCATTCATTATCCATGTGCTAAGTTTGAGCAACATTGGTAAATGCATGTTTGAGAAATGGTTGAGGGCAGGTTCGATACCGGTTTTTGAACAACTAAAATGGCCGCCAGTCTACCAGTCAGCCATCTTTGATGAGATGACAAAATAAAGTTAGGTGCAAGTGTATGCCATGATGTACTGTGCTTTGCCACGTTTGAACAAAATCGGACCATGCATGTCTGAGAAATGGTTGGGGACACATTTAAGTAACAAAATGGCCACCAGTCGGCCATATTGGGTCAGATCTCAAAAATGTAATGAGGTGCATATGTAAGCCATCATTCATTATCTGTGTGCCATGTTTGAGTAACATCAGTACATGCATGTCCGAGAAATGGTTGAGGACATGTTCAACATTGGGTTTTTCAAACCTAAAATGGCCAGCAGTCGGCCATTTTTGATTACACAGTGAAACAAAATAATGTGCATATTTATACCATCATGCAATGTCTTTATGCCAAGTACAAATAAAATTGGTCCATACATGTCTGAGATTTATACCGGGCGTAGTGGCGTGCGCCTGTAATCCGGCTACTCGGAGGCTTGGGTTGGAGGATCGCTTGAGGACGGGGGCTCTGTGCTGGGCCGCCCGGAATCATGGCGAAACCCAATCCTTATCCCTGTGTCGTAAGAGGTGACCAGGGTTGTGTCAGGAAGGGCATCCGGCGTAAAACCTATGCCAAATCAGTATGCGGATCATAACGGATGATCCGCTGTGGTGACCCCTAACGGGAGCAGCCGAAAGAAGAACAACATGTCTGAGATTTGGTTGCAGATGCACGCACAAACACGAAAATCAAGACCAAATCCATAAGCCCCCATTTTGTACCAAGTCCAATTGGGGCTAATAACTAAGGAAAAGGGATAATGACAAATACACATTAATTAATGGATACAAATTGCGTTATCGTACATATCAAAATTGATGTCTTTCAAAGACGTGGACGAAGGTAAATATATGTATCTATAATAATGTCAGTCAGTCAGTCAGTGTGTCTCCTTAACTCCAAAACAATGATACCTCGTGGGCCCAAACTTTGCATGCATACGAAAGGAACTTCAAGGGAGTGCATGAATAAAAACTGGGTGTTTGAGTAAATTTAAACACCCCTTTTGAAGATAATTAACGGCTTCATTGATGATTGGAAATCAAGCCATTGGAGGAGAGGAAGGATTTAATTTCAGAAGCCATTATGGATTCCACAACCTTGCTGATGATTGGCAGAAGGCTGATTGGTTTGTAGTTGCAGGGATCTGTTTCTTGCACCATTTTTATGCAGAGTGGTAATGCTTGCTGATTTCCAAGCAGATGGCAGATGGCATTGAGCAAATGAGAGGGTGAATAGAACAGAGAGAGAGGGTGAGCAAGAGCAGCAGAGCAGGTTTTTACGACACATGGGCTGATGCCGTCTGGACCAGTGGCAGAATTAGTCAAGGTTTGACAGCAAAATCTTCACCTTGTTGGGACAAAAGGATACAGAGTCCAGGAACAGCTGGATGCGACTGGGAAAGGTGGGTACAGAAAGCGATAGGATTGGGACACAAGATTTAGAAGGAAACATGGAGTTTAGGCATTCAGCCTTTTCATGTACAGTGTCAGCTGTGCTGCCATTTGAGGTAAGGGAGGGATTGAGGGGGAACATACACAAGAAACAGACTTAACAAGACGCCACCAGGATTTGGAGGAGGGAGAAAGGTTTGACAGTTCAGACTTGAGATTAGAAAGATGTTGTTTCTTAGCTCTCCTGAGGTTAGACTCAGACTTCTTCTGAGCTTTGTGGAAGGAAATGAGATTGCCTTCAGTCGGATTTGCCTTCCATGAGGCAAAGGCAAGTTGTTTCAGGACAACTGCATCCCACAAGCTTCATTGTACCATGGGTGGGAGGAAGGGTAGGACAATTTAAGACAAGGTGGGATAAATCTGTGCATGAGGGAGAGCAAGTTTCTTTGAAAAAATTCCCAGGATGAGTTGATGCTGGAGAAAGTAGAGATGGCAGACCAGTCTAGAAGTATGATGGCTGCTTGAAGTCCCTGCCAGTCGGCCTGAGTTAAATGCCAGACTCGATGGCACTGAGGTGGTTCTCTAATAACAGCCAGATATCTACTTTGACAAGCATGTGGACAGATGATAATTGGAGCAGAGAAAGAACAGCAGATATTATCAGGGAGATTGGTCAAAATCAGGTCCAGAAGAGAAGGAGAACTGTTGCTTGAAATCCAGGTCTGGAAGTTAACATATTGTGTCAGTCCCAACGAGTCACATAAGTTTTTTTTTTAATGAAGTGCCATGGCAGGTGAGGGAGGTATTAGTCAATGGCATGATGGCAACAGTCAATGGCATGATGACAATTGAAGTCACCACATATGAGGAAGAGAGAGTTGGGATGAGAGGATAGAAGTTGGTCCATGTTTTCGGCGAGTGAAGTGTAAATGGAGTCATCACTGTTTGGTGGATGGGAAGGACAACTGAACTGACTTTTTTCAGTCAGAGATATTCTTCACGCACATATAAACATGAAGTGGGAATGGAGGGGAAGCCGTAGCCAGAGGTATTCCTGGGGGTGTGCGGGAGTGTGGGCAGTGCATGGAGAGTGAGGAATAGAGTCTTTGATGAAGAGAGCAACTCCTCCACCACGACGAGGCTCAGGTCTGTCATACCAGAGGAGAGAGTAACCAGGGAGAGATACTGTACTCGGGAGTCAGAACATCTTGAAGGAGGAAAATTTCTGTTAAGCAGATTATGTCTTGTTTGTCAGTGGCAACCTGTATGGAGAGATCTGTTAGGTTTGAGTGAAGGTCCCGGATGTTTGATCTCCACACTGTTAAGGAAGAGGGAGGGGAGGGGAAGGAGGCAGCTTTTCGGTGTGAGGGTGGGGGTAAGTTTTGAGAGGAGGGAGGTTGGAGGGAGAAGGGTGAGGGGGGAGTTTTTGAGAAGGGTGAGACGGAAACTTGGAGGGGGAAGAGTGTGAAGGTTGCTTTGAGAGGTAGGGGTGAGAGGCGAAGGATCAGACTTGGTGGTGGCATGATGAAGAAGGCAGTGGGAAGGGGGAGGTACATGATTTGAGGGTTTTGGAAGAGGGAGAGGTGTGGTGAGAGGAAGAAAGAGCATGTTTGAGATGTTGAGGAGTGTACTGATTGAGGGAGTGTACCACTCAGACTCCTTTTATAGTATACTAGAAGCACCTGCTCTCTACAGGAGGACCCAAGGGGGTTATGTTATTATCCAAATTCAAATATGTAATTCAAAATACCTCTCCAAAATACCTAGCACTGCATAGTTCAAAATACCTCACTGCACTGGAAAACGTGGGTACAGGAATATTATACAGTACTGTAAATGGTGGGGACTTCTATTATGCTGTCCCACCCAGAGTGGCACTACATGATACATATTTACATGGATAATTTGCATCCCGCCCCAACACCATCGGCAAAGATAAAAGCACCCCTGCACACTATTTGGGGTCATTGTGATCCTATGTAGCAAGTCTGGATGTAATAGGCACCAGAACTGGAGGAAGAGTAGTACGAGAGAAACACAAATAAACACACACACACACACACACACACACACACACACACACACCAGTCTGTGAATTACAGAAAGGATACAAGTCAGAAAAAAAGCCTGGTGTTGGCTTTGTGGTTAGGGTGGTGGCTTGGGATCCCAGGGTCCTGAGTTCAAGCCCCTTTGGCTGCTGAATTAACACCAGAGGTTGACTCAGCCTGTCATCCTTCCGAGGTCGGTGAAATGAGTACCAGTGTACTGGTCCCGGTGTATGCCCCGGTAAGAATAGGTGTACCATATCCCTGTGTGTCGTAAGAGGCGACCAGGGTTGGCGTCAGGAAGGGCATCCGGCCATAAAACATTGCCTCAAGAAAAAGCCCAACCCCTGCACAGCAGGGAAAAATGGCTGTAAAAACGGTCATTTTATACAAGTCAGAAAAAAAACATGTATGAATGGAATCCCCAAACACAAGGCAAGAAGGAATGACAAGGGAGAAATTTTTATTTATTTATTCATATGCAGCCTGTGGCTGCTTGGCTGTATCATTTTCTGGAGGCACAGCTGTGTCACTGATGTAATGCTCTATAACAAGTAAGCCAGTACTCATTTTGCCAACCTTGGAAGAATGACAGGCTCAGTCAGCCAAGCTGGTGTTCATTCGACAGATTAATTCAACAGATTAACAGGGGCTTGAACTCAAGACCCTAGAATCTTAAGCTAGCCACCTTAACCATGAAGTCAACACCAATATTTAAGGTAGAGATGACACCACAATACACCAGCACAATCCTTTTACGAATTGCCATCACGACATGTTTTGACATTTTTGTGTTGGGTGACAATAGTAACAATTGTATGATGATGTCTATGTTGGAGGTAGTTGTAGATTTGTAGTATGGGTTGGTGTAATTGTGTATTTCATTAGTTGTGAGATTGAAATGGGAAAATGTCAAGACTTACCTTCTTTGTCATTCTTGTCATTCCTTCCTTGTTTGCTTGTTGTTCAGGAGATTCCATCTGAACATGTTTTTTTCATTTTTATAAAATGTTTTTTTTCTGACTTGTTTAACTCTTCCCAATCTGGATGCCAATGACATCATCGTCAAGTAAACTATTATGAGGGGCATCGACCCCCACCCCCTCAGCGATATATCTCACACAAGTCTCTTCCTTCGTTCCCTTCATGTCCCGTCCAATATTCCCGTCCCTTCTGTCTCCACTCAGACACTCTGCTACCCTGTTGTCCTTCACTTTTGGAATCATCTGTATATTTTGTATGCCAAAATGGCAGAATTTTTCTTTGCCCTCTCTCCTTTCTCTGCTCCTTCCCTTATATTCTATCCCCGTACCTGTATATCATCCCAATCTTCCTCTCCTTCTCTCCCAAACTCCACTAAACTCCTTACCTTCTATTCTATCCCCGTACCTGTATATCATCCCAATCTTCCTCTCCTTCTCTCGCAAATTCCACTGAACTCCTTCCCTTCTATTCTAACCCCGTACCTGTATATCATCCCAATATTCCTCTCCTTCTCTCCCAAACTCCACTGAACTCCTTTCCTTCTCCTACAGTCATGCATTCTCTTCTTTTGCTCAATTTACTCCCCACCTACACTTACACAATAAAGAGATACCTCCAATCCAATCATCTTCCCTTCTGTTTCTTTACTCAATGTTGGCATTTCCAATTTATTTCCTCCCTACCCTGTGTAAGTGTAATAAATAGATGCTTTATAAAGAGGTCACATGATCACATCTATTGACATAAGGAAGAGGTACTGCACGATTTGCTTGAACAGTAGCACCAGTGTGACCACTCCTCATTTTCATAAATGCCAAGGTGAGCCAATGAAAAAAGCCAAGAATTCACAAGGTTTCGGAAAAGCGATGATATCCTGCTCTGTGTCTCCTTTTGAAAGTTGCCTTTTGCCGCACGCCACAAATTCCTTGCTATCCCCTGCTGTACATAAACATAATAATCCAATTCTAAGTTCAATTGAATAATGAATAATAACTAGAACTACGTTGTCGATGGCACACCATCGCATATTCCCGCGCGCACTGCTTTGTCCCATTAACGCTAGGTGAAATTTTATCTTACAAAATGGATTGACTATTCTTTTCTATTTGATGTGCTTTATGACCAAAGACTTACTATGTTTACTAAATCAGAAGTCATTGCAAGCATGTCAACATTTCATGAAACATTAATTTACCACTGTCCAGCAATATAGATCTGTGCATCAATTTAATCATAGGAATGAACTATGTATAATATTAATTAGAATTATTCATAATCAATTAGATAAATACAGTAAAACCTGTGACTGTTTGTCACTCATGGGGGCCACATAAGTAAGTTCTTTATAAAATAATTTACCATGTACAATGGTAAATACACTTTAAGAAAAATCAGCCCTCATGACCCCACCCCCTCTGGCCGGGCCCCTCGGGGTCATATCAAAAATCCAAAAGTGTTGTGCACTTCCCCAAACATATATCGACTATGTCCCAAAGTTTCAAGTTCCTATCTCAAAGAAAGTCATCAGACCAAACACATGCCTAAAAGTAGGAGGAGCTATTTTGACCCCCTATCCGCTAAGCACCCCCTACCCCCCAAGCACCATCTGATCATCATGTGTTTAAAAAAATATGTTGTTAAATGTATAACTCATGAATATGTTTAATTTAAAAAGCTATAAGACAATTTTTTTTTCAATCGACCCCCATGACTCAACCCCTCTGGCCTGGCCCCTAGGGGTCATATCAAAAATCCGAAAGTGTTGTGCACTTCCCCATACATATATCTACTATGTCCCAAAGTTTCAAGTGCCTATTTCAAACGGTGTAGGAGGAGTTATAGGGTAAAACAGACGGACGGACGGACGGTGGAGACAATCACAACATTCCCACTTTTCTTCGAAAGCGCGGGAATAATAAGAAAGTCATCAGATAAACTTAAAAGTGAGTTGAATGGAAATGTTGACTGGATTTCTTGTTTTAAGTTCAAAGATATACTTTGTCATGGCAGATAGCATGGTAATTATTCTCATGGAGAATATTCTAGCGGTATACATCAATGAAAATAAAGCAAAGGTTGCATAATTTACATACGTTGATGTCCTTGATTGTTAAATCACTGATATGTACTATGTATTACAAATGAATTACAATCTCCCAGGATCCACGTATTCCATTAAAATTGACCTTTCTGATCTTGCGAATCTGAACACTATTTCAGTTATTTATTTTGATAGTAGTTTTGTGTAAACTTCAAAAAGAAGCCTCCTTCATCCAAGTTCCTTGTATTTTGTTGGTGGGCCAAATGGCCTCATCCTCCTCCTCCTCCTCCTCCTCCTCCTCCTCCTCCTCCTCCTCCTCCTCCTCCTCCTCCTCCTGTGTTTTTACATTCTTTGTATAAGGCAATGTGATATATATTATGATGAAATTTTAAACACCAGAATTTAAAATCCATGTAATGATGTCAATGTGTTGGAAATTCTAGAAAAGCTTGGTAGCACGTTCATTTTAGTGCTGAACATCATACATTTTTGTGAATCATCCACTAATGATCACCTGGTATTTTCACAGACGAACCGCCTCAGGGAGACTTTAATACTCTTTCGGAATTTTATTCCATGAATATTGTAGAGTGGGGGATCCATAAAATATTGCAGTTGTTGAGTGAGGACAGGTTCTTTGTCCATGAAGATGTATCTGATAAAATGTAGTACTGTATTAAAATAATCTTATCTCATCTCGAGGTATACGCTAAACACTGTACATCTGCTTCTGTACATATGGCTGTGAATAACAATAATAAGTTTTCTAATTCAGGCATTATTTACACAATAACGTATGACTCATAATAGCTGAAGTTGACTGAAACTGAGATCATATATTTTGTGGTCCAGAGATTTTAACGTCTCCATCCCAAACCAAAAAAGCTTATTTCTAAAATTCCCATCTCTTCATTATGCAAGCAAAATATGGCAGAATTGTGACCCCCCCCCCTTCGTCTCCCCACCATGTGCTCCGTAGATGCCACTTCCTTTTCCTCTCCTTACTCCTATCATCTCCCAAACTTTCCCTTTCCCTTTCCTCACTACTCTCACTCTTTCCTATCCTCCTTTCTCTCATTCAGAGAATCAACCCTTCACTTTCCTTTCTCTATTTAGGCTCCCCCACCCCAACAACCCTGTGCATTCATAACCAATAACACCAAATTTGATATTTGGCATCGGTATCCTCATTTTCCGACCAACACATGAGAAATTTCTGCATCAATCATAGTATCACTGATTGTTTTTTTTTAATTGTTTTTTTTTATTACTGTTTTTTTTTAACAGGCTTGAAGCCTTGTGGAATATGTTCAAATCATATTTTCCATTGGCTTTGAATAATTACTTATTTTCATTTTTTGCTTATTGCTAGTTTTTGCTCCTGCAGGTTCAGGCTGCTATGTGCAATGGTGAATCAGCTATTGCAGTTTTAAAAGCCACCAACTGTTACTCGTGTCAATGAAGGACGGCATGAATTATTCGTGGGTCGGAAGAGAAATGTAATGATCCCATCTTCCTAAATTGGACAAAAAGCTTAAGTTAAACTTAAATAGCATGAAAAATGGCTCCATAAATACCAGTAAGACAACTGGGTTAAAGAATAAACACAAAGCCAATTGAAGCATTGTACAGTAAACAAGCACAGTGTGAACAAGAAATTGCACGAAAATTTATCGGAAAAATATTCACATCCGTCAGGTGTAGTAAAAAATATTCACACAAGGGATGCCTTTTGTGGTTACGATTCATAAAAAAGGAAATTTTGAGTAGCTTCTGTGGCTTCCTTTGCTTGAAGACCACATTTAAAACTGGATAAGAAGAAAAATCGAATACGCCATGAAGCGAATTTCAAAAGCAAACATGATATCTACTATCTCACTTAATAATTAGTGCAGTTTATGAGATAAGAGTTTGTAATAGCTTGCAGATATTTGCTGTTGCTGTCGATGATACACATCATGTAACGGGAATAGTGCAATAATCAAGATACATCACATACATAGATGAAGAATTTGATGTCTGAAACACATCTGGTTCAACTTCTAAAACGATTGCAAATGTCAGACAAGATGCTCTGCTCTGTTGAGTTGCCTTAGTCATGCTTACGTAGCTCGACATCGAGCTGTACACCATAATCACTCGTGTATGATCCGCTGTCGTGTATAATACGGAGGGAATTTTTCAGATAAAGTTCTCAGGAAATTACCAGTTTCTATGTATAACCCATACCCAAAAAATTAACTCCAACAAAAATCAACTCCACGTCAGGACTGGAAACTTAGGACACTCAAAAGTAGTGTTTCGCCGATCTATGGAGAGTACCATTTTAGATGATGTTTTCTATTGGAGCTTATATGTTAAACGAGATCTCAATATAAATACTAATAATTAGAAACCTTCAAAGCCACTGACATCTTCCTCACAGAATAATTCCAGCATGCACTCATTGGTGGCAAGTTAATTCGAGTAGAACAAGTATTCCTCAAATTCAGTCACAGTCAGTGTTCTCAGTAGGTTCGTCTTGCCAGATGCAGTCATCCAGCGTTCCATCCAAAGCGTTGGAAATGGAACATTTGAGAAAACCTCTCCTGATTATCACCTCGTCTAGGTCTCGCCAAGAGTTGACAATCCACTGGCAGAGGAGTGACAGGTCTGGGGCATGACTATCCCCATCCTCAGCTCTTGGTACCTGTTGCCATCCACCCATTCCAGAAGTTTCACAGGCTCACCTTCATTGGCTTATTCACTCCAATGTCTAGTGGGTGTAGCAGAGACACCATTCCACCTGGAATGGTGACAGCATCTGTCACGTGTGAATGCTTGAGTACTGACTCATTCTTGGGGCATCAAAATGCGTCAAACATGACTAGGCTGCTGTCTCTCTTCAATGCACCTCCAGGATGATTTCCCCACACTGCATCCACCCAGTCCTTGAAGAGTTCATTGTTCATCCAACAATTGGTCTCAAATCTAACAACAATTCCTGATGGAAAAACCGTGTTCTTAGAAAAATGTCCTCTGCTGTCCTCTGTTTGAAAATCACGTCGGGCTTCAATTTTTCCCCATCCACCCTGCAAGTTAACATCACTGTGAATCATAGTTGGTGGAAGTGTTGCTCACTTTCTCATGGACAGTTGTCTTCACGGAAACGGACGATGCACCCCTATAGTCAATGGTACTGGAGCTGGACATGCCAAATGTCACAAGTGTCTGGTCGGCATTGCAAATCAGGCCGAGGGAGTCGTTGTTCTTGTGCCGCATTCAAATGCTGAACTGTTGAAACTTCAGTAACTTGTCCTCATAGTCTGCTGCCAGCTTCTGAGAGATGTGAGCTTGTCATCGAATAGACAGCTTGTGGTGATCCATGAACCTGCTGCAATATCCAAAAGAAGCCTTGAACTTGTCACTTAACTTGACATTTCTAGCGATCTTCACTTGCAGCCTCATGTGGACTATGTTGACTGCAATCCCGGGAGATCGGTGCTTGGTTATCCACTCGATGAGGACCTTCTCTAGTTCTGGGAAATGATCATTGGAGAAACAATTGGCCTTCTCAATAACTTATTTCTGTCTATGCCAAGCTCTAACGTTCCTCTCATCAAGGTCCAACATGCGACGAGCTGCTCTGTTATCATATAATTCAGCATAATGGATGACTTCTAACTTGTATGAAGCACAATATCATGAACGACTTGGCATGTTGAATGTACGTAACAACTCTGACTGAGTGATCACATAAGCACAGTAAGAGCTCATTATAGTAACTCTCAAGTATTTAGCGAATCATTACCTTATCGTAATTCTCAAGCAGTCAATTGTCCTGCAATGCAGGTGTTAATCCCCAAGCTTATTTTGCTGCAATGGTGGTGTATATTTTTTACAAGATTGGATAAAAGTTTTTAAAAGCAAAGTAATATAATACATCTGCACAATTTAAATTCTTCTTTTGAGAAATTGTTATTCAGAACAAAAAACAAACATTCCGTTCAATGTCACGTTGCATACACAATATCACAACGCACTGCATTTTTAAGATGGTGGCACCCAGTAATGAAGGTCTGTCTTATGTCGGTGCGAGGAATCTGGAGAAATAGAGCTTTCACTTTAGTTCTTATGGATAATACTCAACCAAAATTTTGATCAGATATTTCTTGGTGGATATAGTGCGGCTTATACATGAGTGATAATGATTTATCTGGAGGCAGTCATGAATTTCAGGTAGAGGTGAAATCAAAACACCCGTTTATGTTTTTATGTTCACTGTGATCCTCACTCTTGCAATCTTGTAGCAACACACTCGATCTCTGCAGTTGCAGTTTTTAGAGATGTGAGGAGGGTGCAAGTATGATAAATACTACAAAATCTTTGCATCCACTGTCATTAGTGAAAGTACAAATTTTCACTTCATTGGACCACTGTGGCCAACAAAATGGTTGACATGATGTGCAGCAATTAAGTCTGTTAAAGCGCAGTACAGTACTCAATAGTTTTGTCAAGCTTGGAAGAAGCAGAACAGTGGAAGTAAACTTCAGTTTCTCCTGCCAGCGGTTTATTTGTGACCTTTCAATTGACACTATACTCGAGTTGTGCATGTGGATGTACCTTTTTAGAGCAGTTGGAAAATTTAATCAGATCTCTCCAGATTTCTTGACCTTGTGGTGATTGAATGTTGGAAGCAACAGATTACACACTCATACAACTGAATACTGTGTGCAGCAATTCACTTTTTTCCCTGAGTTGTTTGGCAAAGTGAGCACATTGATCAAAATTGGATCAAAGACCGATTAAGTCCACTGGAGCCACTTTCACTCACCAAGGCACAATAGAATGAGAGCATTACTGACCCCAGTATTTTCCTTGTGTAGATTTTCTAAAATCTGGATTATCACAGTGATTTTACGTTAAGAATCTTAACAGTAGTGAGTATTGGAGCCAGTTCTTTTCGACACAGAGAAGAATACTAGTTCTAGATAATACTTCTGAACTCAACCAGGATTCATTACAATGATACAATGAAGAACGTGGAAACACTGAAGTCGATACAGATCTGTTACTGAAGTTTTTTGAAAGCTTATACAACATTGAGGCTGGTGGAAGAGCTAGAACATGGAGCAGAAATAATACAGTGGAAAGTGGGGGAAAACACACTAACAGCAGAGTAGAGGGACACAATTGGGGGATACTTGGAGGGAGAATGGGTGAGGGGAATAATGAGAGCAAGGGGAGGAGGAGGAGGAGGACAGAAGGTCAACCAGCTGGATACAAACTCAAACACAGCAATAAGGGTGCTGAAAGAAAAGGAACAAAAATGGAAAGGTGGGTGGAGGGACTGGGAAGAAAACAGTCATGTGGAAAGGGAGGGATGAACTTGGAGAGGGTTAATGAAGGTAAAAAGGATCACGAGTATTGATGGGGGAGAACAGCCTTGATCGGGGAAAGAGGCAAAGGAATTAGGCACATCCTGTGTGAGGAAGGATTCTGTTAAGTAGATAATGTCAGGTTTTATTGAAGCAGCTTGGGTTGACAGGTCAGATTAAAGCAGAGGAATCAGATGATGAGGTTCATATTGTAATGGACAGAGAAGGAGGTGGAATTGGCATAGTGGGGAGGTGTAGGGGGATGGGGAGGACATGGAGAGGGGGCAGGGGCAATGGAAGAGAGGAGGATGTGGAGATTGGCCTGGGGCAAGTGGACGTGGAAATCTGCGGGCATGGGCTTTGTGCAACTTCAGTTAAAAAGGATGCTTGGTGGTGGTGATGGGGGGAGCATAAAATTGGAGGACTCACAGCAAAGATGTTTGTGGCTGATCTGTGGTGGGGTTTGGGGGCAAGGCATGCATGAGGAAGCAGATGCACCAAACACATGGTGAAAAAAATATTAAAAATAAATACACACTCTTAAGACATGGGTTAAAAGGGATTAGAATTATCAATTCTTTTTGCAAGGTTTTTTTTTTAAAGAATGTAGAAGGAAGGAGTTAGCAAGGCTGGGAATAGGGATGGTGAGAGACAATGGGAGGAAAACAATGAACAGGTGTGTAATTAAGGGGTTAAATGGGTATGCCTGACCAACCAAGGCAGAGCACATGAGATGAAAATAACCAAACAGACAGGCGACAGTGGCAAATCCAGGGGGGTTTCCTGGTTGCCCGGAACCCTCCCCCCCAACAAAAAAATATTTACCATTACAGTGGCAAACACAGGGGTTCCCTGGTCACCCAGAACTCCTTCTCTGACGAAAGTGTGTCACAAAAAAGGCCAGAAGCCTCAGAAAAACTATCAATACAGTTCCTAATAAACAATAAACCACAAACAGCTCACAGTAACAAAAAACAAGATTTCAGTTTATGCTCAGTCTGTTAAGCAATGCATGTTAAAGACAGCCCAGGCACATCTTTATACAAAAGAGCTGGCTGTCAGATCTTTAATTAGCACAAAGGAATCGGGGTCATATGACTTAGATTTTCTGTTATTTGGAAACCCCCCCTACCCAATTCCTGGATTTGCCCCTGGGTGAAATACTCAGGAATGAGAACACAATCGGGACAACCAGCGACTTCCAGCACAAGCATGAGACTGTGATTTCGGCAGCATCCGTCAGTTGCAGACAGGGCTACACACCATAATGACAAAACAGTTGACGTAACCTGTTAGCAGTTTGTCACATTTACCAAGGCATTCTGAATAAACTTGATTTGACTCGAATTGGAAAATAAATTTGTATCCTACGAATATGCAAGGGAAAACATTTCTGGACAATATTAGAGTGAGTGATTTTTTTGAATATCTAAGTTCGTTATCGTGTTTAGAATGAAACACTAAAAACATTTGATTAAAATTAGCAATGAAAGTTATTAAAGAGTCAGGAAGGACATGATGGCAGCTACTGTGTTAATGTAATGTGTAATTTAGTTTGGTGTATTAAATACTACCAGGAGTACCTGGTGTTACCTGGTGCTATTCTAATCCTGTTGGCATTTTGAAGAAATCAAATTTTGTCTTTTAAAATATTTTTTGTGGGGGTGTAAAACACTTCCCTACACCCATGAAGGAATGGGTTTGGGGATCATTTAATATCACTTTTCACATAGCTACAAAGGCTGAGGCACTGTGGAGCGACTTAAAAAAAAAATACAACTTTTTATTTCCAAATTTTCAAAAACGTTTTTCCCCGAAAACACTCCCCGGCACTCACTGATGAACTTCTGTAAGTTTGACGAAGATCTGTTCAGCCTTCTCTGAGAAAAATGGTGACACACATAGACAGACAGACAGACAGACAGACAAACATCTCTTTCATTGCATCTTATTTATACAAGCCTGTAGGTTAAAATGTTACTGTATAGAGAGGTTAAAAAGTCATTGTACATGGAGGTTAAAATGTTAATGTACACCGAGGTTAAAATGTTACTGTATGTGGAGGTTAAAATGTTTCTGTACATAGAGGTTAAAATGTTACTGTATAGAGAAGTTAAAATGTCATTGTACATGGAGGTTAAAATGTTACTGTACATGGAGGTTAAAATGTTACTGTACATAGAGGTTAAAATGTTACTGTATAGAGAGGTTAAAATGTTAATGTACACCGAGGTTAAAATGTTACTGTATATGGAGGTTAAAATGTTTCTGTACATAGAGGTTAAAATGTTACTGTATAGAGAAGTTAAAATGTCATTGTACATGGAGGTTAAAATGTTACTGTACATAGAGGTTAAAATGTTACTGTACATGGAGGTTAAAATGTTACTGTACATAGAGGTTAAAATGTTACTGTATAGAGAGGTTAAAATGTCATTGTACATGGAGGTTAAAATGTTACTGTACATAGAGGTTAAAATGTTACTGTATAGAGAGGTTAAAATGTCATTGTACATGGAGGTTAAAATGTTACTGTACATAGAGGTTAAAATGTTACTGTACACCGAGGTTAAAATGTTACTGTAGATGGAGGTTAAAATGTTACTGTACATAGAGGTTAAAATGTTACTCTATAGAGAGGTTAAAATGTTACTGTACATGGAGGTTAAAATGTTACTGTACATAGAGGTTAAAATGTTACTGTATAGAGAGGTTAAATGTCATTGTACATAGAGGTTAAAATGTTACTGTAAATGGAGGTTTAAATGTTAATGTACATCGAGGTTAAAATGATACTGTACATCGAGGATAAAATGTTACTGTACATCGAGAATAAAATGTTACTGTAAATGGAGGTTTAAATGTTAATGCACATGGAGGTTAAAATTATACTGTACATCGAGGAAAAATGTTACTGCACATAGAGGTTAAAATGTTACTGCACATATAGGATAAAATGTTACTGTAAATGGAGGTTTAAATGTTCCTGCACATAGAGGTTAAAATATTACTGCAAATGGAGGTTAAAATGTTACTGCACATTGAGGATAAAATGTTACTGCACATAGAGGTTAAAATGTTACTGCACATATAGGATAAAATGTAACTGTACATAGAGGATAAAATGTTCCTGTAAATGGAGGGTTAAATGTTACTGTTCAGAGGTTAAAATGTTACTGCACATCGGGGATAAAATGTTAGTGTAAATGGAGGTTTAAATGTTACTGTTCATTGAGGTTAAATTGTTACTGTACATAGAGGTTAAAATGTTACCGCACAAAGAGATGAAAATGTTACTGTACATCGAGGGTAAAATGTTTACTGTAAATGGAGGTTTAAATGTTACTGTTCATCGAGGTTAAAATGTTACTCTATATAGAGGTTAAAATGTTATTGTACATCGAGGCAAAAATGTTACTGTATATAGAGGTTAAAATGTTATTGTACATCGAGGCTAAAATGTTACTGTAAATGGAGGTTTAAATGTTACTGTTCATCGAGGTTAAAATGTTCCTGTAAATGGAGGTATAAATGTTACTGTTCATAGAGGTTTAAATGTTACTCTTCATGGAGGTTAAAATGTTACTGCACATCGGGGATAAAATGTTAGTGTAAATGGAGGTTTAAATGTTACTGTTCATCGAGGTTAAGATGTTCCTGTAAATGTAGGTTTAAATGTTACTGTTCACAGAGGTTTAAATGTTACTGTTCATAGAGGTTAAAATGTTACTGCACATAGGGGATAAAATGTTACTGTTAATGGAAGTTTAAATGTTACTGTTCATCGAGGTTAAAATGTTACTCCACATAGGGGATAAAATGTTACTGTAAATTGAGGTTTAAATGTTAATGTTCATGGAGGTTAAAATGTTACTGCACATAGGGGATAAAATGTTACTGTAAATTGAGGTTTAAATGTTAATGTTCATGGAGGTTAAAATGTTACTGTTCATCGAGGTTAAAATGTTACTGCACATAGGGGATTAAATGTTAGTGTAAATGGAGGTTTAAATGTTACTGTTCATTGAGGTTAAATTGTTACTGTACATAGAGGTTAAAATTTTACCGCACAAAGAGATGAAAATGTTACTGTACATCGAGGGTAAAATGTTTACTGTAAATGGAGATTTAAATGTTACTGTTCATCGAGGTTAAAATGTTACTGTATATAGAGGTTAAAATGTTATTGTACATCGAGGCTTTAATGTTGCTGTAAATGGAGGTTTAAATGTTACTGTTCATCGAGGTTAAAATGTTCCTGTAAATGGAGGTTTAAATGTTACTGTTCATGGAGGTTTAAATGTTACTGTTAATAGAGGTTAAAATGTTACTGTTCATAGAGGTTAAAATGTTACTGCAAATAGGGGATAAAATGTTACTGTAAATGGAGGTTTAAATGTTACTGTTCATCGAGGTTAAAATGTTACTGCACATAGCGGATAAAATGTTACTGTTAATGGATGTTTAAATGTTACTGTTCATCGAGGTTAAAATGTTACTGCACATAGGCGATAAAATGTTACTGTTAATGGAGGTTTAAATGTTACTGTACATAGAGGTTAAAATGTTACTGTACATCGAGGTTAAAATGTTACTGTAAATGGAGGTTAAAATGTGAGATGTATCAGTAGTTTATGATAATGCATTCACGGGTGCACCGGGGCGTGGTTCATCAGAGTCGTGTGACCCGCATATGTTCCGATGCTGTGTCATCTGTGCTCTGCTGTGCCCGTGTCTGAATTAAACCCGTCGTTCCCACTTCACAGCCATCTTCCCTGTATATCGAGTTCATTACAAAATGTTACTGCACATAAAGGATAAAATGATACTGTACATCGAGGTTAAAATGTTTCCGACTCATTTGTATCACTATCCCAATGCTATGAAAATAATGTGGCTTGAGTGTTGCAGCTACCAGCCATAGGCCATATGCCCATGTGTAATGCAGTATTGATTTTTTCCCTCTTCAAAACGATCAACCCCCACCCCAACCCCAACCCCTCAGCCCTTCCCTCCCTCTTTACAACACGGATCAGCACCCGTGGTGTGAACGTAATCATTTCAGATGCTGCATATACATAATTGGCCACTTCATTTTCCTGGATTCTGATATATAAGTGATTGCTGTGAACATTTTCCAGGAGAAATAATTTACGAGTGAAGCGTTTGCATTTTGAGCAACCTCATTGGATTGAATGCGGAACGGCAACCGTTTCGTGAGGTTTGTTGGTCATTGAAATCCAATGGTTAGTTCCAGGGACAGCAATCACTTTTTTTATTTTTAACATTAATCTGCGGCTCATGGGGAGCTTGTACATGAATCGCAAGGCAGGACAGGGAGACGAGATGTCTATGTACTTTTACATGAATTATGTGGACATTATTAGACGCTGGCCAAATACAAATTGCATATGGGATTAAAAGTTGTGTTCTCAGCATCAGGAGTCATGGGTTTAGATGGGAATACTAAGTAGGATAATCTGCAGTCATCCCCCTTTCTTGTGGAGTTTGAAATTACTATGTTATCACCCGAATCGTAAAAGTTATCACCTCCATTCGTTTGTGTAAAAAGATTAGGATCCAGAACTCTGTGTTCCCACAACATAAGTTGACACTGCATATTCTTATTCTTATTCCCTCATGGACACATTTTTTTCCCCCATATTCTTGTGGGGTTTGCTGGGGGAAGCTTGATCGACGTTTTTCACGAACCGGCTGGCCAGGCCTGAGATTCGACTGAGCAGGAATTAGGAATTTGTCCATGATGTCGGCGATAGCTCGCCGACTCTTTGCGAAGGACAGTGTGGGATCTTTAACATCCACCAACGAATGCCAGCAGACGGGATCCCCATTTAACATCTGCCCATCCGAGGGATGGCACACACACACTGATGAATCTCCCTGTCTGTGAAACACCGGGATGACAGTTTAGAGCTGGACCAAGATTCAAATCCAGGCAAAATAGCTGAGAGGTGAGTTTGTGTACCTCTAGGTCTAGGCCATCCTGCCACCCAAGTAGATCTTCCATTAAACGTTTGAAACAGTAATGCAAAAATATATCACAAATTTTCCTTCATATTGGTGGGGGTAATTATTGTGTTTATTTTCTGGTTTTTTTTCTGTTTTTTTTTTTGTTTTTTTTTACAGTGATCTGATTTTTTACAGTACTACAGTATACAATGGCTTATCAGGCCAGATCAGATCTGTAGCTTGCGACAGGTACCATATAAACCTGTACTAACCTGTTTCGTGGTCGTGTTGTTGGAAACTAAACCGTCTCCCCCACCAAGTTTCCTGGTGAGGAGGGTGTATGACATGGACACCAAACAGGATTAAAAACAAAACCTGTCAAAGGGCAGAAGAGTGCCTTATGAGCCAATGGCCATCCATGTCTGGTGCCCAACTGCATCTGTGGACATCCTCCTGCAGTGGGTTATCTTTCCTAAGAGGTTGGTGGCAGTATTTGCACTCCCGCCACCGTAAAACACTTCACTCCACAAAACACACTAAAAACGCAAAGAAAACTGAAAACCCAGTCTGTGGGTACCTCCTGTGCAGTACCTTTCCTGTGCAGTTTCCTGTGCAGAAAACCCAGTACCTCCTGTGCAGCTGCCCTGAACAGGGCAGCTCACCGTATGATGAGATTGGGGGAAAAGCCTTCAGGACCCACACCCTTTGATGATAGGAAGAAAAACATCGGGTAACGTTCCAGGGTTGCATTGCGGTTGTGTGTATATGGGTGGTGCTGAGGTGTCATCCACCAGACGGCGGTCTCCTCGGATTAACCTGAAGCGTTCCTTCGGGTGGGTGCCTGGAATGTCCTATCCCGAAGAGAATATGATCATCTGAGCTCCATTGCTTGTACATCGGCGTTGCAGCACTCTCTGAGGTTCGGCGACCAGATAGTGGTGAGTTCATGAAGGGTGGTTCCACCTACCATTGGTCTGGTCGCCCTGATGGTTACCATGCCCAAGGAGTTGCTGTTGCTGTGTCCAATACGTTGACTCTCATGATAATTGAGGTAACACCGGTCAACGAGTGTATTATGAGACTAAGGATTCATCACTCCTTGGGTTTTGTTTCCCTGGTCTCTGTTTATGCTCCGACTGAGGTGAGTGATCTCACCATGAAGGACGCAATCAATGCCATGCTCGAGTCTGTGGTTGATCAGCGTCACAGGCGAGATACTCTTCTCGTCTTGGGGGATTTCAATGCATCGAATGGAACTGATAGGAATGGTTATGAGACGTGTGTTGCTCCCCATGGATCTGGAACTGTGAAGCAGAATAACAAGAAGTTCCTTGACTTTGCAAGAAGTCATGGACTTAGGGTGGCTGGTTCATGGTTTCAGTGCCCATTGCTGGACTTGGTATTCCAACGATGGTGGTGTGGAAAAGGAGATTGACCATATAGTGGTTGATGGTCGCCTGAAGATGATTCAGAACTGCAGGGTCGACTGGAGAGCCAATTTCCTCAAAAACAACCACTGACATGTAGCATCTCTGAAGTTTCAGCTTAAATCCAGGAGAATGGTACCATCCTAGCCTAGGCTGGGTGTTGACAAGCGCAGGGATGACAGGGCAGCTGAGGAGTTTGCGAACAGGCTGAGTGGGGATTTTGGGGTCTGGGTGCTGGGGGGAACCCTGAAAAGTTGTGGAGTGCCTTCAAGATGACCATTCTTGTTGTTACCGGTGGATACCTTGAGCTCACCTTCAAGGGAAGAGGAATTTTCTCTCCCAAGGGATGCTGAATACCATTGACCAGAGTTGCAGGGCCATGCTTAATGGTAGAGCTGAGTTGTTCATGGAGTTGAGGCATAAAACTGTACATGTGCTGAGGGTGGATAAGGAGGCCAATGTACGAGGAATCTGTGAGGGGGTAGAGCATTACCTGTGGATGAGTGATTCTCATTGTGATTACAGGGGAATTCTTGCCTTGCGTTGCTCCAAGCCCATTGCTTGGTGATTTGCTGTTGGAGCAGAAGGTGGTGGACTCTGACAGAAGAATCCAAAGTGAAGGCCCGCTGGGCCAGTTACTTTGAGCTGCTGTACCAGGCTAACCCACTGGCTACTGAGTTGCATGTCAGAGGAATAACTATCCCCATTGCTAACCCTTCAATCAACTGTGAACCGCCTTTGTTTGTGGAAACACAGGCTGCGGTGAACCAGTTCAAAGGGGGTAAAGCCCTAGAGATCTGTTGCATCCATGCTGAACGTCTCAAGACTTGTGCAAATTCTGTACTGGTATCGTTGCATGCCGTTCTGTGCTCTGTTTGGAGCACAGGCATCATCAAAACTGACTGGAAAAGGGACCTATTATCCCTCTCTGGAAAGGGAAGCGTGATCAACAGGTCTGCAACAATTACCGAGGGGTGACACTGCTCTCAGTGCCGAGGAAGGTCTTTGCTGGATATTTCTTTATAAGGTTCACCACCATCAGGTCGAGCACCAGCACCCAGAGTAATCGGGCTTTCCACCAAAGAAGTCGATAATTGGCCATATCCTTGCTCACCAGGTCCTCACTGAGCACAGATGAGAGTTTTGGGAGGAGCTGCTCAGTGCCTATATCGTTCTCCGCAAGGCATTCAATTCAATGAATCGAGATGCCCTCTGGAGGATTCTCTGTCGTTGCAGGGTTCCACCAAAGTTGATTGATCTGATTTCTGAACTGTACTCTGTACAGAGAGTGCTGTGACGTGTGTTGGTTCCATCTCCAACTTACTTCCAGTTATCAGGGAGTGTGTATTGGCCCCCACACTCTTCAACGCTTGGCATGGACTGGATTTTGGGGAAAATGTCAGAGAGATGAAACTGTGGTGAATCGTTTGGGAATGTCAAGATCTCTGACCTTGATTTCACAGATTATGCAGTCATCCTTGCAGAAACACTGGATGTCCATGTAGGGGCCTTGAGGCACTGAATGAGGAATTGGAGCTGCTGGGACTATGGATTTCCTCGGTCAAAACTAAGATTCACACTTCCAATGACATCTTGGATGCTGCCATCTTGTCTGTACCTGCGTGTGGTGAGGATGTTGAGGTCATGGGGACATTCACTTACCTTGGCAGTGATATTCATGTCTCTGCTGGCTATGAGCCAGATGTCAATAGACTTCTGGGTTGGGCCTGTGGAGTCCTGGACTCAAGGGATCATTGGGTGTGGCGATGTCGGTACCGATGCAGGAGGACTAAAGTCCGAGTATTCAGGTCCTTGGTGTTTCCAGTCTTTCTCTACAGATGTGAGACTTGGAATCTGATAAAGTATCTGAGATGTATACTTGACTCCTTCTGTAACAGGTCTCTTCAGAGAATCCTTGGCTCTCGCTGGTCAGGCTTTGATTCCAACGAGCGGTTGCTGAGAGAGACTCAAATGAGATTTGTTACTTGTTTATCACTGTGTCGGAATTCAAACCCAGGCTAGACAGCTTTGAGCGAGTGTGCATACCTCTCAGCTATCCTGCCATAATGTGGTGATTCATTGCTTTTTAACAACTAAAAACATTTTTTACTCATTGAAGTCATCTAATTTATTATGCCTTCCTAACTCTGGAGATGTGCCCACAGAGAACTGAGCCACAGTATTGCCATAGAAGCCTGTAAAGATTGAAGCTTTAAGAGTACTCCACCAAGTGGCTAAAGCACTTAAGCAAGCACTCCAATGAAACGGTTGAAGAAGCTTTCAAAAATGAAATGTTTAATTTTTTTATAGCTATATACACTATGTGGCCAAAAGTATAGGGACGCCCCTTCTAATGAGTGGATTCGGCTATTTCAGCAACACACACATCTCTGACGGGTGTATAAAATCAAGCACACAGCCAAACACTCTCCATTGACAAACATTGGCAGTCAAATTGGCCTTACTAAAGAGCTCAGTGACTTTCAAGGTGGCACCATCATGGGATGCCACCTTTCCAACAAGTCAGTTCATCAAATTTCTACCCTGCTCGAGCTGCCCCGGTCAACTATAAGTGCTGTTATTGTGTGGTGGAAACGTCTCGGAGCAACAACAGCTCAGCCATGAAGTGGTAGGTCACACAAGCTCACAGAACAGGACCGCCCAATGCTGAAACGTGTAGCACAGAAAAATTGTCTGTCGTCGGTTGCAACACTCACTAATGAGTTCTAAACTGAATCTGGAAGCAACGTCTGCACAAGCATTGTTCATTGAGAACTTCATTAAATGGGTTTCTATGGCCAGACAGCTACTCACTCACAAGCCTTACATCATCATGCGTAATGCCAAGCGTCGGCTGGAATGGTGTATAGCTCACCGTCATTTGACTGGAGCAGTGGAAACGCATTCTCTGGAGTGATGAATCAAGCTTCACCATCTGGCATTCTGACGGACTAATCTGGGTTTGGCGGATGCCAGGAGAACACTACCTGCCTGAATGCATAGTGCCAACTTTAAAGTTTGGTGGAGAGGAATAATGGTCTGGGGCTGTTTTTCATGGTTCGGGCTAGGCCACTTAGTTCCAGTGAAGGAAAATCTTAACACTACAGTATACAATGACATTCTAGATGATTCTGTGCTTCCAACTTTGTGGAAACAGTTTGGGGAAGGCCCTTTCCTGTTTCAGCATGACAATGCCACCGTGCACCAAGTGAGGTCCATACAGAAATGGTTTGTTGAGATCGGTGTGGAAGAACTTGACTGGCCTGCACAGAGCCCTGATCTCAACCCCATTGAACACCTTTGGGATGAATTGGAACGCCGACTGCGAGCCAGACCTTATCGCCCAACATCAGTGCCCGACTTCACCAATGCTCTTGTGGCTGAATCAAATGTGGCTCTTGTGGCTCTTGTGGCTCTTGTGGCTGAATTGTGGCTCTTATGGAAAATCCCTACAGCAATGTTCTAACATCTTGTGGAAAGCCTTCCCAGAAGAGTGGAGGATGTTTTAGCAGCAAAGAGGGGGACCAACTCCATATGAATGCCCATGATTTTGGAATGATATGTTGGACTAACAGGTGTCCACATACTTTTGGCCATGTAGTGTATCTATCTATGTCGAAGTGACAGGTTGTATAATGAAAGAAGATTGGACAAAAAGGGGAAATGTTGAAATAATATTGCACATTTTGAGTGAGCAAGCCACCACCCAAGGGACCGCACGACAATGTGGGTCCAAGTGCATGCTAGTAGGGCCTGAACTTTGTTCAAGTCGATTGATATATTCAGTGACAGGGTGAATACTTTTGCCATGTATGACCATGACTTGGAAACGAACGAACAAGCAAGCAGCTTGTATAGCGCTCACCAAATGGCTTAAGCACTCAAGCAAGCACTCCAACAAAACGGTTGACGAGGAACGACTGGCTTGGCAAGTGATTAGCAATCGCTGATTGGTCATATAAACATCATGCACCCAGAGAAACAGAATGTCAAGCAATGTCCGAATTGGACAAATTAACACTTCTTTTAGCAGTCGGATCTGCTGCTGAAGTCAATGAAGAAGTTTAACAAGAACAATCCAATTTCATTTTCCTTGGTTAAGGTCCGGACGGGATCCAGTTCCGGCCTATCAATGGGGTACAAAACGTAAACTGTTCAGCCGGTTGGAGGTATGTGCTCTACTGAGTGCCATTCCAGTTAATTCGTGTTTGTTAGTGTAATAAAAAAGTCTGGAGACGGCGATGGTTCACGAGCAATGTACACGGTTCGCCTTTTTTATTTTTTGACCTTCGAGGGCATGCCATGGGCAAACTGGTGGGAATCGGGAAAAACGTAAATGATGAAAGTTGTAGTCCTCGAAGAGCACTACTTGCATACCAACTTTCATTCGAAACAGTTGAAACCCCGAGGAGCTCGATGCCCAATTTATTAATTTTTTTTGACATTTTCTAAGTTTGTGACCTTGTGACCTTGACCTTGGGACGAAAATGAAAAATCGAGCTCCGTGGGGCTATGCAGGTGCCATTGGGCTAACCAAATACCGAAACCCCTGCCAGATTCGACAAACCCCCTCGGAGAAGATGTAACTTGAAACCGGCTACCCCCTAAAAACACATGTTTTTTGGGCGTGGCTCCGCCCATAATGGGGGCACCACGCCCATTCTCAGGAAAATACAACTAGATCATGATATAAACCTCCCACCCAAATTTTATCAGGATCGGATCAAACCCACGGAGCTATGCTCGGGATTGACAGACAGACAGACAGACAGACAGACAGACAGACAGACACACACACACACACCCATAACGAATATAGTGGTCACTTACTGACTCCTGAACCAAAAATGCTCAGTTTACATGATTCTGGAAAGAATGTCCACAAGCGATTTTTGCTGAAATTCTGTTTTTTTATTATTATTATTATTCATCTACAAGATCAAGGCTCTTGTAAGAACAAAGCGACAGAGGGTATGAACTTACAATGGGGCAAACACAACAGGAACAGTGGGGTAATAAACACGAAAATGAGAGCGAGAGTGAAGAGAGAGAGAGAGAGAGAGAGAGAGAGAGAGAGAGAGAGAGAGAGAGAGAGAGAGAGAGAGAGAGAGAGAGAGAGAGAGAGAGAGAGAGAGAGAGAGAGAGCGAGAGAGAGAGAGAGCGAGCGAGAGAGAGAGAGAGAGAGAGAGAGAGAGAGAGAGAGAGAGAGAGAGAGAGAGAGAGAGAGAGAGAATGACAGAGAGAGAAAACACAGCAACCGGCAAGTAAGAGGGTTGGGTTAGACAGCGTAAAACTGACATTTACACCAGGGGGTGCAAACACCAGGAAGGTGAAAGTGCTCTTTGTAATGAAATAAAACTAAAACGGGTATCTTGAGGAAGCGGAAGCCATGGCTAGCTTTGGCAAAATGCCCAGAGTATTGCTGAAGGCTAACAATGTGATTTTACAACTATTAGGCAGTGTCATCCATTCCCTTTTTTCACAGACATTCTGTACTGCCATGCGGTTCCATAAAATTCAAATGTTTCTTATTTTAAAATTGACTTTTGAGCCCATCTTTTGTTTGATAAAATGTCTGTCATGGTTGTAGTTCAATGTTGTAATTTTTTTCATTGCTCAGTATGAACCGGGCTGCGCACCGTGGTTTTTTGTTTTTGTTTTAGTGAATGAAATTCCCCCACTGCTCGGAAAGAAGGTGGATGGTTGCAAATGCATGAGAATTATGTCCTTATCCAAGCCAAACCTGGTGCAGCCTGGCACATGAATGGCATTTTCCACTGTCTTGTCTGATGGGAAAGTTGGCCTTGAGACAAATATTGTTGGGTGTGTTTGGAATTGGCATATTTGTACGACTAATGATTTTCCTTTCTCTCGGTTTTCAATTTTGTTGCATGTGCACATATCCAACAGGAATGGTAATTACGTGATAAAGATTCTC
The DNA here is from genome assembly GCF_056783735.1 of Eptatretus burgeri. Lineage (NCBI taxonomy): Eukaryota > Metazoa > Chordata > Myxini > Myxiniformes > Myxinidae > Eptatretus > Eptatretus burgeri. Next base: position 42,709,058 of record NC_140973.1, on the reverse strand, counting down.
CCAGATGAGTCGTCAAGAAATGTTGATAATCCCACCGAGTATTTTGTAAGTGGTGGGGATCCCTGAAAAATTATTATAGTTTATATGCCAAAAACACAGTTTTGAATGAAATGATTTTTTGATTATTCCCTCTGTAGACATCTTAGCACAGCTTAAGACCATTCCGTGGCCGTAACGGATATATTCTGCCATCAATAAGAGTTCCTGAGGCATAACTGAAGTCCTGCCACATGTGCAGAATGCCAAAAAAAAAAACTTCCAACAGGCTGACCAAATGCAAGAAAAAAACAAAAAATATTATGACATGATGACTTCCCCGCTGGCAATAAGCGTGAAAAGGCTGCAGTGAAGCGGGCATATTTATTTGATATTGAAAACCCATTCAAAGTCGCAGAAAGCATTTCCAAGTAACTACTCGTGAACTTTATGTACGAAGCTCTTATTCTGCAATGATGAAATGAGTATAAAAGTTAAGGCCCAGTCACACCTTGATGTTTTAGCCAGCGATGGCAACGTGTTAAAATTTATGTAAAACGCTGGCTTACGTTGAACTTTTGATGGTTTTTTTTAAAAGATTCGGACGTATTCATAGCGACTTGGTCTTATGTATAACGCATTGGTAACTACACAGAACGTTTCGTTGTGTTATAGATAACTTATACCAACGAATGCTGAACCTGTTGTCGGCCTACACAACCGATGCCCAACGATAGTCTAACTCAGGCATAGCGCGTTGCATGCATCGCCGACGATGTCGTGACGTAGCCTATTAAAAGGCTGACGCACAACGATTCAAATCATAACTGCCGTAGAAATGGAAGGGTCAAAATCGCGGTCACACCTTGGCGATCTTGCCAGCGTATGCCGACGTAACAAAAAGTCTGTCTAAAACGTTGGGGCACGTCGAATACGGTATGGGTAAGTTTGGTATGCGCGAGTAGAACGCAAAATACACTATCATAAGTCGTAGTAAGTAGAGTACGTCAAGAAATTTTGAACATGTTCAAAATTTTACGACGTACTCGGCGTATGACACACGTTCCGCATGCGATGAGGATAAGTTTTACACACGATATGTGGATGCTTACACACGTCCACAAAGGCTACTTATAAGCTACTCATAAGTCGAAACACGTCGCGGTAATGTCATTTTTACGCGAAACTTATTTCTAACTTATGTTTGACGTGCTTTGAACCAATTCTTTACGTAGTCCCAACACACATCGACGTATGTAGACGTATTCCAATGACGTCTTCCGGTCGACAAAAAAAAAAAATGAATGTGTTTCTAGCTTACAACTGCCATAAAAAGACGTGTTCCCAGCGGTTTTGGGAATTGGTATATAAAAATGGTGTTCATAAAAGGGGAACCCAACAGTGTTTTCGAGTCCTTTTTGAGTCGATGTCCATGTCAGCAGTAACAGTAACAGTATCAGTATCAGTATCAGTATTAGTATTAGTATTAGTATTAGTAGCAGTTTGTTCATGTTGGCAGTAGTAGGTGGGTGTGAGGGGGAGGGTGTGGGTTATTATGGATAGTCCTTGCGTCCGTGTGTCCACGGGTAGGTTCATAGGCTGCCACTCAACGATTTAAATGGCTGCATCTCCACTATTGAAAGTAGATGCTTGCGCTCAACAATTGGATTATTTTTACACTCAACGACTTTTAAACGGTACCACTCAGCTATTTTCATTGTTTACAATGAACGATTTAAATTGCTGTCACTCGCCTTTGTTTTTTTTTTTTTGTTGTTTTTTTTGACGCTGGGGTTTTGAAATTTGAAGCATTTCTTCTGAACGTGTTAAAACGCTCAAACTCGACTATTTTAAATAGACGCTGCCGATGGACAATTGGAATCATAGCCAAGCTCGACATCGAAGTGTGAACATCCTCGTCATGCCGAAGAAAAGTTTGAAGAATGCTGCAAATAAGTGTCCTGGCCGTGGCCGTGGACGCTGACGCAAGGACGATCCATTATACCGACGTCTTTCAGCATATGAGTAACTTAAAAGTAACGTCTGTCGATGTGTGGCAACGATCGCGTAACGTGCCAACAACACGTTAATCATAGGTTAGAAATAAGTTTCGGGTACGCTAAACATTACCTCGGCGTGTCTCAACTTATGATTAACTTACAAGTAGCATGTGTTGACGTCTGTCAACGATCGCAGACCGTGCCTACAACTTGTGGCCAGCGTAGCGGAACGTGTGAGTCATACGCCAGCATACGTCGTGAAATTTCAAGCATGAAAAAATTTGAGGACAACCGAAAAGTACAACGTTTAAAGCCAACGTACAACGACGTATGGCAACGTACTACGACGTATGCCAGCGTGCTCTCAATGTTATCAAAACTTACCCATAACGTATTCAACGTGTGCCAGCATTTTAGAAAAAAAATTCAAAAATCGGCATACGTTGGCTAAAACGTCAAGGTGTGACCAGGCCTTAAGGAACATTGATTGATTGGACATACATGACCTGGTTTAAAAATGACAATATTCAATGTTCTTTCATATGACGTACACATGTTTGTTTTGGATTCTCACAACAAAAGTTTGGAACATGCAAGATGAGAAGCGATTTTACGATTTTATATTATGCCTTCAAGTTGGCTTATTGCTCCCATCTGAGTTGGGCACATAACTTGCGGCACATTCAAGTTGCTCGCATCTGAGCACATAACTTGCGATGCTGAAATCCCAATTTAAATTCCATTGCCTTATATCATACCCTTTGTAAGTAATCTATTCTCCTGATGTTCCTATGCATGATAAAGGCTGATCCATGAGCTTCAGACACTAAAAACTTAAATTTCACCCATGAGCTGAAAACGTGAAAACAGTTGAAAGCTATTTCGTTGGAGAAGATTTGTACGATGGTGATTCAGTGATTAATACAGTGTAAGAACTAGAAGTGCACTCGGTATTGAATAGATAATTATTTGTCGCACACCCAACATGACCACCAAGTATCGTCCGAATCAATCCACAACTTTTTGAGATATCGTGTTATATATCGTTTTTGGCCCCATCTCAATGGTGAAGAATCACTTTTAAAATTATAGTCGTCGGATCCGGATCTTCACCAAAATCTAATCACTCCATCCTTGTCACACACCGAACCTGTCCACAAAATTAAATCCGGATCCGTCCCCAACTTTTTTGAGATATCCTGCACACAAACAGACAAACAGACGAAATCACCTTCGGTGGTGTAGGTATATTTGTTAGCGTGGTTGGTTAGTCAGTGATGACAACCAGCCTTTATCATCAAGATACTGTGGACCTCATTGAATAATAATGTTCTCTTCCAAGGAAGTACTTCAATGCAGGAGAAAGCCATTAGGGCCATCAAAGCCTGCAGCTAGTATTGCCAATTTGTAGTTGTTTGTCCATTCCCTATACTTTAAAATGATGAGCATCAAGCAAGGAGGCAGAACATACCATTTTTTAAGTTTACGGTTTGACTCAGCTGGGGTTTGAATCACCGATCTCCCAAACTCAGAGCGGATGCTCTCATCTTTTTGCCACTGAGTCTGGTTAAATACTTGAATACATGTCATTAACTACACAGGATTCTGGAATTTGATGATACGTGCTGAAATTCAATTCTTCCCATTTCTCAAGTTACATGATGGCAGAATCCTTTGAATTTGATGAAAAGAAACGAATTGATCAAACTTTCTAAAAGATTAAGGTTTGAGGAATGTGGTGGCCATATAATGTTAATTATCATATTTAAGGTCGTCGTGAATCACTTATGGTCACCACCTCTTGGATGTATCCATTGTGTGTATGTCATGAAACATTAATGAAATGCAGTTGTCTCATCTACTGGAATTAACTTGTGGATGTCAACGGTCTCTTGGGCAACTCAATATTAAAGTCGGGGTTCATATCGACGTAATGAAGATGCATCATCATCATTGACCAGACTCAGTGGTGTAATGGTGAGAGCATCTGCTCTGAATCTGAGAGGATGGTGGTTCAAGCCCTGGCTGAGTCTCACCAAAGACTTTAAAAATGGTATGTGCTGCTTCCTTGCTTGATGCTCAGCATTTAAAAGGATAAGAGCATGGACAATCCCTGTAGGTTGACATTAACAGGGAGGAGGAAATTACTCTTGAGGAAATGCCCTGCTGAGTGTGGTGCGAAAAGCTGGTACCCAAATCATTGTTGTGACATTGCTGGTACCCACAGTATTCTGGGAAGTGATGGCCATTCCCTTAAGCTGAGTGTCTGTGCTAAGTATTTGCTTTATCAGTGTGTCCGTGTGTGTGGCTGCTCCATTGCAAACCTTAGATCTTGCTTGTATTAAAAAATATAAAAAAATAGGATTGTTGCTCAAAGGTGAAATTGACAATTTAAATACAATAATGGAAATTGTTTATCATTGATCTTCTGCTGCTGATAACGTGGTATTTACCAATCATCAAGCAAACCTGTTTGGTCTCCTGATCCTCTTATTATATTCTGAGTATGGCAGCCACTCTGCGACGATTCTCAGTGACATTTTTACAAAAAATTTAAGCCTGTGGTGAGGCAACTTGCTCTGAAACAACTTGCCCTTGCTTTTGCCTCATGGCAGACAAATCCAACTAAAGGCAATCTCAGGTCCTACCACAAAGCTCGAAACAAGTGTAAGCCTGGCGTTGGCTTCGCGGTTAGGGTGGCTAGCTTGGGATCTTAGGGTCCTGAGTTCGAGCCGCTGTCACCCATTGAATACTATAACACCAGGTGGGGTTGACTCAGCCTCTCATCCTTCTGAGGTTGGCAAATGAGTACTGGTGTACTGGTAATGGGGGCATTGCATTAGTGGCATAGCCATGCTCTCAACCAGTGATGCAACTGGCAGCCACAGGCTGCACATGCAGAACAAGAAGTAGAAGCTACCCACATGAGAGCCAGGAAACAACATCTTTCTAATATCAAGTCTGAACTCTCAAACCTGTCTTCCTCCTCCAAATCCTGTTGGCATCATCTTATCCACCCCATGTGTCCTTTTCTGCCGCCATTACTCCCCACACCCATTGTTTGTCCAAATCTCCCCCTTCAACTCTGGTTGTTGGTGTTCTCCTGCCCCTCTATCTCTACAATTCCTTTTATCCTGTTATGTCCTGATCTGTTCAGTGTACTAACTCTTCCACTAGTCTTGACTCGGTAAATAAACAAAAAAAAAAGCCTCCAAACTTTCGTTCCTTACCTTTTCATGAGTATATTTGGATTTGTTGGAAAGACCCAACTGTTTCCTTTGAGATTTGCGGTTATATCGACGGTGTTATTGATAATACAATGGAGAATAGTTGCGTTCAGGAAGGAGCATGTTTACCAAATCTTGTGTGTATCATTTTCTGTGCACGGTCTGGGTGTCTTTTGAAAATGGATTTCTTTCACTGTTGTTGCATCACTGAATGAATGGCGATTTCATCTTTGCTAAGCTTTGGTTCTGTTCTTAGAAAAGAATCAGTTTGTCTCCTTTATACTCTTAGTGATTGTGCTCTGCATGATTCAGGTGATATTTTATTTTCAGGTCATTATACAATTTTGGATTGGAAAAAAATCCTCAAAACAACATTCTCCATTCCTATTCACAAAAATATTCTGTGCTTTCTTGAATATCACAGCGATTCATTTTGAAAAGAAGGCCAATTTTCCTTTCCCGGGTGTGGTTAGCAACGAGGATGTCACATGACAGACAGTTATGCTGCCATGTAACCTTTACATAACTCAGGAACAGTAATTACACCCACTCAGAAGAGGTTGCCAACATGCAAAGCAAAGCACAGAATATTTTCGGAATTAATGGCTCACAGAATTTATACTTTCAGCAGATCACTTTCTGATCATTCTTTTGTGATGCTCGTCACAGGAATCTGCGGAATTCCTCCCTTTAGTCCGGCGGAAATGTGAAAAAGCATGTTGTGGCGTCATTATGAAGTTTGTTTTGGTTGATTCATCATCTCTGAGCTATCCTGAATCAGAATCAGCCGGGTGCCCCAGACTCGCATCCTTGAGGAATTTTTTTTAGAGGCGAAAAACAAAATGGCCACCACCGACTTTCGATAAATTCTGTTTTGGGCTATATCTTCATTTCTAATGCACTAACACACACAATTTCGGTGTCTACTACTATGTTTTCATGGTCAAGGAATCCGACAATGATAAAATTGAAGGTGTATATATAAGACCTGTCTCATATTTTCAAGATGGCCTCCATTTTAAGATGAAAAAATGGCTATTTTGCAGTTCCACTGATCATTTCGAGTAAGAAATTGAATTTGATGAACCCTCAAATATTAATACTAAGAACAATAATAGTCAATGACGGCTGAAGTAACTTACTTGCAATGATCAATGAATTGATGATTATATTGGAATACGATTTTTACACAAATATATCTGGATACGTGTGGATAGTTGACTATGACTTTGGGTTATGTCTTTAAGGAAGTATGTACATGTATATGATTTTGAAATTACCTTTCATTTTCAGGCAAACAAATATTAACTTTGTTAAGGATGTAATGTTCTACATTACGTTCAATCTTCGTCATCATCATCGTGATTAGCAGCTACTGCCCTTGTCTGTTCGTTACAACAGTCTGATCCAGCATTACAACTGCAAAACATCGAACATGACATCTGTGCTGCCACACAACCACACCTCCCAGTGGAACATGGCTGGCTGGTGGAGTATCCACACTTGTCAGCTGCAGAATGGTGACTGGTGCAGCAGACACATCAGGTGGAAGTATGGTTGGACACAACGTCGCACCGTCCTCACCTTCTTGCCATCCATACTTGATGAGATACAAGTTCGGAGGGTCTGACTGAGTGGCCGATTTCCATATAATGACTTGATGATGAGCGCGATGTACATGTCGAACAAAGGCATCATGCGATGGGGGCAACCACTTCACTTTTGGAGCAGAGGTAATCTTAGAGTTGGCCATGTTAGACTTCCACAACTGATACCAGTGTGTGGACATATCACCTACGACTTTGGAACCATACCAGGCAGCAATGAAGGTAGTTGCCTCAGCTATCATATTTTCCTCGTCTTCTTCCAGCTGACCAAGGAAGGTGGGATGATGTCCGCCCATTAGTACCTTCAGCGCTGTGGCCTTTACAATGCCAAACAAATATGACACGGTATCGCATCCGGTCAGAGCATGTACAGCAGGCAGATATTTGGCGATGCTTTTGTGTTTCAGTGCTGTTTGGCGAATGTCTACGTTCGCCCTCCCAGCACACGGACTCTCCATGCTGACATCCACAGTCATCTTTTCCTCGAGGTAAAAATGAATCAACAGGCCAAAGACATTTATATCGCCGCAGACCACTTTGATGTGTGAGTCACCACTGACACCTGACACAATTCTAACTAAGTGATGGATGATGATGACATCTGCTTCTTCATGGTGTTTTCAGATCCTGTCTCTGGAGAGTGGAATTGTTCCATACTTGTACTGGTGTAGGATCTTTTCCGGTGATCACCAGTTTGGTCTGGTTGTCCACAATGTGGGTCATCAGATACTGACAGATCAAATTGATCAGTTGTACTTTGTTGTAGGCTACATTTAGGACCACTTTTTGCGCTGGAAGTGTTGTGTGTAAGTTGAGTTGATGTTTTCGACTTGGATCATGACCTGCGCGACTGGATCTCGTCATTTGTTTCGTGCTGATTTTGATGTACCTGTCGAAAATCAGGTATACGTCACAACACTCCAGGTGGTATTTGATGGTTCCCATGAAGTTGATCACATAATCCTCAACTGTACCGTTTGTGGGCCAATGTACAGTCCATAACATGGCGCATCCGTCGATGATGACAGCATCTGGAACACCTTGGATTCGACTTGGAGTTTCGTCTTCAGGATTGCTTTCGACTGAGCCCGCATCACACCAATCTCATCAAACAAGGAGGCTGGGACAGGGGACAGTCCATAAGAGAGGACATCCTTGATATCAATATCCCTGTATTGTTGGAGACATGTGACTTGGGTGTAGATCAATTCGGTATCATATCCTGGCCTTCCATCCAGCTTGATGCTCTTTTTGGTCAAAGTCATCAGGGTCACTCTCTTGGTTAGTGTCTTGTTGAAGCTTGTTGGCCATCCAGATTCAAATTCCGCCATCTGTTGTCGTCCAGTCTTGAGAGAATCATCAACGTTTACCTTGTCTGTCGCATGAAACATAGTAGTAGACACCAAAATTGTGTGTAAGTGCATTAGAAGTGAAGATATAGCCCTAAACAGAATTTATCGAAAGTCGGTGGTGGCCATTTTGTTTTTCGCCTCTAAAAAAAATTCCTCAAGGGTGCAAGTCCGGCACCCGGCTGATTCTGATTCAGGATATCTCAGAGATGATGAATCAACCAAAAAACTTGATAATGACGCGAAAGCACGCTTTGCCCTGAAATGGCTGTTTGGCATCTCGACTACTTGAGTGTACCAAGGGAAGGATGAAAGCCATTATGTAACAACACCACTTATTTATGTGAATGTGGCTTTAGTAAAAGATCTAAAAGGTTTCGTGCAACTATAATAACTTATATTTTCGTCTGCATTCTTATTGTTTATAAATACAAACGGTTATATTTAAAAATATCAACTGGAGAGTTCATAGAGCACCTTAGCCCACGATTTCTTGAGAAACAAGGATATGGACGAGGTCTGCGAGTTTCAAATTTTATTAGTCGTGATGACGTAAAATGTCGTCGTATTTTGTCGAAGTACTACGAAACGGGTTTTGAAAGTGCCGAGAAGGCGATTTGTGTTCTACAGTGTTCAAGTATATAATTGAATTGAAATAAAATAAAGAAAACAAATTTGTTATAAAAACACATTTTTCAGAAGTGTACCATCCTTGATGCAGCGTCTTTTACACCACCTTATTTAATATGTTACATTACTTCTCGGTGCCTGTTGTTTGTGTCTTTTATGAAGTCACTAAAAACATTAAGTTTCCTTTTCAGAATGATTTTCAATTTTGTTTGATTGCTATGCAGGCAAAGTTATAAAATACAAAGAAAAATGTCACTCTTCCCTGTGCATGCGCAATTGGGACACATTTCGAGCCAAAGTCCTCCTGAACTGCAAGTTTGTTTTCCGATTCATGGTCAAAATGTAACATTAAATTGAAATTAAGTTGTTTCTCGTTCATAAACTGACGTTTGTGGACAGACAGACAGATCGACTGAAATAATTGCTTAACAGGCTTTTTCGCTTTGTGTGTGCGGGGTAATAAGGCAAGAACACCAAGGCACAGAGATAAAATAACATTTTACATCACTGATTATAAAAGGGCAGATGAGCTCCTTATGAGCCAACGGCCATCCATATATAGTGCCCAACTGTGGCTGCGAACGTCCTCCTGCAGTTGGGTGACTATTTTTTGGTGACAGGATTTGCACTCTGGCCACCATAAAACCCTTCACTCCACAAAAGACAAAAATGCAACAGAAACTAAAAACCCACTCGATGAGAGTACCTCCTGTGCAGCTGCCCTCCACAGGGCAGCGAAATGGATGAGAGGATTTGGGGAAAAGCCTTCGGGACCCCCAATCTTTGATGACGGGAGGAAAACCACGGGGTAATCTTCCCTGGTCAGATTGCAGTAGTGTGTGTCGGGGTGGTGCTGAGATGTTGTCTACCAGGCGGTGGTCTCCTTGCATTAATTTGAGGCAGGCCCTTCGGGTGGGTGCTTCAAATGTCCTATCCATAAGAGAGGATGATCACCTGTCTCTGTTATCATCTGAGGTCAGGCGTTTCAACATCAGTACTGCAGCACTCTCTGAGTTTCGGAGACCAGATAGTGGCGAGATCATGGTGGGTGGTTACACCTACTATTGGTCTGACCGTACTGGTGGTTACCATTTCCAAGGAGTTTCTGTAGCTGTGTCCAATAAGCTGACCCCAATGATAATTGAGGTAACACTGGTCAACGAGCGTATTATGACACGAAGGATTCGTCACTCCTTAGGTGTCATTTCCCTGGTCTCTGTTTATGCTCCGACTGAGGCGAGTGATCTCACCGTGAAGGATGCATTCTACGCCATGCTCGAGTCTGTGGTTGATCATTGCCACAGACGACATACTCTTCTCATCTTGGGGGATTTCAGTGCATCGACTGGAACTGATAGGGATGGTTATGAGACATGTGTTGGTCCCCATCGATCTGGAACTGTGAAACAGAATAACACTAAGTTCCTTGACTTTGCAAGAAGTCATGGTCATTGGGTGGCTGGGTCATGGTTTTTGTGCCGACTGGCTCATCGCTGGACTTGTTATTCAAATGCTGGTGGTGTGGCAAATGAGATTGACCATGTGCTCATTGATGGTCACTGGAGGATGATCCAGAACTGCAGGGTCCACTGAAGTGCTCAGTTCCTCAATACTGACTACTGGCTTGTGGTAGCAACTCTGATGTTGGGGCTTAAATCCGAGGTAATGGTACCATCCCAGCCTCGGCTCGACGCTGGTAAGCTCAAGGATGAGAGGGTAGCTGAGGAGTTTGTGAACAGGCTGAGTGGAGATTGGGGAGGGGGGTGGGGGTCGAGGTGCTTTGTGGAATCCTGAAGAGTTGTGGAGTGCCTTCAAGACCACCTTCCTTGATATTGCTGGTGGATGCCTTGGAACTCACCGTAGGACGAAAAATAATTTTCTCAAGGGACACTGGATACCATTGACCAGAGTTGCAGGGTCAGGCTTAATGGCAGAGCTGAGCTGTTCAGGGAGTTGAGTCGTAAAACTGGACATGCGCTGAGGGTGGACAAGGCGGCTTTTGTGTGAGGAAGCTGTGAGGGGGTAGAGCATCACCTGAGGTCAAGTGATTCTCGTCCTGCTTACGACAGAATTCACGCATTGCATTCCTCCAAGTCCATCCCTCGGTGTACTGCAGTTAGAGCAGAGGGTGGTAGGCTCTTGACAGAGGAGTCCAAAGTGAAGACCCGCTGGGACAGTTACTTTGAACTGCTGGACCAGGCTGATCTACCAGCTGTCGAGTTGGATGTCAGGGGTGTTACTATCCCTATTGCTGACCCTCCAATTAACTGTAATCCAGCTTATTTTGTGGAAAAACAGGCAGCGGTGAACCAGTTGAAATGGGGTAAAGCTCCTGGGATTTGTGGTATCTATGCTGAACTTCCAAAGGCTGGTGGAAATGCTGTACTCATGTCGTTGCATGAAGTTCTGTCCTTTGCCTGGAACAAAGGCATAATCCCAACTGACGAAAAGAGGGGCCTTGTTATCCCTCTCTGGAAAGGGAAGGGTGATTGCCAGGACTGCAACAACTACCGAGGGGTGACGCTGCTCTCAGTGCCGGGCAAGGTCTTTGCTCGGATAATTCTTAGGAGGGTTCACCATCATCTGCTTGAGCACCTGTGGCCAGAGTAGTCACGCTTTACACCAAAGAGGTCAATGATTGACCATTTCCTTGCTCTTCGGATCCTCACCGAACGCAAATGAGAGTTTTGGCAGGGGCTGCTTGCAGCTTATATTGATCTCTTCAAAGCACTCAATTCATTGAATCGGGATGCCCTCTGGAGGATTCTTGGTCTTCGTGGGGTGCCACGAAAACTGATTAATCTGATGTCTGAACTCTTCTCTGGTACTAAGAGTGCTGTGCGATGTGGTGATACTATCTCTGACCGATTTCCAGTTGTTACTGGAGTTCGTCAGGGGTGTAAACTGACACCCACAGTCTTTGTGGAGACTCTGGATATCCTTTTGGGGCCCTCGAGGTGCTGTTTGAGGAGTCGGAGCTGCTGGAATTTTGGGTTTCCTGGGTCAAAACTAAGATCTAGGCTTTCAATGACATATTGGATGCTGCTATCCTGTCTGTACCAGTTTGTGATGAGGATGGTGAGGTCACGGAGAGATACACTTACCTTGGCAGTGATATTCATGTCTCTGCTGGCTGTGAGTCAGAGGTCAATAGAGGTCTGGGCCAGGCCTGAGGAGTCATGGATTCACTGGATCATGGGGTGTGGTGCTGTCGGTACCTGTGTGGGAGGATAAAAGTCTGAGTCTTCAGGTCCTTGGTGCTTCCATTCTTGCTGTATGGATGTGAGACTTGGACTATGACCAGGGATCTGAAACGGAGACTTAATTTCTTTGGTACCAGGTCTCTTCGGAGAATCATTGGCTATCGCTGGTCGGACTTTGTGTCCAACGGGCGGTTGCTGTGAGAGAATCCAATGAGATTTTTTACCTGTATAGTCTGTGAGCATCAGCTGTGGCTATATGGACATTGGGATTGATTTCCTGACGCTGATCCTGCTCACCAGAGTCTCTCAGCGAGGAGCCTCATGAGTGGAGGAGGCCAATGTACTGACCACATGTCTCATGGTTGCAGCAGGTTGATCAGCATCTCAAGGAGATGGGGATAAGCCAGGCATCTCCGTGGTGGGTGGCCAGATGGAGGCTCCTGGAGTACTGGCTGAAAGTGGACACAGCGACGCGCTGCTCCGGCGCATGCTCCCATACCTAACCTAACCTGACCTGACTTGACATAAAGTCTAAATAATCATGCAGAAGAGTTGTAACATGCTGGAAGTGAAATGTAAGAGCAGTAATTGTAACCTGGCTTCATTGGCTGAACTTTTAGATGACAGACAAGAAGAAGAAAAACAGAAAGAAGTAAAGACTTTTGAACAAAATCTCTGATTCAAATGTCTTGGTTTCTGTATTTTTTTTGTAAATAAATTGAAATTGTAATAAAAATGGTCTTATCTCGTGAAATAAAACATTACATAAAGATGTTGGTGTGTTGTTTCAGAGTAAAGGACAGTCTAAACAGGAAGGTAGATAAGATGTTTCTTCCAGATCCATGGGAGTAAATGAACTGTAGAACGAGAAGCGATGTAAACAATGAGGAATGAATGCAGAAATGAAAGAGTATCGATTCTGTGATGATTTTCATCTCCATTTTAATTTGATTCTGCTCTTGAGAAACAAAGGGTTGGGTAGGAATTAAAGATTTAACACCTGATTGATACATACTTCACAGTTTGTAAAGCAAGGAAATTGGAAGTTAGATCATCCATCTTTGGCAATAATCCAAAAAGGAACAAAGGAAGTAAAAAATAGGGGGGGAATCTGGAGTTCAGTAATCGTAATATACTTCGAGAAGATATTAAATCTCATTATGATGGAGGATATTGAAGTACATCAAACAATTATATTTTTCACATGTTCTTTAAATTAATTAATGATGTCTGCATATAGTTAATAACCAAGGCTATGAAGTGCACACTGCCAGTTTTAGTTTTAACTTCTGTCTAATGAGGTAAAATGACCTATAAACCTTTTAAATATATGTTCCCTATCCTGAACATTAATTAAGACTTTACTTACTAAACTGCTTACATTTTCTTGGACTTGTACTCGCATCACAAGGTATAGGTCAATGTGCATGTACTTTTCTATTTAGCTTCAACGCCCATATTAGAGCTTGTACATATATCACATGCAGTTCAAAGATATTAAGAGATATCAGTATGCTTACACCAATTGCAAGGATGTGAGTCTACAATGGACAAATGAACATTGTACATTTCTTCCCAGCACAATCGATGGAACACTGAACAGATCAATCAATGTATTTGTAGTTGTAAAAGAGCCGAAAGTAGCTTTTGAAAACAGTAAACCAAGTTGGACCCGTAAACTAGACAAATTTTAATTACCTCTGCCACCAAAGGTGGCTGAACCTCCACCAGCGAAGGTTGATGGAGGTTCACTCCTGTCTGTCTTTGAACAATGTATCCCAAATAGTTATGGGCGGATTCGGATGAAACTTGGTAGGCAGGTTAGGTGTGTGATACAAACAATTTTTTTTCGATTCTGGTGAAGATACAGACCCAAATGCAATAATAATTAAATAAAAAATTCCAAGTGATTCTTCTAACAATTGAGATATAGTACAAAAACGACATATAGCATGATATTTCAAAATTTGTGGACGGATTATGACATAATTTGGTGGACGAGTTGGGAAGGTGACAAAAACAATCCGATTGGATTTTGGTTCAGGTCCGGATGCAGATCCGGCCCATCAGTGAGATACAATACGTAAACTGTTCAGCCTGGTGGTGGTATGTACCCAACAAAGTGTCGTTCTCGTTTCTTGTTTTAATCTATCAGGGGATGGTATCAGCGGAAAAGCAGTGCTCCCAAAATGATACAACCAACAGATTGAATCTTGGCCAAATGCACACGTGCTAAATTGATAGAATTTACACTTACTTCCACCGTTGGTCACACCATGTCATGGCTTTGGCTTCTAATTAAAGTTACTCTCATCTTTTGTCATAACAACTCCCAGCTTCAGTTGTATTATTCCCACATTTAGTCATTCATCTTGAATGGGTGCAATTGAGTGCTCAAGCCTGGAAAGGGCTCGAATTGGTGTGTAATTCCTTTTGTTCAATATAAGTTTTAACTTGCAACTGTCTTCTCACAGAAATACTGAGATACAGCCATGTTTGCTCGAACAACTTCCAGAATATCTACAGGAGGAAAACCAAAATGAAAATGACAGAAAATTAACGTACCAGCTGTGATGATGACAGCCAACTTAAAACGATCAAATGGTAAATATTCAAGAGTCACCTTTTTCTGAAATATCCGGTGACTCTAAACTGGAACATGTATGCGACATTATCAGAACAATTTTTTTGAAATTGATGGCAAATATTTTTTGTCACTGCATGTGGTTTATAAAAACATTTCTTGTTTGTTTTTTTTTTCTCTCCCTGGCCTCTGTTCACTCCTTGCGAGTGATTGTCCAATTCTACATTCACTTGGACAGTAGAATGAATGAATGAATGTAGAATTGGACAGTGGCTTGCAAGGGGTGAACAGAGGCCAGGGAGAAGAAAAAACAAACAAATGAAATTGCTCGTTGAGCAAGGAATTGCCAGAATAACTTTGTCATATCTCCATGATCTCTGAAAAAACAAAAACCTGGAAATCAATTTGGTTCATATAAGTCGATAGTGCTACTGTTTAATGAGTTATAGCACTTAGTTTGGTCATGATCATAACTTGGAAGTCAATCGGACTTGAAATGGCGTTTTTATCACAATTTGAAATTTTGACCCAACCCCCCCCCCCCCGACATTCGACCCCCGACCGCGAAGAAGGGTGTTGGTGTGAGACCCCAATGAGACATATGGTTGGATGCAGTATTGGAAGATGCACATTTAGGATTTAGTTTGAAGTCAATACGACCAGTTTAGCGGACGTTATTGCGAAATAAGAATTTCGGTTTTTCGGTGACCTTGACCTTGACCTTTGACCTAAATTCACCAAAAACGACAAGTGTCTAAGTTTGACCATGGCTGACGTCTGTACCCAGTTTAGTCATGAACGCTGAAACAGTGTGGCTGCTACAGGGTAAACAAACACACAAACAGACAGACACACAGACACACAGAATGACATGCACAACCGACCAACATAATTGCCGAAATCCAAAGGATTCCGGCAATTAACAAGAAGTGCACACTATGTGGGATGGAAGTGTTTGCTAATAAAATGCTTCCACAAGAGCCTTTTAATTGATTTGCATTTTTTTAGCTCGCCTGTTCTAAGAACAGAGAGCTATAGCGATACCCCCGGCGTGAGCGTCAGCATGGGCGTGAGCGTGAAAATGTTAAATTTTTTGTATTACGGAAAAACTCCTCGACGGATTTCGACGAAACTTGGTGGGGGGGTTAGATATGGTCCAAGGATCATGCCATTAGATTTTGGACTTGGTCCCCCCTCCCCCAAAAAAAATTGTTATAGAAATTTTTTTTTTGCATTTCTACATGTTTTAAGTGTTTTCCAACCCCCCCCTCCCCAAAAAAAAAATTGTTAGAGAAGAAAAAAATTTTTGCAACTTTTTTTTCAACAAAATTTCGATTTCTTTTTTTTTGCATTTCTACATGTTTTAAGTGATTTCCAACCCCCCCTCCACTCCCAAAAAAAAATGGAGAAAAGAACTATAACTCTGTCAGCACTGTTGACATCATATGTAATGAATAAGATATAAGGTTCACTTGAGTGACCCAGCAGTATTGGCGGCGGAGGTTTTGCACTCTCCCGAATGCTCCCCCTCTAGTTTCCTTTCTAATGTTTTTATCGACCACACTATTTTTTTATACGCCCGATATATATATATATATATATATATATATATATATATATATATATATATATATATATATATATATATATATATATACACATATATCGGGGCGTATTATGTGATACCGGTCGTCCGTCCGTCCGTCTGTCTGTCTGTCTGTCCGTCTATCCGTCCGTTCCTGTCCGCACTCTAACTCCCAAAGTTTTCAACTTTCACGTTTCATATTTGGTACATAGGTACAGACTGTGGAGCCGTTGTGTCGCGACATACGTTCGTTATCTAAAGTGGTTGCCATGGCAACCGGGATGCTGTTTTCCATCCGTTCCTGTCCGCACTCTAACTCCCAAAGTTTTCAACTTTCACGTTTCATATTTGCTACATAGGTATAGACTGTGGAGACGGTGTGTCGCGACATACGTTCGTCATCTAAAGTGGTTGCCATGGCAACCGGGATGTTGTTTTCCATCTGTTCCTGTCCGCACTCTAACTCCCAAAGTTTTCAACTTTCACGTTTCATATTTGGTACATAGGTACAGACTGTGGAGACGGTGTGTAGCGACATACGTTTGTCATCTAAAGTGGTTGCCATAGCAACCAGGATGCTGTTTTCCATGTAGTAGCACAATTCTGTATATACCTTCTTGTTAGGGCGTATATTGTGCTCACTTGCGCTCTTGTTACTGATTACAATATACAAATACATATATTGCTTTATAATTATACTTCACTGCAATGCTTTATAAAAAAATATTAATTATTAAACTCGTCTTTTAAAAACGAGAAATATATAAACAGGCGAGCATTGGGTGGCTTTGACACCAACTCTGGTTATTGGATCCCATTGGAGATCGTGTGATCAACCTTCGTGACGTCACACATTTGGAATATTTGTCAAACTAGCATTAATTTTAACTTATTCCCTCCAAGGCCTCACTGAAGGTGTCTGTTCTCCTCCTCCTCAGTTCATCCCACATCATTATATTTTCTAACCTCATTAACCCTCCACAAGCCCACTCTTTCCTTCCAGGTTATTGTGTTTCCTCCCTCCCCCACCCCTTCCCCTGCCTCGACCCACCTTTCCATTTATGTACACCATTGCTGTTTCATCCCAGGTTTGCCTTTCCTATTCCTTCAGCTGATTAATAATAATTGTGCTTGAACGTGCATCCAACATTTTTCCCCTCTCTCATTCTTTCTCCAAGTGTTCATCTGCTGTGTCCATCTACCCTGCTGTGAGTATGTTTCCCTGTTTTCCATTTTGTTCTATATGTTCTTTCTGGTCTTTCAATTGCGTCTCTTCTAGTCTAACCTTTCTGCAAGGCTTGACTTTATAGTAAAAAAAAATAAGTAAAACACAGAGCTAAAACAAATTTTACTTCCCCTCCCAAACTTCAGGAAGACATATTTCACATATGTTTAGCTTCTATACAAAAAATACATCATATAATTCATCTGAATGACTTATTATATGATCCTCATATTTAATCAACCCCAAAACAACAAATAGAGATGTCATGTGGGTTGACAAGCCCATTTCATTGTCACTGCTGGATGAAGGCCTCCCAAAATATGGTCCATTCTTTCCCTTTCTCTGCGATTTCGAGCCATTTGCACTCGATTTTTTTTCGGAGTGAGCCAGTGAATTTTTCGATTTCCTCTCTCTCTATGTCGTCTTTGGTCTTCCCTTACTTCTTCCAGATCCTTCTCCAGTTTGACAGTTTGTATTTATTGTTGTCCATTCTTGCTTTGTGTCCATCCCAGTTTCATTTAAGTTTTTTTTTTAAATCATGACCAATTCATTTTTTTAAATTTGATTTTCTGCCTTATCCATTGGTATCTCTTTGTGTTATGCAGAAATGATATTTTTCTATGAATCTCCATGTGATATGCAAGGTCTACCAAAAGAAGTGTAGGGGTTTCATGTTGTTTCATTTTTCCAAAGTGTTCATGACAAACAATATATTTTACTAAAAAAGACATACATCAAAAACAAAATGGATTGTAACAATTAAGTATGGAAAATAATGCCTGGTAGGTATCCAACACGACCTGACACACATCGGTGCACATTAAAAATAACACTTTCCATTACAGAGGTCAAAGCTTCATGCCTTACGGAATCAATTTCTGTCCTTATGTTATCTTTAAAATCCTCG
Organism: Eptatretus burgeri; assembly: GCF_056783735.1. NCBI lineage: Eukaryota > Metazoa > Chordata > Myxini > Myxiniformes > Myxinidae > Eptatretus > Eptatretus burgeri. The sequence continues at coordinate 42,690,765 of NC_140973.1, read as the reverse complement.
AATGTCCGTGGCTTGTTGATGTACACTCTCCCATTTAAGTAACCCCACTAAAATAAGTCTGCTGCTGACAAATCATGGGATTGCTGAGGTCAGTTTATGTCTTCATTACGAGAAATTACCCTGTTTGGGAACAGATCATGAAATATTGCCATTCTCTGTCTTGCTGTATGGCAGATGCCTCCATCTTGTTGAAACAACAATTCTCGTTGCTTCATTTCCTGCAACGATGATCTGAAGAAGTTTTAAACATGTCACAGTATCTTTCCCCCATTCACACTTGGAGTTTCACCTTCATCATCCTCGAAAAAGTATGAACCAATGATTCTGTTTGCCATAATGCCACGCCACACAGTAACACGTTCAGGTTATAGTGCGTGCTGGTGCACGATCGGTGGATTTTCTGAAGCCCACACCCGACAGTTGTGTTTGTTTATGAAACCATTGAAATGAAAATGAGCTTTGTCAATAATTATTATCAAGTGAGAAATTAGACCTTCATCTTCAGAAAAAAAGTTCCAGCAGTTTTGTCGAAAACGACATGTGAGTTTCAAAATCAGTTGGAAGGATTTATTGCACATATTGTACTCTGTATGGATAGCACTGCAAATATTTTCTCAAAATATGTCTTAAAGAGGTTTCAGCAATTCTGTGTTCCATTGAGCATCTCCAGTGGTTGATTTTTGTGGGATTCTCAAAACACTATTGTGTGCATGCTCAATGTTTCCTTGTGTTCTTCCAGACCATGTCTTCCTGGTCCTGATGTATCAGGTGACCACTCCAACTTCCCGAAATCTTAAACACACCTATGGATGACGTGTTCAAGAGGAGCAACATTTGCAAAAAGTTCTCGACGGTCTGCTCTTTGAGCCATAATGATGGAGCGCTTGTTCTTGAAGAAAAGCTCAAGAATAAGTGAACGCTGTTGCATTGTCCACCAGTTCATCATGAAAATTCTAACCAAGAATCTTGAATGTGAAAAAGAAGTTGATTTTCATTCATGCTTTCGAAAATATGACAATTTGAAATCCCTACACTTCTTTTGGTGGACCCTGTACAGGGATATACAAGGAACTTTAGTGCAGGAGAAGGCCAATCGGGCCATCGTACCTGCACTACACCAACACTAAATACTATCACCTGTCCACACACAAGTTGCCTATAAGTCCTGCTAATAGTCCTGTATGCCGATATCTCCGATGCTTCTAGGTACCTATCGAATTCCAATGTAAACCTGTTTACTCTTTCTATTGCTGGGAGATAATTACGTGCATAACTACTCTCTGAGTGGAAGACCCTTGCCTTCACATTGTCCTGACTCTCCTTTTCTTTACTCTTAGGCTATGGTGCATGATCCTGTCACTGGCCATTTTGCTGAAAAATTAATCTGCACTTATTTTGTCCATACCCTTCATTGTCTTAAACATCTCAATTAAATCCTCTCATAATTGTCTCTTTTCTCACGTATAAAGTCCTGTCTCCTTCGGTCATTACTGCTCAGTTCTGTCAGAACCGAAACGTGTCTCAAGAGGCAAAGCGAAACACGGGTTACCAGAACGCCGCCATTGTCCAACAAGCTTTTAATCCGACCATCGCACACCAGGCCTGTCCACGCATGCGCAGACGCAACATAGCAATACATCACAATTCCTTGTACCTGAGTCCAGCTCGGCCCAGAATCAAGCCAGTAGCCCGATACTGAACCCTCTTCGTGGCAGCTATGTCGTTTCTAAGACGTGATGACCAAAACCACACACAATATTCTGGATAGAGACCTCACTAAGTTCCTATACAGTGTTAACACTACCTCATTTGATTTATAATTTATCCCCTTATAAATACAATGTAAAACCCTCTCAGCTCTGCATGGAGCTGTCTGGCACTGTGCTGGCTGGTCCCCCCTGCATATATTCCCACCCCCAGATCCTTCTCCTGTGTGACACACTCCAAGATTACCCCTTCCCTTCTGGAATTTCAAAAGCCAACTCAATACCTCACTATCATTGATTGAAATTATGAATGATAATGGTCCTAGTACTGATCCCTGAGGTACCCCACTACTTACATCCTCCCAGCCAGACATTCTCCCACCCACAGCCACTCTTTGCTTCCTATCACTAATCCAGGTTCCAATCCAGTTAGTTACCCAACCAGCCACTCCACAAGCCCTCACCTCAGCAAACAACCTCAGATGCGGTACCTTATCAGATGCTTTCTGAAAGTCTAGATTTACTCCATCCACTCCACTTCCCTCATCCACCCAGTCAGAAACTACAAGTACTTCACACAACTCCAATAAATTTGTGAAATAAGACCTCCCATTGGTAAGACTGTGCTGACTACTTTTAATTAGTTTGAAGTTACTCAAATTGTTCCCTCTTCATTCGTTCACCTTCCCCACAACTAGAGTCAATCTATCCGGTCTATAATTCCCCAATTCTTCTCTGGATCATTTTTTTTAAATAACGGTGTTATATTTGCTACTCTCCAATCCCCTAATGCCTTCCCTGACTCCAATGACCTGTTAAAGATATCTGCTAATACCACACTTATCCGCTCTGCCACCTCCCACAATACTCCAGGTATAGGATTAATATTATCTGTCCATGGAGCTCTGTCATCTCTCAATTTTTCCAACCTGTTTCTTCACTTCTTCTATTCCCACTTGGAACACTTCAAAATATCCTTTGCTCACCCCTTAAATAATTCTGGCTGCCAGACCATGCATCCGATCAGGTTCAAATTTAAAACATTTATCCCCCATCATTACTAGATCATAATTCGGATGTTTCACATCAATTGATTTTTTAAAAAGATTTTCATTCAATCCAATATGGCTGCCAGACCAAGTTTCCTATTAATTATTTATGAAGAACCTGGTATCCCCAAGGCTTGGTGAATATGTGAGTGAAGTTTCCCCACGACCTGTCAAGCCATTCTGGAAAAGAAGATTTTTAAAGGTTTATTCTTCAAAAAAATCATAGCTGCCAAACCATGTGACCTATGACATCATAGGTGGGGAACTTTTTGTTCCTCATGGATAGGCGATCATACCTGGAACATTTCGCCTCAGTCTGTTCAGCCGTTTCCGAGAAGATTTTTGAAGATTTTTATGTTAAAAACAAATATGGCTGCCGAACCGCATGACCGATGACATCATCAATTTTTTCCCCCCATAAATTTAGCCCAAGATGACCCTAAAATTTTTCATACTGATCAGATAAAGTGTTCGACTCATGCAATTATGACGTAATAATGAAGCCACCGATGACATCAGCAAAAACACATTTCCCATGGGAGTACTTGACATGTGCTAAGTTTCAATTTTTTCCATGGAGCGGTTTCAGAGATACAGAGGTCCAAAGTTTTTCCTTTTTTCCAACATGGCTGCTACACCACGTGATCTATGATATTAAATTTACTCCAGAAACTACCAGCTGTTTGCTGCAGAATACGTCATAATTAATATAGAAACTTTCTCCATGAGTAGTCGCACATATGGTGAAAAATTTGTGTCAATCAGATAAGTGATTGTAGAGAAAACAGAAAATTATCACGTACAGCCAGATGTACCTACGGATGGACGTTGGCACAACCCAAAAACATAATGCCTCCAGCGACTTTGTCAGCAGAGGCATAAAAAAAACTTCAGTAAACAGCAAATCCAAACTCTTTATAAACTTGAGGTTTTGTTGAAGAATGTGCATGTCTGACGAGGTGGCACAAGGTTTCCTCTGAGCTCTGTGTTTCAGGTTTGATTACTGACCTGACCATATTCTCAGATTCGTGCCCCACAGGCCCTGTGTTCCATCACGAAGTTTGTCGTCCCTCAGGTGGATACTCAGCAGTTCGGCAGAGTGTCCTGTCTGCTATAGCATGAGTCAGAGAACATTAAAGATCCCACTGCATCTTTCACGAAGAGGAGGTGAGTTATTGGGTGACACCCTGGCCAAATTAGAAATATTCTTCCATGACTCTTTTGCCAACCAACACTTTTGCAAACGTGGTTTGGTGAATGTGCCAAAAGCCTCTCAACATGAGTTGAGGAAAATTATCATCCTGCAGAAAAATGAAATCAGCCGATTTGATGTTTGCACATGAAATACACCAGAAAACCACTATTGTTCTTTTTAACACTGACTTCCACTTAAAATGCCACTTTCGAACAAGAGTCCCGCTAAATACATTTTGAGACATGTGACACAATTACAAAAAACGAGATCACATCCAAATTGGCGAATGCTGTACGCTTGTTAAATGGCTTTATTCATTTGTTCTGCACTCAGGTGTTGCTAACTATCTTCAGAAAGGAAAAAGAAAATAGTTCGCTCATTTAATTATCTTATAAATTAGTGTTTGCCGAGTAAAAATCTCTAATTTTATTCCACCATAGGAATTGTATGGTCAGTCATTGTGCTCTATGGTAGTGCATTCTGATGCCGTTCCAAATGACGTCAAATGTAATCGTAGATGTGAAAAGTGGTCTTTTGTGGGAGGTTCGGGGGTGGAAGTTTACACTTGCATCACAGTGATGTAAATGACTGTCGAGAGAACATGAGAAAAAAAGAAACACGTTTTAAGACATGAGCCACAGTACGACTGACAATTTTGATTCCCACAGGTGTTTTGGCAACTTTGAAAATTGTGTTAATCTTATTTGAAACATTGTGTGAGTTTCGCTCCATTATTTTCTTTTCTTTAAAAGTCACGTCAATTGTGCTCGAGGGAATGATTGATGTATTGAGTGGTTTTTAACTTTATAAACATCGGTGTGTAATGTCGGGGTGATGTGAGACGTTAGATAACATTTAATGTCACGACACCTTTCCTTTCTTGCTTTATCCTGGTTATTGACTATGTATGAACCATGAACCTGAGATTTAACTTCAATACACGTTTTGAAAAGTTTTGTGAAATTCTTTAAGAATAGATGTTACCTGTATGATTTTGCTCACCAATTGAACTGGTTATACCGTTTTGCATCACTTTCAATGACAAACTTCAAAATGTCTTAACTTTGTTCGAACAGTTTAAATATAAGACATTACGTGACATTAACACTAATAACCAATTTCCAGCTACATATTACGCAATCAAAAATAAGTGGTGGTGCATAAATTGAAGGTTGTGCAGGACTGACTCACCTGCCTCAATGTTTGGTGTCGGTCCAACCTGCCACATCAAAACGTCCTGGTCTATAAATCACCTGGAATAACCTCAAAAGGCTTCTATAAAGGGAATATGCTTCCATCGGAAGATCAGGTTACAGGAAAATGCATTACCAAACAAGCAGCAGGCCTAACACACATCTCCAATTCGCAATAAGCACTTTTCATAATTGTTATGAAAGCATTTTGAGAACATTTATTAAAAAAAAGTAAAGCAAACTGTACACGTTAATGCATCACATTGATTTGTTGAACAAAAGTTGATTGTACCCAGGCAATCACATTGCATTACGACAGAGACATAGGGGTATTAGAGGGGCAGATTACAGCAATTTTTGAGAGGAATCGTGCAAATGACGATACAAGCATCAAATTTGGCACATTTGTTCTCCGGGGGATTCCAATCAAATCTGCCCGATTGGCCATTTGAAAATCCAAATTTTTTTTGAATTTTTTTTTTTCTTCAAATTTTTCAAAATTTGGATTTTCAAATGGCCATTCGGGCAGATTTGATCAGAAAGCCCTGCAGAACAGAAATGCCAAATTTGATGCTTGTATCATAATTTGCACGATTTTTCTATCTACTACACTAATGGAAGAGATGTCGTGGGAAAGCTTGAGTTAGTGATGAGCTATGGAGTGAAGCATCATGGATAATGTGCTATGCGGTATATTGCCCTAAAGTTGAGAAAGTAGAGAAATTTATTTGTTTATGTATTTTTACAGAGTTAGTTATGCTGTTGCTGTTGTTGTTGTTCTTCTTCTTGTTCTTGTTATTGTTCTTGTTCTCACTTTTCTGTATACATACCTTAGCCAAGGCTCACGGAAGAGGTAGAACACAGAACAGATCAGGACAACACAACATAACAAAAAGAACAGCAGGAGAAGGAGGAAAATACACAGCGACAGACAAACAAGCGATACAGGTAACGGAGATGGGTAGGGGAGAATGCGATGGGTGTATAAGATGGATACAGTTGCAAAATTTTGGGCTGGGTGATGTGTGGATCAACGAGTGTAAAAAAAAAAAGATCATGGTTTTGGATGGGGGATGACCTGAGATGGTGAACGTCTGTCTTGAAAGCATGGAGGGATGAATGAGATTGAAGAGAATGTGGGAGTTTGTTCTACCGGTTGGGAAAAAAAGAGGAACAGATGAGTGGAGATGAGCAGTGATTCTGGATTTTTGGAGTTTCACTAGGAGGGGGTTGCTGGTGGACTGTGTGCGTCCTGCAGATACCTGTGGGGTCAAACACAGAGAGGGAGTGGGCGCAAGACTAGAAAGGACATGGAAGAAGACAGAGACCACTGACCTGTCGGTGATGACAAAATGATAGGCTCAACGACTCAACTTAAGGCCTTGTGTTACACAGAGAAAAGGACCTCAGCACACGGTGGAAGTGCAGTCCATTCGTCTTTATTTCAGTTGCAACGTCAAATAAAACATGTGTATTCCAGAAATACAAACAAACAAACCATATTCAAAATGTACACAACCCGATACTTCACAAAAGTATTGATTAAATAAGGTCCTGGCAAAACTCTGCAAGTATGACGTCAAGTCGATTCCATATTAATAAACAGTAAACTATAGGTGTGTACAACTCATTCACTAGTAATCAATATTGTAAATGGATAGCATCTTAAGAGAAAAGCAGGAAAAACACATGACACAATCATCGCATAACTCCTTTGTGACAACATAATCGTCACTCACCCCAGCTGTTTAAGCCTCGAGGGACAAGGCCCCAGACCATACCTCCCCCAGCCAAGTACATCGCACATCACAGCCACAAGTCTGTTCCAAAGGAGTCCCAAAATAATGACATACACCACTACATATACCACAATATGAAATCAAGAAAAATTCTTACAATTAGAATCTTAACAAAAACTTAAGTTGTGAGATCTGTTTTATTAAGTCTTGATTACTGAAGAGAATCGTGCAGGAGCGTCCGATCACTCTCACTCCAGAACCCTTAATCCTCTCTTGTGAACTCTTCCATTTCACTTAGTGTGTGGGGTGGGGGTGTGGAATAGTCCAAGTTAAGGGAAAACAAACTGCAGCTACCATCGACTCAATGTAGTGGTAAAACTGCTCTTTCACATTTGGTTTCCACGGCGTAAAGCTGAGCAAAGTGTGAGGCAGGGGCACCAGCTCAGAGGGGAGAGCAGTACTCCATGAAGCTGCGGATGAAAGCCTTTAAAGGTGGACAGGAGCTCAGGTGTGTCAAGGATGATCAGTTGGCTTCTGGATTTGGAGGCCAACTTTGAAATGTGGCTTGCCCAAGAGAGATCATGGCTCTCTCATCAATAAGGAGGGTGGACAGTTATCCAACCAAGATATTCTCGTTTTGTATTTTTAATTAATTTTCTGGAATTTGTCGAATTTGTTTTTCACTTGGGAGTTTATGGGTTATGATGTGTAAATGAAGGTGAAAAGGGTCTGACTTAATGCAATTTCATTCCAGGCTGTAAGGCAAGAAAAGATGAAAAATTTGAAAAGGGGGTGTACACTTTGTATTGGCACTGCATGTGCCAGTTTGTGGCAGGAGAATGGCTGGCGGCGAGGTGAGAAGTTGTGATATGGTCAAGCAATGAGGTGAGGAAACTGGATTGAAGCGAAGATGTGGCACCCAGAAGAAGAAGAAAATGTGCGTGGGTGTGCGGAGGCGAGAAAGACGTGACACCTGCTTGAAAGGTACAAGAAAGCGCGTGGAACTTGAAGCAAAACGTGCGATGTGAAGTGAACCAAAGTGAGGTGAAGTGAAGCGAACAAAATTAATTTTACAAAGGACAGAATGAGGTGCCAAAACAAGAAAGAAATAACAACACAAACAAAAAAAAAGAGAACAAAGTGAACCGCATACACACCTTCAACAAAGCCAACATGCACCCCACACTAGCAAAGCGAATACACACTAGTAAAGCGGGATGGTGACGTGAACGCACACAGCCCTCCATACACAGCACTCTTCTGTGCCGTGTTGGATATTTATATCCCTTCTTCTTACATACCTACCTACATACCTGTCACATTGAGTTGATGTATCGCTTTCTGCCATGTGTGTCCGAACTCGCACCTGGGGCTCTCGTGGCCGGTCAGTGTGTGACAGGATTGATTGCTCTTGACTGCGTGCACACGATCTGCTACTTGGGCCTCTCGTGGCCAGTGCTTGTGGTGGCTTGTGAGAAATGTCTGAAATTCAGGATGTAAAGATGAAAGAACATGTACTTAAACTAACCGACAGTCACATGCTTATCTATCCACAAAAATACAGCATCTTCTTAAGAGCTAAACAGAATACCATGACACATAACTCGCTTTACTCTATGTGCTTGCTCATCCTTCTCTCCGGGAGTTCACAACTGTCACACTATCTATACAAATCTAACCCCCTAACTTGATGAGGCAGCAGCACACAAATCAAGTGCCATCATAACACTTTCTGCAAGACCTGTTAGCAAGATAGGCAGAGCAGCTTTTTGGACACTGGCACCAATATTGTTTGGACCTTTTGAAAAATCGTAGTCTAGGGTTGCCCGAATATATTGCAAAATCGGGCTCGGGGGTTGCTAAGTAGTGAGAAAAAACACAATGCCCGGGAGCAGTTGATCAACAGAAGATATAATGAGTGAGGTGTTGGGTACACGAGATTTGGAAGGAAACACAGGATTGAGACAGTACAGTCAGCTGTGGTGCATTTCGAAATGAGGGAAGGGATGGAGGGGGAGTATACACCGAAAGCAGACTTTACAAGATGCCATCCTGTTTGTGAGGAAGAAGACGAGTTTGAAAGTTCACTGTTGGGGTTGGCCAGATGTTGTTTTCTAGTTCTCATCAGAGTTGGAAACACGCTTGTTGTGGGCTTCATGGAATGATCTGAACTTTCTTTCAGGAAGAGAAAGCTAGTTGTTTGAAGAAAAACTGCCTCGACATAGGTTTCAGTGTACGAGGGGGTGAGATGATGTGTATGATAACTGCACATGAGATGGGATAAATCTGTGCACAAGGGAGAGCCTGCTTTTGTGGAAGATTTCAAATTTGTCATGAAAAGAGCATGTGGCCTCAAAGTGAGAGTGCCGGTCATTGAAGAAGGTCAAGGTGGCCAGATAGAAGAATCGATGTGGCCAGACAGGATAGCCAAAGGACGTTGAGGGAGCGTCACGATGTTGAGAGACATCAATGAGGAGCTAAGTAAATGGTTCAAGAACCAGGAGGGAGAATTTGGGGACGAGTAGGTGTTGGTTCCACCTCTTCTATATCTTGGGCACTTTCGACCTGTGGGGGGAAGAGCCGTGACTCCGTGTGATCTTCTTGTTGAACAGTGCGAGCAGCCCAGCAGCTGGTAGAAAGTTCAACTGGAGGCCGAAACTCCTCTGCTCAGCGCTCGGGAACCCTGAGATGGAACTTTTTTTCATTCTGCCCAGGAACTCTTTTTTTTTTTCTTTCTCAGCACAAACAAACGGGGAAAATTTATACTCGAAGAGAATAGCCGAGGCCTGAGATTGCTTTCACTCTCTTTTTTTTTTTTTTTTTTAAATTGTTCATGTGTTTGTGTTGTGTGTTTAAATCCCCTGTACATGTCGCTGTACATCCTACTTCTTTATTGCCTTGTGTGGGATGTCTTTCAGTTGCTGGATTTAAATTCGTGTTAAATGTGTAATTTATATAATTTGATTATTTTTATTTTACTTTTATTTTATTTTATTTATTTCTTTTCCTTGTGGGAGCAATGGTCCCTGGACATGACTAATTCATATTGTGAATATATGTTTTGCCTAACTGATCCTTCTTGTGGATCCCTGCCTGCTTCATTCCCACACGCGTTGTTGATTCGATCACCTCCACGGGATTAGTCAGTTAGCTACATTTCACTTTGTAATTATATTTAGAATTGCCACTCTGTTATTTCTGCAACATGGTTGCGCAGTTGTAGAGAGCTCGGTCATTAATACCGGTAGATGCAGACTACAGGTATAATGTAACAAAACGAGTTCCAGTGGCTGCACGGATTCACAATGGGTTCAGCGATCACTCCCCTAAACATTATTTGACTCCATGGCCCCCATTTTCTTTCTGCATGCTGTTTTTCTTTTTCTTCTTCTATTATCAAACCATGTCATCACATTGAATTAATCCCCACTGGCTTCAGTATAGCTATGGTGGAGTCTTCTTGAAGGGACCTGAGCTTGCTGGAGGGCTTAAATACAGAAAAGTTGGCACACTTGAGAAATGGCATCATACCCACACCTGGCCCGAAATCGAGGGAGCGTATGAAAGATCAGCACCAGATAAAGGAAACCATATGTCCTCATCTTGTGTATGCCTTGCATTATACTTGCCTTTCTTTAACTCTGGGATTCTTCTTGATAAGATTTTTGATTGTTGCATGTGCATTCCCAACAACTGGTGTTCAAGAGTATGAGATAAAAAAATTGCTTTGAGGAGCGTTCTCTTTATTGTGGGGATAATCAGTTTCAGCGGCAGATGGCCGATCCTTGCCTTCCAAAGCGATGCTGTCAAGACGGTCCTTGGAGCAGACTCAGATCAGACTCCCCCTCGGCAGCTAAGCTCTGAATGGTGCCTGTGAGGGTGCTGCTCTATCATTCTATACATTTTTTGGTAAATAATGTTTTGCACACCCCCCAAGAAGTTCTTGACAACTGCAGCACATTCCCATTGTACATGGTGGTGTGTGGTTTCACACTACACACACTTACTTGTCACAGCCTCAGCTGGGACGAGTTAAATCCGTGGGGGGACAGGGGGGGGTGCTCCGGTAATTGTTTCTGTCAGGCTAATTTTGGTGGGCCCGCCACATGCTGCCAGAGGCCTAACAGGATGTGAAGTGCAGGCAGGTTCAGCCCGCAGTGTCTGCGCAGCTGCCGATAAGGCAAGGAGAGTGGTCGGGGTCGCGATTCTGGCGAGGTATGCTCGCCGCATTGCATTGTCAGGAACCATTAGCAGCCGAGATGCTTAATGGCGTTTGACCTTCACTCGTGACCCAAGGGAACTGGGGTTTTTTTATTTTATTCCCCCATCGCAATCACATTTCACATTCCACGGTCAGAAGGTTCGCATTGTCACATTGGATATTGCACTGTGCTCCTGCACAGTATATCAGATTACCGCGCTTGGATTCCAGCTCTTTGTACTTTATCACCACGTCAGCCACAATTACAAGACAGAACCATCTCCTCCTCCTATAAGCAATGTTACCATGAGGCCTCTCAGCACTGAAAAAGATCAATCAAATGCAAAAGCACTCAAAAAGACCAGTGCAGTGATAACGAAGGTGTTTGCAAACCCACAAAGCAAACAAATTGAGTAATTGGCGCAGAGGCATTGTACTTGTATTTCAACACTGTGTGATTGAGCTTAACTTGCATCCAAAGTCGAGGCTCATGGAAAGGCTAGAGCACAGTGGAAAGCGAGGAAACACACCGAGAGCAGGGTGGAAGGTCACCGAGCAGAGAGACACTCGGAGGAAGAACGAGGGCAAGCGGAGTGAGGCTGGAGGAGACAATTGATGACTACTTCTCCAGCTTTTTATTGACCTGCTTTGTGTCTTCAAAAGGTTGGCAAGTATGTCGTGCAGACCAGCAATCTGCATGCGTGGGATCATGGGTAAATTACATGTGTGTTTACAGTATGTGTTATTCAGGCATGACATTTACAGAAACATAAGGACACACTTGTGGAATTTTAATTGCATTGTCTTTCCTCCTCCGTTTTATGTATATATTAAAAAATGTTTTACGAGTAATCGATTGCAGCTCGGTGGTGGTGTTCTCTGTGACAGTGTTGCATCTTGACGTTCTTTGGGAATGTCAGTGGGTAGGATAAATTTCTGAACAAAATAACTTCATCTCTATACAGATGCACTCAATTACCACGAGCGAAAGTCCTTTGGAGAGATTTCTTTGTCTCTCTGGAGTCGGTGCTCGCAGGCAAAGATGCTGATCATGACAATGTGACAGCGTGAGTCAATGAAACATTTAATTTTAAGCCGTTAATTTAAAAAAAAAACCTTTTTGGAGAAAATTAATAGTGAGTTGGGATTTTAAAAACATTCATATTCTGTGATTTTGTTTTTTTTCAAGAGGATATGAATATCTCAGGGCTGTACAGCACCGCACCTCCACTTCTTCTCACTGTCTCCCTTTATTTACCAAAGGGGGCTTTTATATCAATTTTAAACTCCTTTAATTAATGTTGTGGAACCAAGAACCAAGGGCCACACTGACTATTGCCATGTGCATCATTATTTATTTATTCGTCTGCAGTCTTGCCTGTGGTTGCTTGGCTGCATCATTTTCTGGGGACGCGGCTGTGCGCTGATGCAATGCCTCCTGTTTCCAGTAAGCTAGTACTCAGTTTGATGACCTCAGAAGGATCACAGGCTGGGTCAACCCTACTTGGTGTGAATGCAACGAAACGACAGGGGCTTGAACTTAAGACCCTAGGATCTTAAGTCAGCCAACTTAACCGTTAAGCCAACACCAGGCTTGCGTGCATCCTGACCAACCGCATGTCTCCCACACACGATCCTGTCTGTTTCACACAAGCACATCTGGAGAAGCAACCGGACATTTGCCTCTGGGTTTGTGTTGGCGTTCGTAAAGCAGATCATTTTAGAATATGCAATTATCTAGCTGCTTCTCCAGCAGACAGGATGGTCTGTAACAGGATCCACACGCACGGCAATAGCTGCTGTGGCATGTATTATAGTGTCTGGTAATACAAAAAGTGAAGGAGTTTATTCATTATTTTCCTTAACACCACATCGAAACATGACCAGCTCATTCATTGGGTCTCTTCTGTTGCGGCGTGTTTATGACGTCTAAGTCCAAAAAGGGCATAACTTTGTGAAAAGTTGATGAAACTCCCTGAGGCTTCCAAAGCCAGTCGTCGACTGGGCATCCTCTGTTGTGCGAAGTCCATCCTTGGCACACCTGAGCTCATAACCACGTACAAAGCTTTCATCCTCAGCCCGATGGAGGACTGCTCTTGCCTCTGAGTTGTTGCTCCTGTCTCACACCTTTCTCGGCTTCACGCTGATGAAGCCAAGGCATTTAGGATCATTGGTATCTCCCACGATGAAGCTGTCTTTGGGTCTCTCACTCTCTCATCGCAGGCAGATCGGTGGTCTTTCTATCTTCTACCGACTCCTTTTCGGCCTTGCCCCTCCATCCCTACTGCTCTGTCTGTTCTCTGTCCCCCAAATATTTGTGCAGGGTTCTCAAGGTCCACCAAAATACCCCTTCTGGTGAAACTTCCAAAATCAGAATCACTGCTCACCTTCACTCTTTCATTCCTCTTTTTTCCCCACCTCTGGAACAAACTCCCACATTGTCGTCAATCCCATTCTTCCTTCCAAGTCTTCATAACAGCTGTTCACCACCACCTCTTATCTTCCCCCATCCAAAACCATGATCTTTTCTACCCCCGCTAATCCACCCCAAACCCACCTCCTTCATATTTCCTGCTTTCCTTTCTGAAAGTCCCTGTAGTGTCCATCTTGTTTACCCCATGTACCCCACCCCATCCCTCTCCTTTCCACAGATCTCCCATTGTCTTTGTTCCATGCTGTTGTTGTGCTTCCCTTTCCCGCCCCTCTTGTCTCCTGCTCCCTTTGTTATATGTTCTGTGTATTAGCTCTTATATGAGCCTCGACATTGTATACAAAAAACAACTCTAATTTGTTGTGTAACTTATCATTCTAAAGCCATGTACCAAGTTTAAGTGGAATTTGTTCAAGGGTATGGGAATAAAAGTCTGAAAACCACAGGTGGGACAGATTGATGGACAGACAGACAGACGAAGAGCATACCTATAGTCCCCTCCGATGAAACCGGTAGGGAACTAACAAGCAACTGGTGAGGCATTGTTTTGGTGGTAAAAGAGTAAAACTTTCTGTGAATGAACTGGACAAATGTGCACGTTAGCGAAAGAGAGCAATTCGTCTCTGGGTGTAAATACATTTTACAACTCGATGGGTTACAATCTTAATTCTCCCAATTGGTGTAATCTCCAAATGTGTAAGGAGGTCCTTGTAGGGCTTAAGGGATATGAGTATAATTTGTTTGTTTGTTTGTTTGTTTGTTACCCTACACGTGAAGTAACCAATTGGTTCACTCACTTTGTCTGTCTGTCTGTCTACAGATGTCAGTTGATGATCGAGGAACAACTTTATTTCAATTGAATGTTATATTTTGAACACGAATTGGAACATGAATCGGAAAACCCACCTGGACTTCAGCAGTGCTTTGGCTCTGAATTTGGCAAATTGTGCGGAATCTCGTCCCGACTGCGCATGCACACAGGTAATTGTTTTACTTTCTGCCTGTCTGGCAGTGAAGCAAAATTGGAAATCATTTCAAACAAGAAACTGTTTTTTTTTTGTTTTTTTTGGGGGGGGGGGTGACCGTTTTTGTTTTTTTTGTTTTTGTTTTTGGGGGATGTTTTACTGTTTTTTGTTTTTTGTTTTTTTCTGTTTTTGGGGGATGTCATAAAGGACACAAACAGGCACGATCAATGAATGTAACGTGTTAAATGAGGTGGTGATGAGACACTGCATAAACGGCAGTAAACTTTTGAAGAAAAAAAAACGTTTTTTCTCCATCCATTAATTAAAATCTTAATTTCGTTTTAATTGAATTTTATCCTTGAACGCTGGAGAACACAAATTGCCTTCTTTCCACTTCCAAAAAACACGAGTTTTGCAGTACTTGGCCAAAATATTGCACCATCTCGACCAATCAAAAGTGCCGCCCGTGCTCTCGGCATTGGGGAATATCAAGATTCAAACAAAATTGCAGCTCGTTGGAAATATAGATTGTGCTCAGAAACGCAAAGCGAGAGTTGAAAAGACCTTTCCCATATCCTTTTTCTGAAGACCGTGTGGGGTAAAGTGTTGAACCAACTCTCAAATTTTTTTATTTTTTTGTTTCGAGGACAAACTTGTAATGTCTCCGGTGTTAAACATAGCAGCATTTTCAGGTGTAATAAATCATACTATCTTTGCTTCAACAATTATTTGTGCAGTATTGTCTGAGAACCTTGGACCATTTCCAGTTGCAGCTCCTTTCGTGTAATATTTTTGAGTATTCTGTGAGGTTTTTCTATTAGACGAGTTGCTCTGATGATAAAGGTTTGATTCCTCAATTTCCTTGATCTCTTCTTTCTTTTCTTTAATTATTTTTTTATACAAAGTCTAGGCTTGTGGAGGAGAGTGAACTTAGAATATATCAGGATGTAACAGAACAAAAGGAAGAGGAGAAAAAAGGGGGGGGGACACCAACAGCAGGGATGAGGGACAACAGCAGGGATGAGGGAAAGAATGAGGGCTAGGGGAGAACAAACAGGTGAACAAGATGGGAAAAGAAGCAAACTCTCAGGAAGGAAAAACTGGAAAATTAGAAAGAGGTGGACTTAGGGAGGGTCAATCGTGGGAGAAAAAATCATGGTTTTGGATCCGGGGGTGATCTGAGATGATGTTGAACAGCTGTCTTGAAGACCTGGAGGGAAAAATGAGATTGAAAAGAATGTGGAAGTTGGTTCCACATGTGGGGAAAAAGAATAATGAATGAGTGGAGATGAGCAGTGATTCTGTATTTTAGTAGTTTTACCTGAAGGGGATTGCTGGCAGACTGCGTACTCACTGTATACATTTGGAGGTGGAGTGGGTGGGGGGGGGCAGAGAATGGAGAAAGACCAGAAAGTAGGTGGTAAAAGATAGAGAAACCACTAACCTGTATAGGATGGGAAAGTGATAGGCCCATCGACTCAGCTTCATCACGGGAGATTCCAGTAATGTTAAAGGTGTTGGTGTCCGTGGTGCCAAGTTGAGCAAGGTGTTAGGCAGGGGTGCCATCCCAGAGGGGAGAACAGTACTCAATCAAGCTGTGCATGAAGGCCTTGTCGGTGGATAGGAGTTCAGGTGTGTTAAGGAAGGACTTTGCCCGATGAAGGATGCCCAGTTGGCGACTGGCTTTCGTGGCCAACTTAGATATGTGGTTTGCCCAATAAAGAAAGATCATGGCTGATCGTGCGGCCCAAAAGTTTGAGTGACTGAACTTCTTCAAGAGGATTGTTAAGAAAGTAGAAAGGATGGTTTGCCATATATGGTCCTATCGGGGAGACAGAGGTGAGAGAGTGAGATTTGTCTGGATTGAAAGACATATTCAAAGCAGTGTGACCACTCCTTGGCTTTTTTCACAAGATCTTGGCTATTCGTTGTTCACCTTGGCATCTTGGTTTTCTATAGGTTTTCTCGGCGTATAGGTTTTCTATTGTCATCGCTTTTCCGAAACCTTGTGAATTCTTGGCTTTTTTCATTGGCTCACCTTGGCATTTATGAAAATGAGGAGTTGTCACACTGATTCCAAGTGTTTGACGAGCTTGTGATTCTCCCATTGTTCGGTTTTATCTTCTCAAGTGTTCTCGCAGCATCAGGTTTATCGTCAATTTAGTTTATTAAGCATTGCAATCACCATCACATGTGATCACTTCACAACTTCCTTGTCACTGACGATCACCTTGGGCTTTGCTCTGATCACTATGACTTGGACATGTTGTTACAGTATTTCCAAGTCAGCAAATCTGGATAGCTTTGGATCACAGACAAGAGGTAGGAGGTTTATCCTTGGATGTTGCTGCTCATGCTTCCACACATTTTGGCACCTTGCTCTTTGCAAACTTTTCTCCATGAACATTGATGGTCCTTATTATTTTTGTTGGCTCAGATTTTTATCTTAAACAGAACGTGTGGCTTTAACTTTTTTTAGTTGCCGTTCAACAGAGAACTCCCTTTTCCCATGTTATTGTCCCCTCCCCCATCTCCCTCGCATCTCCCTCGCATCTCCCTCACCTCCTTTCATTTGTTAGGTGTTGGTTGATTTGTTCCTTTTCTGTTTCATCTCCACATTCCTCTTCCTCTTTTTGCTGCGTTTCATTCAGCTTGTGTGTAGCTGCTTCACCCCCCATGTGTCCTTCTCCCTCTCCTCATGATCTCACTCTCACTTTTACTCTGCTCTTGATGGTTCCTCTTTTCCATTCTGCTCCAGCTCCTCCATGAACCTCGATGACGTGTGCAAAAAAGGTGTATTTTATGCCATTCGTTTTTCATAATTTCCATTATACAGTGACCTTTCCGAAACTCTTGTTAAGTTCTATTTCCCTTTGCTGATAATAGTCTTTGTTTGCCATTATTTGCTGTTGTCACGTTTGTGTGTTTCCAGTTTTTATCTCATCTTTTTCTCTGATACCTCTTTCTCGATATGAATACTCACATTTTCCTGCTTTTGATTTTCCCGCATCCTTATGATCGTGCTTCTAATTAGTGGTACCATGCTCACCACTCACAACTGTCAACAGAGCCTGCTCAGGGCTTAATGGTCAAGGTGGCTGGCTTAAGATATTAGGGTCTTGGTCGTCGTGGATGCATAAAGAAAATAAAATTGAAAACCCATTCCTTGGCAGTTCACCAGATGACGGGATTGTGGCAAAGCCTTCGGGACCACTCTTCTTTGATGAAAGGAGGAAAAGCATTGGGTAATCTTGCAGGGTCGGATTGCAGTCGTGTGCGTTTGGGTGGTGCTGACTTGTCACCCACCAGACGGCGATCTCCTTGGGTTAATCTGTGGTGGCACCTTTGGGTGGGTGCCTGGAATGTCCTATCCCAAAGAGAGGATGATCATCTGTCTCTATTATCATCTGAGCTCCAGCATTTGAACATCGGTGTTGCAGCACTCTCTGAGGTTCAGAGACCGGATTGTGGCGAGATCATGGTGGGTGGTTACACCTACTATTGGGCTGGTCGCTCTGATGGTTACCATACCCAAGGAGTTGCTGTAGCTGTGTCCAATAAGCTGACTCCTATGATAATTGAGGTAACACCGGTCAACGAGCGTATTATGAGACCAAGGATTCGTCACTCCTTGGGTGTCGTTTCCCTGATCTGTGTAGATGCTCTGACTGAGTCGAGTGATCTCACTATGAGGGAAGCATTTTATGCCATGCTCGAGTCTGTGGTTGATCAGTGCCACAGGTGAGATCCTCATCTGGTCTTGGGGGATTTCAATGCATTGACTGGAAATGATAGGGATGGTTATGATGTGTTTGTTGGTCCCCATGGGTCAGGAACTATGAACCAGAATAGCACTAAGTTCCTTGACTTTGCAAGAAGTCATGGACTTAGGGGGGCTGGTTCATGGTTTCAGCGCCCACAGGCTCATCGCTGGACTTGGTATTCCAACGTTGGTGGCAAAGGGGATTGACCATGTGCTCGTTGATGGGTGCTGGAGGATGCTGGCGAGCTCTTGACAAGAGCAGTCTGTAAGCAGGACAAGAAGAGCTGGATTCATGAAGAAAATTTAACCTCTCTTTCCATGTTATTATTAAGGGTAAAGCCTAAAACGTCAACTCCTCTTTTATTCATGGCAGATCAACAACATTTGAGATATTTTAAAAGGTTAGTGGTATTTGTTTTGCCTTCCTTTGCCACCCACACAGACCACTATTTTTGTGCTGATTTATCGAGTATATTCTCTCTTTGGAGGATTCTTGGTCTTCATGGGGTGCACACAATACTGATCAATCTGATGTCTGAACTATACTCTGGTACTGAGAGTGCTGTGAGATGTATTGATACCATCACTGACTTATTTCCTGTTGTTACCGGAGTTCGTCACGGGTGTGTACTGGCACCCACACTTTTCAGCGCTTGTATGGACTGGATTATGGGGAGGATGTCAGAGAGATCAAGCTGCGGTGGATCTTGTGGGAATATCAAGATCTCTGATCTTGATTTTGCAGATGATGCAGTGATCTTTGCGGAAATTCTGGATATTTTTTTGGGGACCCTCGAGGTGGTGAATGAGGTGTCGGAGCCGCTGGGATTACGGTTTTCTGGGTTAAACTAAGATTCAGGCTTTCATTGACATCTTGGATGCTGCTATCTTGTCTGTACCTGTTTGTGGTGAGGATGTTGAGGTCACAGAGAGATTCACTAACCTTGGCAGTGATATTCATGTCTCTGCTGGCTGTGAGCCAGAGGTCAACAGATGTCTGGGTCGGGCCTGGGGAGTCATGGATTCACTGGATCATGGGGTGTGGCACTGTCGGGACCTATGCAGGTTGATGAAAGTCCGAGTCTTGAAGTCCTTGTTTCTTCCAAGTCTTGCTCTATGGATGTGAGAATTTGCACTCTGACCAAGGATCTGAGAGACTTAACTACTTCATTACCAGGTCTCTTCGGAGAATCCTTGGCTATTGCTGGTCAGAGTTTGTGCCCAACGAACAGTTGCTGAGATAGACTCAGATGAGATTGGTTACCTGCATAGTCTGTGAGCGTCAGCTGCGGCTTTATGGACATGTGGCTCATTTTCCTGCCGCTGATCCTGCTCATCAGATTCTCTCAGTGAGGGAGCTTCGTGAGTGGAAGAGGCCAACCAGTCGACCACGTGCCTCTTGGTTGCAGCAGGATCATCGGCATCTCAAGGAGATGGAGATGGGTCAGGCATCTACTTGGGTGATGGCCTGACGAAGGCCCCTGGAGTACCGGCGGAAAGTGGATGCAGCGACGCGCTGCTCCTGCGCATGCTCCCATACCCTACATTAAATTGGCAAAACGCATACCATCTTCCTGAAAACAAGGGCAACAAGAAAATGATGCAACCAGCAACCACAGTTTGCAAACGAAACAACAACACCACCAACTGTCAACATATTTCATATTGATTTCCTTGTTTGTCTGTTTTGCTGTTTGCATTGCTTAGTAACCAGTCTACAATTTGTAGATTCTTTAAAAAAAAAAAAAAAGGAATCTGCCAATAAATGCACCACACAGCTGCCAATAAGTCATCGTGTAAATTCACCGAAGTTGCATTTATTTCTCAGTCTTTTTCCGAAAAATAGAGTGTTGGAAATGATTATGGAAACGACAAGTGGTGTCCACACCCAGGAGTCATGGACAATGAGTAATTGTAACGAGCTGGTTCGCATATTGTTGGTACAATAGTACCAACACAATAGTTGGTACAATTGTACAATATTGGTACAATAGATTATCACGTATAATACCATTATGGAAAATGCACTCGGATTTTGTTGATGAGCTATTGCTTTCGAGAGAACGTTGTACCGTTCATGCTCTCATGCTATCACACGTTTAATCAACGTGCGGTTCAGGAATAACGTTCCCAATCTCTTGTATCTCCCCACATTAGAGCAAGTACAAAGATTACCGTTTCAATTTTCAGTTTTTATAAAGTCTAAACAATCTCAATAATGTTCATGCCTGATCTCTGTGCATTGACAATCGATGGTCGTTGGGTCTTTTTGGGGCCTTTGTACCATCAGTATGTAATTTCACCACATCTGCCTTGTGTTTCGGATCAATTTCTCGTTGGAAGAGCTGGATTCTTTTGAGGGAATGACACGATCGATCAAATTCTGCCTGCATGTGTTACATTTAGGCTGTTATCAATTTTTTTTGTTGATTACCAACACATTGTATGAGAGGCAGCCCGACAACTGGACTGATGTTCCACCACGCTTCATCTCTACATCAGTGGTTCCCAAACTTTTTTGTCCGTGACCCAAAATTTGAAATCACATTTGCCTCGCAACCCAAATGATACTGGTACCTGGTGTACCTATGACAAAAATTGTCAGAGAAAATGCTTTTGACATGAAACCCAGATTTTGAGGGGGGGGGGGGTTTCAAGTTTAGGTCACGACCCTGGGTTTGGCAACCCCTGCTCTACATGTTGTACGGAGACTGTAGTACTACTTTAGTCTAGACATCAAACAAGCTGTCATTGTCGACAGGCAATTTGAACTTGGATTCATCTTCAAATAACACAGAAGATTCACCTTTGCTTCTTCCACTCTTCCTGCTGCAATGTATGTTTTGATTTTGATTTTTTCCTCTTCTCAACACTACTTTTCCAAAAATATGCGTCGATTGAGACCACTTGAGGCTAATATGTACCGTACAATTGTGAAGGTTGCGGTCACACCTGTATATTGAAAGCAAGGTTGTTGGTAAGACCTGTGCTCTACTGTCTGTCAACTCTCATGTGAAAATATACAAATATCCAGAAATATTTTTGGTTTGTATTCACGATCTACCTCGACCACTTCTATTATAAACAGTACCCGTTTCACGTACCACATTCGGAGTCTCATACTGACAATCGCTCTCATTGAAACAATGTCTCTTGTTATGTAAGTTTTTTTTTTACTACCACCATCGTGGCCACTGCCACTACCAGCTGTTTGTATACAGCTATAGGCTTTCTACTGCTGTGACACTCTCTGATCGATCGGTTGGATGATGATGAATCATATTGCAAGCTATCAGCATGTGACTACACTTCAATCAATCAATGTACTTTTTCTTCTTTACAGCGTTTTGGTGTTGCCGAAGCAGTTTGCTGCCACGGGTCATGGTCGGTGGTTTGCCATTGCCTTCCCAGCTGTCAGTCAGGGCAGGAATTTGTCCAGGGGTGCCAGCGATAGATCACCTACTCTTCGGACAGAGCACCGTGGAATCTTCAGCATACACCAACTAATGCCGGTAAACGGGACGTCCAGTTTAAAGTCCATCCATCCACCCACCCATTGATGAATCGCCAAGCCGATGAAACACCAGGATGGTAGTTTATGGTCGGGATTCGAACCCAGGCTAGACAGCTCAGAGGTGAGTTTACTGAACCTCCAGCCGATCCTTCCAGCCATGTGACCGTATGTAAGTGCTCTTTATTTTAATGTAACGATAGGGGTACAACTTTTCTTGAGGCATTTGCCCTGATCCTGTTTTTCTTCATCATTTCCAGAATTATTAAAGATCGAGGAAGTCCTCAGTTTTTGAAAGTTGCCTCTTGTGTCATTTTTGTTGACAGTTGTAAGTTCAGTGAAAAATCAGGTTTGACAGTGTTGTGCAGGCATGCCATTTAGATTTCCACACGTATTGATGTACTGAACGATTGCTTACTCAATACAATACAGGTTTCGTCATGTCACCTTGTAAACTGCAATTCGAAACATGTTCACTGTTTAGACAACTTGTGACCTCGTTTATGCTTTCGAGCAAAATTTGACTTGGTCGGGTGAAGTGGGGGGACGGGGCGTTGAACGGGGGGCCGGAGTAGTGGGGAGTGGGATGTCACATTCCTCCATGATCGAATTTGATCATCAAGTGATCTTGGAAGTTCCACTCTCAGCTCTATTAATTAGAGTCGTTCTTTTTTCAGTTTCGATTGTTGAATTTAGAATCATCATCACCCTTTTTGTGTCGAATTAATGGCCTGTTTCACCATATGACACGCATTTGGTGACTGCACGACACACACCCAAGCTGGGTTGAAAGGATGGACAAGGATATCCAAGGAAGCCATTTGGCCCAGCATGTTTGTGGCGTATCCATAGTTAATGAACTTTATCCATCAATTTACTTGTCTATTGAGCTGGCTGTTTGGTCGAGTTAAAGGCTTTGTTCTTTCTCTAATGACTGCTGTGGGTTTGATTCCCATGGCTGCTTGCTTTTGCCAACCCCTGCTTGGCAAATGTGGTACGTGTGCCAAACACCTCTCGACCTGATTTCAGGGAGGCATTTGTCCTGCAGTGGATTACAGTAATGGATTTTTTTTTCTTGTCTATCATTTACTAACCATATTCTTACGAGCAGTTGAAGCCTCGTTGCATTACCCCCTTATTAGTGTTGGTTTGATGTCTCTGATTGCTGTGATGGAGTGGGTGACCTGTCCAGAATTGGTTCTTATTGCCTGGGAAATGTTTTTGAACGACTTGTTCCTTCGGAAATAATAGAAACCTGATTTCCCTGGTGCTTTGTCAAGACGATGTACACCTCCACGGACGTAATCTTACTGTTAACTCAATCGTACCATCCATATGTACCATTGTTGATCACATGCATGTATCCTATTTCATAAACTGTAATTACTTGGCCAGGTCACCGGCACACAATGGCTGACTTTTCAAAATGTATCTTCAGATTAAGGTTCATTAAACCGAAATACAACCACTTGGCTCTCTTTGTCACTTTGTGAAGGACAGCACACTACCGAATGCAGCACCAGTTACTGGTTGTACACGAGTATTGCAGTTGAGTCATTTTAATCGGATTTGATTTGCAGGGAAACACATGGACCACGATTCATTTCAGAGGTGAGCTCAGGGATATTGGGTGGAGCTTGATGTACAACTTCTTATTTCCTCTCTAACTTATTGCTCACTGCTCTTCTGACAAGTTTCATAAACGACAGTGGATTGTCCACCAGGTGATACCATGTGTTGAGTTTTGTGTTCCTACTGTGCTCGGTAAACTCTTGTCCAGGATGGTGCATGCAGGGACTGCACTTACCTTTGGGCTACCTAGCCTGGTTTAGATACCCAACCGGACTGAACTCTCAGATTGGTGCTTCGCAGGCAGGGAGTCTCATCATAAAGTGCACCGTCTCTGGGAGGGATGTTAAGCCGGGTGTCCCATCTGCTAGCATCCGTTAGAGGACGTTAAAAATCCCAGGGAGTCTTGGCAATCCATCATTATCTCCGACACTCTCATCAAATTCCAAATTCCTTCCAAATCCCCTCCAGTCGAACGTCAGGCCTGGCCAGCAGGTTCGTGAAAAACTGTCGCGATGGAAACCCACAAGGTGGGAATAATTAATTCTATTATATATATATATATATATATATATATATATATATATATATATATATATATATATATATATATATATATATGAGAGCCTGGTGTTGGCGCAGTGGTTAGGGTAGCGGCTTGGGATCCAAAAGGTCCTGAGTTCAAGCCCTGTTGGGCCACTGAATTAATACACCAGGGGGTTGACTCAGCCTGTCATCCTTCCGAGGTCGGCGAAATGAGTACCAGTATACTGGGCCGGTGTATACCCCGGTTAAAATAGGTGCACCATATCCCTGTGTTGTAAGAGGCGACCAGGGTTGCGTCAGGAAGGGCATCCGGCGTAAAACATGTGCCAAATCACTATGCGGATCATACGGATGATCCGCTGTGGCGACCCCTAACGGGAGCAGCCGAAAGAAGAAGAAGAAGAAGATATATATATATATATATATATATATATATATATATATATATATATATATATATATATATATATATATATATATATATATATATATACATATATATACAGGGTGAGTCAGAAGTAGTGCCCAATTTCTGTCAGTTGATTGTTTGTTTGCCATTTGTATTACAGTGCACAAGAAGGTAGAAATAAATGAATGACATGTTTATCTAACCATTTATTCAAGAAAAAATTATTATGGAACTGTTACAAGCTGTTTTACTTGCAACTTTCAAAATGCCCTCCATCGTGATCGATGCACAATTGCAGCCGAGCAGGCACAGAGCGGCACATACGTCTGCAGAGTTCGATATCAATTTCCTTAAACTTTGCAGTGATTTGAGCCTTCAATTCCTGAATGGTGCTAGGCTTTTCATGATAAACAAGGTCTTTCATGAGCCCCCAAATAAAGAAATCTGGAGGTGTAAGGTCTGGGGAGCGTGCTGGCCACGACATTGGACCGCGGCGGCCGATCCACTTTCTGGGAAAGTTTTCATCAAGCGACTGACGAACATAACGTCCATAATGAGGAGGCGTTCCATCATGCTGGAAATAACAGTCCTGATCTTGTACCCTGGGCCAAAAGAAGGTTTGCAGCATATCCAGGTAAATTTCTGCAGTGACAGATCCCTCAAAGAAAAAGGGTC
Source organism: Eptatretus burgeri (assembly GCF_056783735.1). Lineage (NCBI taxonomy): Eukaryota > Metazoa > Chordata > Myxini > Myxiniformes > Myxinidae > Eptatretus > Eptatretus burgeri. The sequence goes on along the minus strand of NC_140973.1, from coordinate 42,665,813 downwards.
CAATTATCCCTAATGGAGATATGGCTGCCCAAACTGTCACTCCAGGTAAATTTACCTCCTTCTCAACTGTTACTCTTGGGTTATTCACAGCTCAGTAGACATAATTGTATCTGTTAATTGTGCCATTAAGCTTAAAACATTCCTCATCTGACCACCAGATGTTGTCTGGCATTGTGTCCTCTTCGTGAAGTTTAGCGAAGATCTCTTCGCAAAATTGAAGACGGCGGTCGTCACCTCCATCATGAGGGGCATGCAGTAAGCGTGGAATGTAAGGTTTCCATTTTTTCTGGTGAAAGATACGGATAACACTTGATTGGCTCACTTCCAACTCTGCAGATAAATTGCGAGTTGACTTTTGCGGACTTTGTTCCAGTCTTCTGATGGCTTCTTCGGCCTTAGCTACATTCGTTGCCGTTTCCGGACGACCGGACTTCTTTGCAGTGGCTACCGACCCTGTTGCTTCAAATTTCTCGACAATCAATCGTTTGTTTCTTCCCTGAGGTGGGTCAATATCGAAGTCCTGTGCCAAACGGCGTGCCGCCATCGTTAGTTGTTCATTACATTTGTAATAACGTTTCAATGGCCGCAATGCGTTGATTCATTGAAAGGTAATTCATGATTCAATTTCGTGCAAATTCAGTAACTTTCCAAACTCGCAGCAATAACCTGCAAAACAAAATCAAAAATAAATAAATTACGAAAATTAATAATCTGCAAGACAATTATTAACAAAATGACTTCCCAGAAAGAATCTGACAGCCGAAAAAACAGAAATCGGGCGCTACTTTTGACTCACCCTGTGTATATTGTTGTGGTTACCAAATTCGCAAACCACCATTCAGGTCCCTTAGGTGAGGTATCTCGGTAAGTACATGTGTAGTTAGGCCCAAACCCGTTGTCTAGTGGGAATACATGTCATTTATGCGTGCTGCGACTCTTCAGGATAGCCGTTTTTCTTTTACTATCTTTATTTTGGACCAACCGCCATGATTACCACCACAATCACAACATCAACCACCAACCACAACGCCGCTTCACCACAACCGCCACGACCTTCCCGTCACACCTCGCAACCGTAGCATCGCCACCGTTCTTGCCCCGCTGTGGGTACCGGTGTTGGACTCGTGCAGGGCGCGCGCCGAACAGCGTGTACAAAATCACGGATTTTGTGCTTCAAAAACGGATCAAAAACGACACACGCCCACTTTTTGCCGTCCAATCGGTGAGCGAGGGGCGAATTGGCCCCGCCCCCAGGGCGATCGATATATGCAAATTTATGGATCAAAAAGCCTTCACGCCCGCTTTTTCTCGGGCCAATGGGGAGCGAGGTGAAAGGTCGAAGGGAGGGGGTCAAAGATGAGAGGGCGAAGTTACGGGGCGGATAAAAGGACCGTGTTCGTCAGTAGACGAGGAGAGTCGAGGGGCGGAGAGGAAGAGAGTCCAGAGTCGAGAGGCGGAGAGTAGGAGAGTAGGAGAGTCGGAAACAGAGAGTCAAGACTTCGCGGGCGGTGGAGCTGCTCGTCGTGTGCGTTGGAGTCGGAACGGAGGGGACAGAGCTGTGGAAAGGCAGCGACACCAGACGAGGGGGTGCTCGCGTCGTGCAGGAAGCTGCACCCGAGGGAGGCCGACAGCGCGACCTGGCCGAGGTGGAGACGCTCGTCGCGGGATAATAAAGATCCTCTATACCCCGAGCATCAGCAACCCCCTCCTGTTTCCCCCCGCGCTGAGATAGTGCGACCAAGGGGGCCCCTTTCCCACCCCCTACCAGACACCGTCCGCGAGGCCCGCGGAGTTGAGGCGCCATCGCCGCTCCGCGTCTCATCACCAGACGGGTAGGCGCGACCCGGTCTCGGCCTCAGGCCCGCCTCATCCTTGAGGGTATTTTTTTGCTTGGTTTTGGGTATGTGTTGTCGGCGCCGTCTGTGAAGTAGAATTGTATAAGTGTTGCCGTGTGCTCGGTAGTCGGTATTAGCTCTGCATTGTGTCTTCGCTTTTGCATTTGCTTTTTGTGTAAATTGAATTGTGTTTTTCTTTTCTGTGTGCATTTGGTGGAATTGAATATGTGTGCTCCCCGTGTGCCGCGAATAAATGTGCTTTGTGTTGAACTGTTTCCCGCTTCGCTTCGTCATTTCTCCCATTGAATCCTCATCTTGCTTCACGTAAAGGGTTGGTAGTGGGCTGAATACGCCCGATAATTAATCGAACCGTCGAGGTCGACGATAACACCGCTCGGTTATTCTGATAGTACGGAACGGGTCGCTTAAGTGGCCCGTGTCCGAAGTCGACCTGCGGCGAGGTGCGATCGCCCGGTCTACCCTCCGCGTGGGTACTTAGGTAGGTCGAATTTGGCGAGCAACCCTATCCCACGCGGGGGCTGATTGGCTCGATCGCGGTGAGACCGAAAGGTCCACCCGTGACTGGTTCCCGGCGTTAGTCCGAGAGGGTCACGACTGGATTGTCCGTCCGGTGGGCGACGTGCCGCGATTCGAGTTACGTGGCCGTCAGCACGCCGGCGGGCGCGAAATCCGCAACAATATATATATACATATATATATATATATATATATATATATATATATATATATATATATATATATATATATATATATATATATATATATATATATACACACTTACCTATTCTATTGTGCTTTGCGACATATGCTGATGCCTTGGCATTTCCTCCCTTGTGATGGCGAATGTTTGTGCACCTTAAATAGAATATATTTCAAGTGATGTGCGATTCCATGGAATATGTTTCATCTCTGCCTTATCCAATCCCATTTGGTCAATCGTATGACTTATTAGCATGAGCTGTCAATCCTGACCGATCTGAGTCACAAGAAAAGGATGAACTTTGTTTAATTGGCTTGTACGAAACGCGCTGTTTGAAGATTTATTGCAACTGCTTGCTTCATGCAATCCTTTATTCCTCCCTTCAGTTCTGTTTGTTCTGATGAATATATTTTCACATTTCATTTTGTCCCTGATTCACCCCACCACCTTCCCCAAAGTTAGACTTCATCTCGTTTAAATTCACACCAAAACCGTGGAGCAAGAAGCCATTTGTTTAAAATACATCTTTCAGGGAGGCCTGCTCCACTTTTCTCATCCTGAACCCGAGCCTTGCACATCTTTGGGATGACCTTCATAAAAAGGCTTTCAGGGAGTCTTGTCCCTGAGCCTTCCACACTTTCTCATCCCCACTCCTGCCCCCCAATGAAATGAAGTCGTTTGCTTGACGGATTTGTTTAATTTGGTGTCGGTGTAGTTTGGGCATTTATTGTGATCTTTGCCATGAACATGGCTTCCTTAAATCCGTTGCATGTACATACTGGTGTACCACCCCACAAGTCCACCTTCATCTTCTTGCAAGCCTGGTGTTGGCTTAGTGGTTCGGGTGGCGGCTTGGGATCCTCGGGTCCTGAGTTCAAGCCCTGTTGGCCACTGAATTAAAAAAATACACCAGGAGGTTGACTCAGCCTGTCATCCTTCCGAGGTCGGCGAAATAAGCACCAGTGTACAGGTAAGGGGACACTGCATCAGCGGCATAGCCGCGTCCCAACCAATGATGCAACCAGCAGCCACAGGCTGCACTCGATAAAGAGAGATCTTTCTTGCTTACCTAATAAATATATGGCCCCTTATGATAGTTTCTTTTTCTTCTTATCTGATGTGACCAGCAGGTTATTCATGGTTTGGGGTAGAAGGATAGTTTACCCAGTTAACTCGAAAAATTTGGGATAGTCAGATATTTACCCACGTAACTCGCAAAATTTTGAGTAGCAGGATGGTTTACCCAGCTAACTCCCAAAATTTGGGGTAGCAAGATAGTATACCCAGCTAACTCGTAAAATTTGGGGAAACAGGATAGTTTACACAGCTAACTCCCCAAATTTGGGGTAGCAGGATGGTTTACACAGCTAACTCCCAAAATTTGGGGTAGCAGGATAGTTTACCCAGATAACACAAAATTTGGGGGAGCAGGATGGTTTACCCAGATGACTCCCAAAATTTGGGGTAGCATGATAGTTTACCCAGCTAACTCCCAAAATTTGGGGAAGCAGGATAGTTTACCCAGCTGACTCCCAAAATTTGGGGAAGCAAGATAGTATACCCAGCTAACTCCCAAAATTTTGGGTAGCAGGATAGTTTACCCAACTAACTCCCAAAATTTGGGGTCGCAATATAGTTTACCCAGCTAAGTCGCAAAATTTGGGGTTGCAGGATAGTTTACTCAGCTTATTCCCAAAATCTGGGGTAGCAACATAGTTTACCCAGCTAACTCCCAAAATTTTGGGTAGCAGGATAGTTTACCCAGCTCACTCCCAAAATTTGGGGTAGCAGGATGATTTACCCAGCTAACTCCCAAAATTTGGGGTAGCAAGATAGTATACCCAGCTAACTCGCAAAATTTGGGGAAACAGGATAGTTTACACAGCTAACTCCCAAAATTTGGGGGAGCAGGATGGTTTACCCAGCTGACTCCCAAAATTTGGGGTAGCATGATAGTTTACCCAGCTAACTCCCAAAATTTGGGGAAACAGGATAGTTAACCCATCTGACTCCCAAAATTTGGGGAAGCAAGATAGTATACACAGCTAACTCCCAAAATTTGGGGTAACAGGATAGTTTACCCAGCTAACTCCCAAAATTTGGGGAAGCAAAATAGTATACCCAGCTAACTCCCAAAATTTGGGGAAGCAGGATAGTTTACCCAGCTGACTTCCAAGATTTGGGGTAGCATGATAGTTTACCCAGCTAACTCCCAAACTTTGGGGAAGCAGGATAATTTACCCAGCTGACTCCCAAAATTTGGGGAAGCAAGATAGTATACCCAGCTAACTCCAAAAATTTGGGGAAGCAGGATAGTTTACCCAGATAACACACAGAATTAGGGGGAGCAGGATGGTTTACCCAGCTAACTCCCAAAATTTGGGGGAGCAGGATAGTTAACCCAGCTGACTCCCAAAATTTGGGGTAACAGGATAGTTTACCCAGCTAACTCCCAAAATTTGGGGAAGCAAGATAGTATACCCAGCTAACTCACAAAATTTGGGGAAGCAGGATAGTTTACCCAGCTGACTTCCAAGATTTGGGGTAGCATGATAGTTTACCCAGCTAACTCCCAAACTTTGGGGAAGCAGGATAATTTACCCAGCTGACTCCCAAAATTTGGGGAAGCAAGATAGTATACCCAGCTAACTCCCAAAATTTGGGGAAGCAGGATAGTTTACCCAGATAACACACAGAATTAGGGGGAGCAGGATGGTTTACCCAGCTGACTCCCAAAATTTGGGGTAGCAGGATAGTTTACCCAGATAACACACAAAATTTGGGGAAGCAGGATAATTTACCCAGCTAACTGCCAAAATTTGGGGTATCAGGATAGTTTACCCAGATAACTCGCAAAATTTGGGGAAGCAGGATAGTTTACCCAGCTCACTCCCAAAATTTGGGGTAGCAGGATGATTTACCCAGCTAACTCCCAAAATTTGGGGTAGCAAGATAGTATACCCAGCTAACTCGCAAAATTTGGGGAAACAGGATAGTTTACACAGCTAACTCCCAAAATTTGGGGGAGCAGGATGGTTTACCCAGCTGACTCCCAAAATTTGGGGTAGCATGATAGTTTACCCAGCTAACTCCCAAAATTTGGGGAAACAGGATAGTTAACCCAGCTGACTCCCAAGATTTGGGGAAGCAAGATAGTATACACAGCTAACTCCCAAAATTTGGGGTAACAGGATAGTTTACCCAGCTAACTCCCAAAATTTGGGGAAGCAAAATAGTATACCCAGCTAACTCCCAAAATTTGGGGAAGCAGGATAGTTTACCCAGCTGACTTCCAAGATTTGGGGTAGCATGATAGTTTACCCAGCTAACTCCCAAACTTTGGGGAAGCAGGATAATTTACCCAGCTGACTCCCAAAATTTGGGGAAGCAAGATAGTATACCCAGCTAACTCCAAAAATTTGGGGAAGCAGGATAGTTTACCCAGATAACACACAGAATTAGGGGGAGCAGGATGGTTTACCCAGCTAACTCCCAAAATTTGGGGGAGCAGGATGGTTAACCCAGCTGACTCCCAAAATTTGGGGAAGCAAGATAGTATACCCAGCTAACTCCCAAAATTTGGGGAAGCAAGATAGTATACCCAGCTAACTCACAAAATTTGGGGAAGCAGGATAGTTTACCCAGCTGACTTCCAAGATTTGGGGTAGCATGATAGTTTACCCAGCTAACTCCCAAACTTTGGGGAAGCAGGATAATTTACCCAGCTGACTCCCAACATTTGGGGAAGCAAGATAGTATACCCAGCTAACTCCCAAAATTTGGGGAAGCAGGATAGTTTACCCAGATAACACAGAATTAGGGGGAGCAGGATGGTTTACCCAGCTGACTCCCAAAATTTGGGGTAGCAGGATAGTTTACCCAGATAACACACAAAATTTGGGGAAGCAGGATAATTTACCCAGCTAACTGCCAAAATTTGGGGTATCAGGATAGTTTACCCAGATAACTCGCAAAATTTGGGGAAGCAGGATAGTTTACCCAGCTAACTCACAAAATTTGGGGAAGCAGGATAGTTTACCCAGCTAACTCGCAAAATTTGGGGTAACAGGATAGTTTACCCAGATAACGCACAAAATTTGGGGAAGTAGGATAGTTTACACAGCTAACTCCCAAAATTTGTGGTAACAAGAGAGTATACCAAGCTAACTCGCAAAATTTAGGGTAGCATGATATTTTACTTAGCTTACTCATAAAATTTGGGGTATCAGGATAGTTTACCCAGCTAACTCGCAAAATTTGGGGTTTCAAGATAGTATACCCAGCTAACTCGCAAAATTTGGGGAAGCAGGATAGGTTACCCAGCTAACTCCCAAAATTTGGGGTAACAAGATAGTTTACCCAGATAACGCACAAAATTTGGGATAACAGGATAGTTTACCCAGATAACGCACAACATTTGGGGTAGCAAGATAGTTCACCCAGATAACGCACAAAATTTGGAGTAGCACGATAGTTTACTCAGCTAACTCATAAAATTTGGGCCAACAGGATAGTTTACCCAGGTAACACGAAAAATGTCTCCATCGTTGTTAAATATTCGAGAAATGTTTAAAACTTCCTGTCAACATTGAATGTAAGCTGTGTTTGAGAGTTGCACACTTGCCGTTGAGCTCTCTAACCTGGGTTCGAATCACGACCCAACTCATGTAAATTGTCATTCTGGTGTTTTGCACGCAGGTGCTCCATCGATGTGTACGGCATCTATCTGAAGGATATTAAGATTGAAGACCCATCTCCCATCAGTGGTCGTTGGTGGACGTTAAAGATCCCATGATGTCTTTCGCCAAGAGGAGGTGAGTTATCGCCGGCATCTTGAACAAACTTAATTCCTTAATAAACTACAGGTCATAAGTGATCTGGTCTTCCTGGATATACCTTGACACCAGGTTATACTGCTTACTTTTGTGGTTGTTGGCTTTTGTGTTGACAGTAGATCTGAAGTTCACTCTTCAACACTTCACTTCATTATCTACAGATAATGATTTGCATAATCCCCACTGGTATGAGTAGTGTTGCTCTGATTGCTTCTCAGAGTTACACTCTCAAAGAAATTGTATTTGCCTGCTCATATATTTCAGGTGTTCGAATTTTTGTTCCTAACATGAAGCTCACTGTATGGATGTTGCATTTATTTTTGATTATTTTTAATGCTCACACCAGTCCAACAGGATGATGTGGAGGTAGCACACTCACCTTTGAACCGGCAAGTGTGTATTTGATTCCCGACCTAACTATAAAGTGTCAGATTGCTTCTTGGCAGGGCTGTTCCAGCACAAAGTGTGCTATTCTTTTTATGGATGTTAAGATGGATGCTCCACCTGGTAAGATGAGTTGGTGGGTGTTAAAGACTGTGTGGTATCTTTTGATGAAGAGTGGGAAAGTTATCAGCAGCACCCTGAATAAACTCCCAATTCCTGCTCCAACTTGGTTCTGAGAGGAGATACGCACTACTGGGGTTATTTGCCGGAAGAAACACAAGCATGGCGACCCAACAATCTGTGAGGCCATGGTTCTGATGATGATGATGATGATGATGACTTTGACGAATGTTCACACTAAATTATGATAAGGATAGGTTGTCCAATGTCGTGATATGCCAAGTACTGGAATCTTTTTTCCAGCCACGTAAATTAAGGCCTTGACACATGTTGTTATGTATTTTCCTGTATGAGGGTCATCCAAAAAGTTCTGTCATCCCACCTACATAATGGATGTTACAATTGAGAAACTTTATTCTTGTCATGTTATTTTTCATAATCTTTATCCTATTCAATGCACGTCATCCAGCTGTCAACTAACTATTTGATCCCGGTACAGAAGTCTTCTTTCTGAAGTGTCCTTAACGCAGCGGACGTGGCTGTGTACCTGCAGTATTTTGATCGATTTTGATTTTCCAGTAGTCATGGGGAACATATGTGTAAAGTTTCCTCTTGATCTGTCAATAGGTTCTGGAGAAGATAGTTTTAAAAGTTTTATTCTTAAAAAAATAAATAAATAACTGCAAGACCATGTGAACGATGACGTTAATATTTACACCATGTATTCTCCAAGGCTAGTAGACCATATGTGCGGAGTTTCGGATCGATCCAGTAATCGGTGTTTCACCTGTAGTCTTTTGATCAGTATACCTGTAGTTTTTTGATCGGAATACTGTAGTTTTGTTTTATATTTAACGATGGGACACAGAAATAACTGTAGTCTTTTGATCCCTTCGACTTTTTATTCAAAAAGTTACAAGTGGGGTGATGGAACTTTTTTGGGATGACCCTCATATTTCATAAGATGGCTGATGGTCGTGACAAATGGCCTAAGAGAAGATGGGGTTTTTTTTGATAGAAGGTCGTTGACTTCTTCTATTTTGCAGATTATACGTTTATCCAGTTGGTTTAATCTCACGATATTCTTCAAGCAATTCATGCAGTCTCTTTCATTTGGTGTGTCTTTTAATTTGTAAAATTTGTTGGCCAACTCTTACACTTCCCAGCTCATCCTTTGCTAACTTCTTATGGAATATAACTCTGTTTAGATTTGCACTGCTGTTTGCTTTTTATTCACAGTATTTGTTTTGTTTTTGTTCTTTGCAAGTATTGTGAGTTAGGCTTGCTGTGTTAATGGTTGAATATCTTTTTAATCCTGTAGTCGAGACTTTGTTAATTTAGGGTGGCCTGTGCAATGATCCATCCTTTGGGACCATACTCGGTGCAGGGCGTTGGTGCTGCGTAAGCAATCTCCTTGGCTGTTGGGCACAATCCTGGACGGGTCGCTACTCAGTCACAGGACACCAGCAAGCTGGCACTCATTTTACCGACCTCAGAAGGATGACAGGCAGAGTCAACCCCACCTGGTATTAATTCAACAGCCAAGCAGCATTTGAACTTCAGACCCTAGGATCCCAAGCCCACCACTCTAGCCATGAAGCCAACATCAGGCATTGTGCAAAGATGACATTTAGAATTGTGTGTGAAAAATTTATATTGCGTACAAAGCAACTTTACTTTCATGATTTTTAAACAATATTATCTGGAGGTTGGTTGGAAATGACAACATGTTCAATGCGATTAACGTTGTGCCGGCACTTCTTCCAACTGACTGGGGAAATTCTTCACCACTATTGGACACATGTCCTCCTTCATTAGGGTCAGAAGTCTAAAACTTTCACCTTCAACTCCAGGAGAGTTCGTAGCCTTTCTGCAAATACTTCACTCTTCGACTGTCCGCATCTACCTCTCTAAATAAAAGGATGGTGTCTGTCAGTCCATTTCCTATCTCCAGTCTCGCCACTGTGCACATCATCATCGAATTTAATTGGCATTTCTTGCAATGTCTTACAATCCTGCTCACGACACCTAAATTTACTGCAATTCCCCACATATTCCGTACTTCCGAGTCGAAAGTGAACTTTTCTCAAAGTGTTCGCCATGCTGGATGACGTCACGGTATTCTGGTGGGCGGTGCTTCCGGCCACAATGCTGTCACGGGATTGTCCAATGCTACGGGGAAATTTTAGGTAAATTGCTGTTAAAGGTTGTAAACGAATTAAATGACATTTGAAGTCGAGCATTTTTCATCTATGTCATTCAGTCTTTACCTCCAGAACCGAAGGTGAAGGAGGTTATGTTTTCACCCCTTTCTGTCTGTTTGTCTGTATGTTTGTTTGTCTACTTGTGTACAGGATATCTCAAAAAGTTGTGGACGGATCCAGAGGAAATTTTGTGGACAGGTTGGGTGTGTGACAAGGACGAACTGATTAGATTTTGGTGAAGATCCGTATCCGGATCAGACTACTATAATTATTTTAAGTGATTCTTCACCATTGAGAGATATAGGCCAAAACGATATAGTACTGTCCAGCATGATGTTTCAAAAATGTGTTGGGCCCGATATGTTCTCGTGGATCAGGCATTACGTGGCGGAGGTATGTGCTCCGCCTTCTGATGGGCGGAGTGCCCTTCTCGTTGGTACATTTTTCTGTGCCAATTTACGTCACATGTCCTGATCTCAGGATCTGAAAAAGTGTCGGTATTATCTTTATTTTTGTTGTGTATCCGTTGTAAGGGCAGCCAGAATGGCCTGGAGGTGCGCACACTCATCTCCGAGCCATCTTGCCTGGGTTTGAATCCTGACCCAGCTAAGAATTGTCATCGGTGTTTTACAGGCAGGGTGATTCATCAGCATTAGTTGGTGGATGTTAAAGATCTCATGGTGTCCTTTCCGAAGAGTAGGTGAGCTATCGTTGGTGTGATGAGCAAATTATCAATTCCTGCTCTGAATGCTGCTGGGAAGGCAATGGCAAACCATCCAGTATAACTCGTGCTAAGAAACTACTTCGACAGCACCGACGTTCTCCAGCAGAGTATGGTACATCAGAATCAGAATCTGTTGTAATTTGGCATCATGTTCACTCTTGCTCGATTACTATAATATTGTCTTTTTGATTCTGCTGAACCGAAGATGGGTGAGAACAGCTGTTTTTTTTTTTGCAAAGCGCTTTGGCTTCTGGCCAAGCAATTCCAATATGGAAAAGACTTTTGCATTCCAAATAAATATTGCTTTTTTTTTGAACCAATATATGAAGGCTCATGGACAAGCTGGACAACAAAAGGTGAGAGATTAGTGCGAGGCAGCCAGATGAATTGTGGAGACAATGGAAACAGGAAGATATGCATGGGGGACAGAAACACAAACAGGACAGTATGGATGGAGAATAGAAAGAGATATTGCGTAGGAACATGACATGGCTTGGATCACCATCTTAAAGAGCCGTTTCTTTATGCTGAAGTCAAGGCTTGTAAAAAGGCTTTTACCTTGGAGCTTCATCAACCTGTTTATGTGTGCTTTGTCTATACAGTCCAACAACATCGCACAATTGGATGTTTTACAGATTCGGGATCTTGTAGCCAACTTGATGCTTTCCTTTATCGTATACAGACCACTTGTGAGCTTTGCTTGAAGGCTGTTTTGTGTTTCCGTTTGAGCATATAGCCGCTGTGGCTGCGATACCAGGTTCAAGTTCCCTGAACTGTTGATTTGTCCATTGTCTCTTGATGTCTGTAATTCGTATAAAAGTACACTGGTGTCTTTGCGTCGTTGCCCCACATGTGGCAACAAGCGAAAAATCAAGATAATTTTTTATCACTGAATTTTTAGATTGAAAGCTAATCTTGTATTTCATTTGTATAGCGGGTTGCCGGCTGTCCTGGTGGCATTGCATTGCAGCTGACACTTCACAGAGCTGCACAAATGTTCAGCCTCGAGTCTTTTTTAAATTGAACATGTTTGTGATGCAAAGGCCATCTATTTATTATGTGTGCAAAAATGGAAGAATACAAAATCCTTTCTCTATCTCATTATTGATTCTTTAAAATTCTTGATCACATTGTCTGATGTGAACGCACCTCCACCACCGCACAACGCTCTCCTCCAAATAAATCACCATATGTTCTGATTATTGACATCTTGTCTGTGATATGCCTCTTTACCCCTGCCTTCCACCCTGCTGCTTACCTTCCCCATTGCCATTGACTGGATGTCAGGTTGGATTGGCTTTGTCGTGTGGTGTGGGTGGGGTTGGTGTTGTGAGGCATGGGTGCACTTGTGGATTGGGTGATTGGGTTGGGGTCATGGGCTGTGGATGCGACACAGACACCATGGGCCCATTGGGCCTCCTGTGTCGATATTTCCTTGTACTAGACCTGCATTCACCTTTATTTGCATAAGTCTCACATTTTGCTGCAGTTTGTAAGAAGATGGTATGAGGCAATTCCCTGCAGCGATTCCTATGAAAGGAGAGGCTTCATTCCCTCACTCACTTTTACACCTCTCATATTAAAGTGACAGAAGATGAATCTCGGACATCCAGACCAAATGACAAAGTAACTCAAACATGGGTAATAATAGTCATTTGTATGAGAATAATTATTACTATCAGGTTGACAGCAGTTATTCGTTAGTCCATCGTGTCATGTGATAATGTGACGAATACCAACTGCTGTTCATCATTCACGGTAACTCGGTTTGTGAGGCACAATCAATACATGTTGAATGACTTGAGTTACCTCTATGGTACGAACTGCTGTCGTGATTTCATGTAGAGAAGAAAGACTGTTGTTCTTATGCTCAAGTGATCTGGAGCACTGTTTGATCAGATAGTTTTTGCCTGCAGGTGTGAAAATCCATGTTTATATCTTTGTGATGTTACAAGCGCCATGCACTCCAGCCTTGACAGGTAGAAAAGGTGAGAGGATCCTGGTAAGAGCTACACGCTGACTACGGGAGTGGAGGAAGGTAGTGATCCGTGAGAGGAGGTGGTCTTGGATGCTATAAGGAGAGTTTGGAGACCAAGGTGGGGTACCAGATTGTATCAAATGCTCAAGATATGTCCAGAGAGACGGCCATGATTTCATGTCAAGATTGAGGGCTTCCAGCGATTGTTGAAAGAGTAGAAGCAGCATGTCCAGGGTATAATGACTGGTCTGAAACCAAACTGACGATCTGGGATCAGGCCGTTGGAGAAAAGGAAGGATTTTATGTCAAGCACAATGATAAAGTTCATGACCTTACATATAATTGGAAGCTAGCTAATAGGCCTGTAGTTAAGTGGATCCGTTTTTAAGCCATGTTTGTGTGTTGCAGTGATATTGGCTGATGTGCATGCAGATACAAACTGACCCAGAGAGAATGATCAAGTGAATAAAACAGAAAGAGGATGAACAAGAGCAGCAGAGCAGGTTTTTAGGACATGTGCACTGATGCTGAATGGTCCTGTCATACAATCAGAGTCGAGGTTTTCAAAAAAACCTCTCCACCTTCTCAGGTGAGAAAGATACAGCGTTGAGGAGCACGTAGTAGTGTACGGTATGTGTAGGGGGTGAGGGGTTGGGTTCACAAGATTTGGAAGAGAACACAGAATTGAGGCATTCAGCCTTCTCACGAGCAGTCAGCTGGGCTGCCATTTGAAGGGGGAGCATACATCAAAGACAAATTGTATAAGGTGGCTACATCTAATCTTTCAAGGTGGATAAGGTGGTCTTTCAAGGAGACAGATTTGAGAGTTCAGTCTTGAGGTTGGACACACACTTGTTCCAAGCTTTGTGGAATGATCTACTGTTGCCTTCAGTCGGATTTGCCTTCAAGAAAGAGAAGACAAGTTGTTTGAAAGCAACTGCCTCAGCACAGGTTTCTGTGTACCATGAGCAAGAGGATAGGCTTGATAATTGCAGATGAGATGGGATAAATTTATACATAATGGAAAGCAACTTTGTGTGAAGGATTCCATCCATCCATCCATCCATCCATTGGGACCACACACTGTGCAGAGCGTTGGTGCTGCCTAAGCAGTCTCCTGGGATATTGGGCACAATCCTGGACAGGTTGCCACTACGACACAGTATTCCAGCAAGCTGGCACTCATTTTTCCAACCTCAGAAGGATGGCAGGCAGAGTCAACCCCACCTGGTATTAATTCAATAGCCAAGCGGGATTTTAACTCAGGATTCGAGGATCCCAAGCCCACCACCCGAACCATTAAGCCAACACCAGGCATGAAGGATTCCTTGGCAGTGTTACTATCAGGAGAGGTGGAAATGAAGGACCATTCTTGACATGAGAAGGCAGCTTGCAGTCCCTGCCAGTCATCTTTAGTGAACTGCCAGACTGCAGTGCCGAGGCAGCTCTCTGACAAGCACATGATTCGATTAACCTATTTAAGCAGAAGATGAACTGGGGAGATTATGGATAAGATTCATCATTACCAAGTCCAGAAAGGAGGACATGCCACTGGGTAAAGTCCGGGTTGGAAAGTTCACTGATTGGGTGAGGCCCATGGAATCACAAAAGTTTTTTTACTGCAATGTCACGACTGGTTGAAGAGGTACCAACACCCCCCACCAATTGGCATTGTGATAGTTGAACTCATCATATATAAGGAAGAGAGTTGGGATGGGTGGTTATAAGATGGTCTTTGTTGGCAGAGAGATATGTAAATGGATCATCCCTGTTTGGGGGACAGTATAGCACACATATAAACAAGGGGTGGTTGTGGAGGGGAAAGCCGAGCAAAAGGTACTCTTGCTGGTTGGGAGGGGGTACTTCACCAACACAGACTGTGAAAAATAGAGTTCTTGACATAAACTGCAACTCTGCCACTGGACCAGGGTTCATGCCTGTCAAACCAGAAAAGACAATACCCATGGAGAGGCAAAGAGGAATCGAGGGCATCCTGTGGGAGAACTATTTTGTTTACCATCGACAGCTCAGATTGAGAGATCTATCATATTGGAGTAAATAACTTGAATGTTGGAGGTCCATAGAGTTAGAGATTGGGGAGGAGGTGCTGTTGGCAGTGAGTGGGAAAAATTGGAGGAAGTGGGGGAGTGTAGAAATGGGGAGATGGGAGGATGTGGAATTGAATGTGGTGTGAGCATGGAGGCAGTGGGACGCTGGGAAAGCAGTGAGGGGCCGGGACACCGAGGAAACAGGCGACAGGACACTGGGGAAATGGAGAGGGGTAGGGGAAGAAGAGAGGAGATGGTATGCAGGGGAAGCAAATGGGATGCGGTGCATAAAGGAGGGAAAGGGAGGAGCGGGGAGTAAAGTAAGCAATGAGGGGGCAGGGAGTGAAGTAAGTAAAGAGGTTGAAGGAAGTGAAGTAAGCAAAATGAGGGCGAGGAGTGAAGGAAGCAAAGGAAGCAAAAATAGGGTCGTGCATTGAGGAAGCAAGGATAGGGAGGGACACGGAATTGGGGAATGTCGAGCAGAGGTGGGGGAGCAAGTAGCGGGTGTAGAGGAACCTGGGTGTGAAGATGACATAGGGGGAGGGTGCTGATGGGAGAGAGTTTGTCACCATAGTGGCACACACGTTTCAAAAAAGGGTTCGATTTAAGGATTCCAAGGGCAGATACAGACGATGACAAACATCAGGATTGTTGTGGCAAGAGCAGGTTTTGGGTCGCTGATGACCGCGTGATTCGAAGGTTGTAAGCACATTCATAATCGTTGGGCAATTATTTTCTTACATTTCAAACTCAAAATATGCTAAAATTAACTTTTAAGTAAAAACTTTTGTCAGTGATCGAAAAACAGTCCGGAATTTACCGAAGATGCTATGACGTCACGTTCTCCGAAAACTTCGTGAACATTCGGAAACAGCGTGTGAACAATGGCGAGATGTGAATCAGAGAGTGATTTCAGCGGCGATGAAATTGAGTGTTTTCATTCCGATATTGCTGAGGACGAGTCGGAGATTGATGGGAATTTATACTATGGAGTTTCTGGCCCTGAGCCATATAAATTTGAGCCACTGGCAAGTGCCAGAAAACGGCCTATTTCGTGTACAAGTGGCAGGACTGACTGCCAGCTCAGGGAGGACGGAAACCTCCCGTGGAGCAGAAGGGCGGAAGCTCGCTTGATCTTGATTTTCAGTACGAATACAAACCGTGAAAGCGTGGCCTCGTGATCCTTTTGATTTTTTGGGTTTTAAGCAAGAGATGTCAGAAAAGTTACCACAGGGATAACTGGCTTGTGGCGGCCAAGTGTCAATAGCGACGTCGCTTTTGGATCCTTCGATGTCGGCTCTTCCTAACATTGCGAAGCAGAATTCGCCAAGCGTTGGATTGTTCACCCACGAACAGGGAACGTGAGCTCGCAAGAATAAGGTAAGTTTGGTGCAATTTGAGCTTTTATTCGTCGAGTTATGAATGTTTCAAGTTGAGGGGGCCTGGCGCGTATGGCCGCGGGCGCCTTGGCTAGATCTAGGCCGCGGCGCTTTTTCCACAAAGATGAGGTTTATAAATCCTTTTTCATCCCAGTAAAGGTTATCATCACATGCCTGACTTGTTAAGCTGTCGGATTATGTAAAGATTGTTCGTGGATGGCTGAATATTAAGGTTTTATGACTTTGACAAAATAATTTTAAATAATGCCGTGAATTCCTGTGGTGAATTGAGGTTTTTGCTTCGATCGACGTTGCGGCCTCGTTTTAAAGTCAATTCAAATTCTGTTTTCGGTTTTTGTAGTCCCTTACGCCGAAGTCACATTTGCCACGGCGGCCGTGGGGTCTACAAAATCTACGGCCACTAGCGATTATACGGCGGCTGCAGTATTTCCACGGTCACACAATGTAGCAGTCACATATGTTTTTATTTTTCGGGGAGCCGCACGGTGTATTTATAAATTGTGGAGACCGAAAACATGGGGGTGCCGTACGGTCTTTGATTTGATGTCGCACGGTGACCTTAGGGTGTTCCTGCGGCCGCCATAGAATTTTCAAGGCAGACGCAAGGTGCCCACAAGGCGACCGCAGGGGGACCGCAGGGGGGTCCTAAGGCGAACGTGTGGCCAGACGGACGGTAACGAGTGGGTTTTTTTTGTTGTTTTTTTTACCATATCTTTTGTTTCGGCTTGTCGAATTGCTATGGCGAACGTAGAAATGAAAAAAGTTATAACTCTGCGTTATAATTCCACGGCGACCTTACGGCCTGTAAAATATAGCCAAACGGCGTAGGGCCACCCTGAGGCCACCACAGAAACTCTGCGGCCACCGCACGTTTCTGTCAATTCAGAGGGCGTACGGCCACCGTATCCTCGCCGTAGAGCAAATGTGACTTAGGCCTTAGGCCTTAGGATGCTTTGCACTCGGTAGTTGTGAAGTTTGTAAAATTCCGATATTTTATAAGGTTTATGTTCGATGGCGCGCAGGGCCAAGGGTGCTTTGACTAGATGTTAGGCTGCAGCGCTTTTTCCACAGATATTGTTTAAAAATTTAAAAGGCAGGGAAAATTCGCCTGTTTTGTTTGTGCAAATCTTATCCACTGCCGGCGAATGTTTGATTCCTTCGGGAATCGGTGGGAGCGATTACCCGTTTTCCAGCCATTCTCATAAAACATGACGACGCACGTACGAGGCATGATGTACAAATATCCAAATAACTTTGTTCTACAATAATTGAGTCCCCCGGACTCTGTATAGAATTGATTGATGAATTTTGTGTGGACAGTGGCGTGAAAACGGGAAAGCAAGGAGGGGGAGCGAAAAACACCTCAATGGATAGGTTATGAGCTGGAGTTGTGCACCTTGACACTGTTTTTTTTGACAGACATGAAGATGCGAGGAAAAAACTGTATTTTTAATCGTACTAATATATTATATTGCGAGACGCCAACCATGATGACGCTGCTTGTTTAATACACGTTTAAACCTTTAGCCCCTTTTTTCTGTGTTCCCATAATGGCCTTTAACAACAAGAACGATAGCTTCATGGTTTTAGGGGACTCATATGTTCAAAAGAACATACCCTTATATTTCAAAATAAAAAAAGGATAATATAGACAGTTGCAAGCTCAAAAAAAGCGAAAGAACGGCCCGCTCAACTGGACACTTCTTCAGTGAAAGCATGAGCTTCCGCTTTGTTTTGGAGAACGTGACGTCACCATCCATATATGGCACGTGGCTGTTTATTTCAACAGCCTCGAGAAATAACAACTTCGGAGTTAAATTTCATTTATATTCCCAATAGTTAGGCAACCACAATAGTTTCCATCGAACTATTTAATGCACATATAATCATATTGATAAATTTTCAGAACATGTTTGACCCACAACCTGCTCTTTAAATACACGAGGAAAGACAGTGCTCTATGAACACTGTGGTGGATGAAGCACGAGTTTGCGAGTGATCAAGCGATGGAGAAAAATGGAAGGGGAGAATGGAAAGCAAAATTGGAGAAATTAATTTGAAAGTAAGTATCCAGGAAGATTGAACATTTTAAATTTGCCATTTTAAAAAAGCTTTAAATTGATGGAGTGAGAGGCAGAGGTGTGGAGGAAGAAGAGTGGAGATGATTGAATGAATTTGGAATAAGTTGAGAATTAATTATGATGAATGACATTTTATTATTATAATTTGAGGTCTTTTTTAGAAGGAAGAAAGGAAAACAGGGAATGGTAATTTTGTGATTTTTCACTGCACGACAGTGATCAATGTGCGTACCTTCCGGAAACCGGAAGTGTTTTCAAGATTGTCGACATACATTTCCTTGTGCTATCTTCATAAATGATGGAGAAGGTTGAGCTGGAATCAAACCTAAGATCAAATTTTGGACGTGTAACACTGCACTACACAATAATTTTAATGCACATCTGTGTGGATGAAACTTAACACTTTGATTACTGTGTATAACACCAAGATATCCTTGTATTTCTGTTTTAAAAAAAATAAAAGTCGGGGCTCATGGAAGAGGTAGAACACTGAACGGATCAGGACGTAACAGAACAGAACTCAGGGCACTCGGTAGAGCACATACCTCCACCAAACAATTCCTGATTTACGAGAACATCTCTGGCCCAATACATTTTTTAAATATAGTGCTATATATCGTTTTTGGCCCTATCTCTCATTGGTAAAGAATCACTTTATAAATTAAATAATTGTGGTATTCAGATTTAGATCTTCACCAAAAATCGAATCACTTCATCTTTGCCACACACACACACACACACACACACACACACACACACACACACACACACACACACACACACACACACACACACACACACACACACACACACACACACAACATGTCCACCAGGTTTCGTCCGAATCCGTCCCCAACTTTTTGAGATATCGTGCTCGATATCGGTTTAGCCCAATCTCTCAATGGTGAAGAATCACTTTAAAAATGATCAGAACCGGATCCAGATTCGGATCCTCACCCGAATTGAATAAATTATTCCTTTTCACACACCCAACATGACCACCAAATTTAGTTCGAATCCGTCCACAACTTTTTGAGATATTGTGCGATGTATCGTTTTAGGCCCAATCTCAATGGTGAAGAATCGCTTTAAAAATTCTAGTAGTCGGATCCGGATCTTCAGCAAAATCTATTCAGTTCGCCATTGTCACATACCGAGCCTTTCAACAAAATTTCATCCGAATCCTTCCGCAACTTTCTGAGATATCCTGTTCACAGACAGACAGAAGGGGGTGAAAACATAACCTCCTTTACTTGTGGTGGTGGAGGTCATAAAGGGAGACTGCAAATAATGGATGTGGGTAGGGGAGGACACATAGGGTGGATAAAATAGGGATACAGAAATTCTCAAGAAGGAAAAACTGGAAATTTGGAAGGTTGTGGGCTTGTGGGTGGGTGGGGTCCAGCGAGGGTAGAGAAGATCATGGTTTTGGATGGGAGATGATCTGAGGTGGTGGTGACCAGCTGTACTTAATACCTAGATGGAAGAATAAGAATGAAGAGAATGTGAAAGTTGATTCCATAGGTGGGGAAAAAGAGGAACGAATGAGTGGAGGTGAACAGTGATGCTGGCTTTTGGGTACAAGTCTTGTACACATTTTGAACTTCTTACGATATTGTTGTGTTTTTCCTTGTTACATTGAGAGAAAGTTAACTTTGTTTGCCTTCATATTACTAACAGATTTGTGGTGCAAATTTATTCAGTTGAAAATGACTATACAGTACACTGGAGTTGTTTTTCAGAATTTTTCCTTCCTTTGACCAAGAGTCAGAATAATTGGACAATCTTACTCCTCCAAGTAGTGTTGGCAAGTAGTGTAGCTGTCAAGTGAATGGTTTCCTCTCTTTGCTTTGCATGCACATTGCCTTGATATTTTATGTCAAAACCTTTTTCTTGTCTGGCCATGACGTTGTATTTCTGCAACAAGGCAATGACTTGTATAATATACATGAAGAATATACAGTACTGCATAAGGCAAATATTAGACATGGGAGAGAACATAATGGCAGGATTGATGACATGTCAAAATTGCTTTGCTAATTTCTGCAACTGCAGAATTGAGCAAAAGAATAAAGAATTGTGCAAACGTGATTGTGAAAGATGAAAAGGAAGGTTGTAAATGTGGAATGATGAAAAAAAAGAATTTCGATGCACTTAAACAGCTGTTCTTATTACGAGAAGTGTGATGGGCTGGGGCCTCAGCTACCTGTTCCGTTTTCCAATGGAGGCGAGAGTGCCCCAAGGAAGTGTCTCAGGCCCAGTAGTAGAATAGAAATTACAGATCTGGATGACTTGACCATTTGACCACTTTAAGAAATGAACAAAACAATAACATTTTTAAAGTGCTCTTAAAAAGCACACCTCAACAAGAAAAAAAAATGATGGAAGCACCTGTTTCTACAATCCGACTGCAATACTACATACTCCTGTAAAAGTTCAAAGACGAAAATACTTCACACAACTGAAAAAGCAAGAATTAGGGCATTTAAACCAATTATAATATGGTGATGAATAACGATTTACTATTGCATCAACTATAAAAGGTAAATAAACATCCAGCTTTTATTGTTGCAACCATTACTATTAATGAATGTTCAGCAAATTCGAAAACCATTGCGATCCTCATTCCATTGGAATAATATTATAATAATAATAAAAACAATGATAACAAGTCTGAAGACGACGATGGTTCACGAGCGGCATTTGACGATGTAGATTGTTTCAGAAGTCAAGGATGAGACAATGTGATAATGTTTGACCAAGTTATAAAAATGATCAACATGATGTGGTACGAGTGACAGGTTATTAGCTGCAAAATGTCGAAAACCCGGTTTCGTTCAACAACTTTCAAAAGTTGACCTTTGCATAACCTTTAAAGGTCACAAAACAATGTTGTGGACATTAAAATAAGGAAACACGATACGTGCTATAGCTTATTGGAGTTAGTTCGTCGAAGAAGGTCGAAACCCCGGTTCGATTCCCACAACTTTGAAAATTTGACCTTTGTGACCTTTAAAGGTCAAAGGTCAAGGATTATGACCTTTGGTGCAAAACTTCCTCTGGAACATTCCAGAGCTCCTTGTGAGCCAACGGCCATCCATATCTAGTGCCCAACTGTGTCTGCGGACGTCCTCTTGCAGTTGGGTTACTTTTTATTAGGAGGTTGGTGGCAGGATTTGCACTCTGGCCACCGTAAAACCCTTCATTCCGCAAAACGCAAAAACGCAAAAAAATCTGAAAACCCACTCCGTGGGAGTACCTCCTGTGCAGCTTCCCTTCGCAGGGCAGCTCACCGGATGACGGGATTGGGGCAAAGCCTTCGGGACCTCCAATCTTTGATGATAGGAGGGAAACCACAGGGTAACATCCCTGGGTCAGATTGTGGGAGAGTGTGTCGGAGTGGTGCTGAGGTGTCGTCCACCAGATGGTGGTCTCCTTGGGTTAACCTGAGGTGGTCCCTTCGGGTGGCTGCCTGGAATGTCCGATCCCTAAGAGAGGATGATCACCTGTCTCTGTTATCATCTGAGCTCAGGCGTTTGGACATCGGGATTGCAGCTCTCTCTGAGGTTCGGAGACCGGATTGCGGCGAGATAATGGTGGGTGGTTACACCTACTATTGGTCTGGTCGCTCTGATGGTTACCATACCCAAGGAGTTGCTGTAGCTGTGTCCAATAAGCTGACCCCAATGATAATTGAGGTAACACCGGTCAACGAGCATATTATGAGATTAAGGATTCGTCACTCCTTAGTTGTCATTTCCCTGGTCTCTGTTTATGCTCCAAATGAGGCGAGTGATCTCACCGTGAAGGATGCATTCTACGCCACGCTCGAGTCTGTGGTTGATCAGTGCCCCAGACGAGATACACTTCTAGTCTTGGGGGATTTCAATGAATCGACTGGAACTGATAGGGATGGTTATGAGGTGTGTGTTGGTCCCCATGGGTCAGGAACTATGAACCAGAATAGCACTAAGTTCCTTGACTTTGCAAGAAGTCATGAACTTAGGGTGGCTGGTTCATGGTTTCAGCGCCCACAAGCTCATCGCTGGACTTGGTATTCCAACACTGGCGGTGTGGCAAAGGAGATTGACCATGTCCTCATTGACGGTCGTTGGAGGATGATCCAGAACTGCAGGGTCTAACGGAGTGCTCAGTTCCTCAATACTGACCACAGGCTTGTTGTAGCAACTCCAAAGCTGCACCTTAAATCCTGGAGAATGGTACCATCCCAGCCTAGGCTGGATGTTGCCAAGCTCAGGGATGAGAGAGTAGCTGAGGAGTTTGCGAACAGGCTGAGTGGACACTTGGGGGGTCTGGGTGCTTTGGGGGGTCCTGAAGAGTTGTGGAGTGCCTTCAAGACCACCATCCTTGATGTTGCCCGTGGATGTCTTGGAACTCACCGCAGGGCAAAGAAGAATTTTGTCTCTCAAGGGACACTGGATACCATTGACCAGAGTCGCAGGGCCAGGCTGAATGGCAGAGCTGAGCTGTTCAAGGAGCTGAGGCGAAAAACTGTACGTGCACTGAGGGTGGAAAAGGAGGCCTATGTGCGAGGAATCTGTGAGGGGGTAGAGCATCACCTGTGGACAGGTGATTCTCGTCCCGCTTACAAGGGAATTCGCACATTGCGTTCATCCAAGCCCATCCCCCGGAGCACTGCAGTTCGAGCAGAGAGTGGTAGGCTCTTGACAGAGGAGTCTGAAGTGAAGGCCCGCTGGGCCGGTTACTTTGAGCGGTTGTACCAGGCTGATCCCCCAGCTGTCGAGTTGGACGTCAAGGGTGTTTCAATCCCTGTTGCTGACACTCAAATCAACTGTGGTCCACCTTCGCTTGTGGAAACACGGGCTGCGGTGAACCAGTTGAAACAGGGCAAAGCTCCAGGGATCTGTGGCATCCATGCTGAACTTCTCAATGCTGGTGGAAATGCTGCACTCGTGTCGTTGCATGCAGTTTTGTGCTCTGCCTGGAACACAGGCATCATCCCAACTGACTGGAAGAGGGGCCTTGTTGTCCCTCTCTGGAAAGGGAAGGGTGATCGCCAAGACTGCAACAACTACCGAGGGGTGACGCTGCTGTCAGTGCCGGGCAAGGTCTTTGCTCGGATAATTCCTGATAGGGTTCACCACCATCTGCTTGAGCACCAGCGCCCAGAGCAGTCAGGCTTTACACCAAAGAGGTCAACGATTGACCATATCCTTGCTCTTCGTGTCCTCACCGAATGCAGACGAGAGTTTCGGCAGGGGCTGCTTGCAGCCTATGTTGATCTCTGTAAAGCGTTTGATTCAGTGAATCGGGATGTCCTCTGGAGGATTCTTGGTCTTCGTGGGGTGCCACCAAAACTGATCAATCTGATGTCTGAACTCTACTCTGGTACTGAGAGTGCTGTGAAGTGTGGTGGTACCATCTCTGACTTATTTCCAGTTGTTACTGGAGTTCGTCAGGGGTGTGTACTGGCCCCCACACTTTTCAGCACTTGTATGGACTGGATTTTAGGGAGGATGTCGGAGAGATCAAGCTGCGGTGCATCGTTTGGGAATGTCAAGATCTTGGACCTTGATTTTGCAGATGATGCAGTCATCTTTGCGGAGACTTTAGACATCCTTTCGGGGGCCCTCGAGGTCCTGAATGAGGAGTCGGAGCCACTGGGATTATGGGTTTCTTGGGTCAAAACTAAGATCCAGGCTTTCGGTGACATCTTGGATGCTGCTGTCCTGTCTGTGTCTGTTTGTGGTGAGGATGTTGAGGTCGTGGAGAGATTCACTTACCTTGGCACTGATATTCATGTCTCTGCTGGCTGCGAGTCAGAGGTCAATAGACATCTGGGACGGGCCTGGGGAGTCATGGATTCACTGGATCATGGGGTGTGGCGCTGCCGGTACCTGTGCGAGAGGACGAAAGTCCGAGTCTTCAGGTCCTTGGTACTTCCAGTCTTGCTCTATGGATGCGAGACTTGGACTCTGACCAAGGATCTGAGATGGAGACTTAATTCCTTTGGTGCCAGGTCTCTTCGGAGAATCCTTGGCTATGGCTGGTCGGATTTTGTGTCCAACGAGCGGTTGGTGAGAGAGACTCGGATGAGATTTGTTACCTGCATAGTCCGTGAGCGTTAGTTGCGGCTGTATGGACATGTGGCTCATTTTCCTGACGCTGATCCTGCTCACCAGATTCTCTCAGCGAGGGAGTCTCATGAGTGGAGGAGGCCAGTGGGCCGACCACATGCCTCGTGGTTGCAGCAGGTTGACCATCATCTCAAGGAGATGGGGATGGGCCTGGCATCTGCCTGGGGGATGGCCAGACGGAGGCCCCTGGAGTACCGACGGAAAGTGGACGCAGCGACGCGCTGTTCTAGCACATGCTCCCATACCTGACCTGACCTGAACATTCCAGGAACAATATAACGTCATATAGGCTATATGGCATTTCACACTCCTCGGATTATCCATACTTTGATGAAATCAGCGTAAAAAATAAACTTGAAGGGGGCGCCACGGGCAAGGTGTTCGAGATAGAGCAAAATGGTTTCAAGACTTTAAGTGGGGAATGACCTCAAGATTATGCATAAAAAAAGATTGTCATCCGAGCTCTCAAAGTTGGGGCAGTCGTATGATTTTATGTCAAAATTCACAATTTTCTAAGTTTTTGACCTTGGGACGAAAATGAAAAATCGGACAACGACAAGTTTTCGATAATTCATTTTGCTATTCAAATACCAAAGAACCCATTCCATTCAGTCAATTCCCGAGGAGAAGATAGATTTTAAATCCGACCACCCCCTAAAATGGCAATTTTGGGACGTGGCTCCGCCCACAATGGGCGTAGCCACGCCCTCATCCAGGAAAACACAACTCGACATTGATATCGAACACATAACCAAGTTTCATCAAGATTGGATCAAAGTCCACAGAGTTATGCTCTGGACAGACAGACACACAGACACACAGACATAGCGAATATAGTGGTCACTGGCTGGCACTCGTGAATCAACAGAAACTTTCTGCTTAACAGAAACTTTCCTCCTTCAAGACATCTCTGACTCCCAAGTATCTCTCCCTGGTTACTCCCTCCTCAGGGATGACAGACCTGAGCCTCGTCCTGGTGGAGGAGTTGCTCTCTTCATCAAAGACTCTATTCCTCACTCTCCATGCACTGCCCTCACTCCCCCCACACCCCCAGGAATACCTCTGGCTATGGCTTCCCTCCGCTCCCACCTCATGTGTATATGTGTGTTGAACCGTCCACCAAACAGTGATGACTCCATTTACATCTCGCTCTCCGAAAACATGGACCAACTTCTCATCCCAACTCTCTCTCTTCCTCATATGTGGTGACTTTAATTGTCATCATGCCAGTTTGCTGGGTGTGGGTACCTCTCTCACCTGTCATGGTACTTCAGCAAAAGACTTCTGTGACTCATTGGCACTGACACAATCTTTCAACTTCCTGACCCAGATCTCAAACAATGGCACTCCATCTCTGATGGATCTGCTTTTGACCAATTTACCTGAAAATATCTGTTGTTCTTTCTCCGCTCCAATCAGTTCACATGACCACATGCTTGTCAAAGTAGACATTTCTCTGGCTGTTATTAGAAAACCACCTCAGCACCGTCGAGTCTGGCATTTCACTCAGGTCAACTGGCAGGGACTTCAAGCAGCCATCAAACTTTTAGACTGGTATCCCATCACTACTTCCTCCGAGATCAACTCATCCTGGGAATTCTTTTGAAGAAATTTGCTCTCTCTCATGCACAGATTTATCCCATGTCATCTTGAGTTGTCCTACCCTTCCTCCTGCCCATGGTACACTGGAGCATGTGGCGAGGTAGTTGTCCTGAAACAACTTGCCTTCACCTCATGGAAGGCTAATCCAAATGACAGCAATCTCAGTTCCTTTGTTTGTTTGTTTTTTTGTATACACTGTCGAGGCTCATCGGAGAGCTAACACACAACAAGGGGAGCAGGAGACAAGAGGGCTGGGAGAGGGAAGGAAAAACACAGTGGGGAACAGAGACACAAAGACATGTGGAATGGAGAGGGATGGGGCGGGGTACACAGGTTAAACAAGATGGACACCACAGGGACTTTCAGGTCCTGACACAACAAGGACTTTCAGGAAGGAAAGCAGGGAATTTGAAGGAGGTGGGTTTGGGGTGGTTTAGTGAGGGGAGAAAAAATTGTGTTTTTGGATGGAGGAAGATAAGAGATGGTGGTGAGCAACAGTTTTGAAGACCTGGAGGGATAACTAGGATTGAAGGTGAGCAGTGATTCTTGAATTTGGCAGTTTTACTAGAAGGGGGTTGCTGGCGGACCTTGAGCACCCTGCAGAAATATGGGGTGGGGGGAGGGACATATCAGACAGAGCAGGGGGAACAAGGACAGAGAGGAGACTGTAGAAGACAGAAAGACCACCAACCTGCCTGCGGTTAGAGAATGAGAGACCCAAAGACTCTGCCTCATTGCGGGAGATACCAAAGATACTAAATGCGTTGATTTTCATAGAGTGAAGCCGAGAAAGGTGAGAAGCGGGAGCACCAGCCCAGAGGGGAGAGTAATACTCCATCAAGCTGTGGTTGAAAGCTTTGTTTGTGGTCAGAATCACAGGTGTGCCAAGGAAGGACTTTGCAAGATAGAGGATGCCCAGTCGGCGACTGGCTTTGGAAGCCAAGTTGGAAATGTGGTTTTCCCAGGAAAGTTCATGGCAGATAGTGAGACCCAAAAGCTTTAATGAAAGGACTTCTTCAAGTGGATTGTTGAGAAAGTAGATTGGGTGGCGGAGGGGGGGGGGTTCCAGTCAGTCCTTTCAGAATGACAGTGATTGTGAGAGATTTGTCAGGGTTGAAAGACACGTTCCACATGCTGGACCAGCTTGTGATTTTATCCAGATCTGCAGAGAGTGAAGAGGCTGCTACTTGCCAATCTGAGGGATGGCAGATGGTCGGCAGAAGGTGGAATCATCAGCAAAGAGATAAAGTTGACTTTTGAGAGAGACAGAGAGATCATTGATGAAAACCAGAAAAGGAACAGGGCCCAGAGCACTGCCTTGAGGAACTCCAGCTTGGATAGGGGATGAGAGAACTCCATTAATGGCCACATGTTGGCTGCGACAGGAGAGGAAGTCTGCGAGCCATGAGTGGAGATGTCCTTGGATACCATAGGAATAGAGTTTGGGGGAGCAAGGCAGGTTGCCAAACCGTGTCAAAAGCATGCGATATGTCTAGGGATATGGCTCTGATTTCATGTCTGGCATTGAGGATCTCTATTCTTTTTTGGGAGAGCAGAAGCAGCATATCCAGGGGAGAGTGACCTGGTCTGAATCCAAATTGATGATCAGAAATCAAGCCATTGGAGAAGAGGAAGGATTTCATGTTTGAAGCGATGATGGATTCCATAACTTTGCTGATGATTGGGAGCAGGCTGATTGGCTTGTTGTTGCAGGGATCTGTTTTTGCACCTTTTTATGCAGAGCAGTAATGCTTCCTGATTTCCAAGCAGTTGGCAGATGTCCTTGAGCAAATGAGAGGGTGAGCAGAACAGAGAAAGGGTTAGCAAGAGCAGCAGAGCATGGTTTTAGGACACATGGGCTGATGCCATCTGGACCAGATGCAGAATCTGAGTTGAGGTTTGACAGCAAGCTCTCCACCTTGTCAGGAGAAAAGGACACAGAGTCCAGGAACAGTTGTGTGCGACTGGGTAAGGTGGTTGCAGAAAGCCATGGGTTTTTGACACAATATTTAGAAGCAAACACGGAATTTAGGCATTCAGCCTTTTCACGTGCAGTGTCAGCTGTGCGGCCATTTGAGGTAAGAGAGGGGATGGAGGGGGAACATACACCAGAAATAGACTTATGTGTCTTAGTCTATTTATGTCTCTAATAAATAGACTGAGAACATCCACCAGAAACGCCACCAAGATTTGTAGGAGGGAGACAGGTTTGAGAGTTCAGACTTGAGATTGGAAAGATGTTATTTTCTGGCTGCCCTGAGGGTAGACGTACATTTGTTCACAGGGCGCTCAAGGTCCACCAGTCACCCCTTTCTGATAAAACTACCCAAGTCCAGGATCACTTCCCACCTCCACTTATTCATTTCTCTTTTCTCCCACCTTTGGAACAAACTCATATGCTCTCATCAATCCCACTCTTCCCTCCAGGTCTTCAAAACAGCTGTTCACCACCACCTATTATCATCCCCCATCCAAATACTCGATCTATTCTACCCCCGCTAATCAGCCCTAAACCCACCTCTTTCAAATTCCCTGCTTTCTTTCCTGAAAGTCCCTGTCGTGTAAGGACTTGAAAGTCGCTGTGGTTCCATCTTGTTTACCCTGTGTACCCCACCCCATCCCTCTCCCTTCCACAGATCTGCAGATTTCTCTGTTCCACACTGTTTTTTCCTTCCCTCTCCCACCCCTCTTGTCTCCTCTTCCCCTTGTTGTACATTCTGTGTGTTCGCCCTAATACAAGCCTCAACAGTGTATACAAAAAAATTATAATTAATAATAACAATAATAATAATAATAAATTTATTTCAAGTTTGTTAATGAAAAATTTATGATATTTAATGATGAATTGGTGTTCTTAAGTTTCGTAGAAGAAGCAACAATCTTGGGGTTACTTTCACATTTGGTTGCACAGAACTCAAGAACACCAATTCAAATTTTCTCCATGTGAATGACAGCAGTCCATTTATCGCATTCAAGCATATTGTGGTGCCTTATGAGGAGTAAGCCATCTACTTATTACATGTTCAAAGTTGAGTAATTGATTTAAGGAAGTTGTTGAAAACAGATGAGAAAAAGACAAATTACGTTGGCGGAGAAAAGAGTATAATAGGACACTGAAGGTGTATAATATATTGCAGAGGATGAGGGGTGGGAGCATTTTGCTTGGAGTTCTTCGATAGTCAGTGGTCTAATTAATTGGCCAACATGTTCTTCCAACCTCATACCAGGAAGCTTTTGAATACAAAACATTGGACGCTGCCTGTTTCCCAAAATAAACGGAAAGCTTGGGCAAAGAGAATCATCCACCATGTCACACTGACTTTTATCACCTCCAGCTGAACAGCACCTCTGCTTGTGATTATATTGTGGACTTCTTGTTATTTTGATAACCACCTTTTGGTTTGCTTTGCTTTGAATTTGCCACTTTTTACCAACGACACTCGAAGAGAATAAATTCGAAACCCATTCACAGATTGCTGGCGAATCCCAGAGGCCTTCCTGAGATGTCTTGAGAAATATCATCCCCAGCTGTTCTCACAAGCTCACCTGGCTGAGACCTTAAACTGCACAGGGATTTAAAATAAAACAAATAACGAATTATATTTATTCCATCCCGAAAGAGTATCGCATTTGTGTCCATCTGTTTATGTCTGTCTGTCTGCACATCATAAATGTAAGCCACAAGCACCACCTGGTGCTAGCCAGTATTACATGTGATCTTTTTTTCACTGAGTACCTCTATAAAGTGTGTACAATGAGATTGCGAGCATGTCTACATATTAGGTACGTGCTATTAGAATGTGAGCATGTCTATAAAAATGTACTATTAAGAATGTGTATACATCTATGAAGTATGTGCATTAAGAATATGAATGCATCTATAAAGTATGTATTATAAAATATGTCTACATCAGGAAAATACACGTCTCGATAAAATACGAATATGTACGTCTATAAAATACATACAATTTTAACGTGAATCTAATATGTATAAAAGCAAGGTTGTTTTTGGATTATGTATGTTTGCATGTATGTATGGATGGACCGTCAATGTACTGCCTCACCCACATTGGTTGGACAGCTGGCCCGACTCCACCCACAATTGTAACCTGAAAAAAAACACGCAACCATGATGTCTGCCATTTTGTGTAGGCCACAGTATGCACAGGCCTCAGGCTTCAGGCGTTAAGCTTTTGGCCTTTTTTGTCAGCAAATGGGCCAATGCAATTGGAATTATCCAAGCTATATAACCACAACGTATTATATGTGCACGTAAGCAATACGCATGTTTTTGCTTCATGTATGTAATCGGGTTATTGTTATTTTGAGAAACGATTAATGCAGCCGTCTATTGTCTATACACCACCAAAATAAAGGGATGAACAATTTGTAATGAATGAAGGTTTTGGTGCATAATTTCGGTTTTATCCTGAGTTTTCAAGGCTGAATAGTGTGAAAATACAAATGGTCGCCAATCATAAGCATTGAACATGTTTTTGCTTCATGT
Organism: Eptatretus burgeri; assembly: GCF_056783735.1. Lineage (NCBI taxonomy): Eukaryota > Metazoa > Chordata > Myxini > Myxiniformes > Myxinidae > Eptatretus > Eptatretus burgeri. The sequence goes on along the minus strand of NC_140973.1, from coordinate 42,635,255 downwards.
ATGTAATCCGGGTAACTGTATATTTGACCGTAATATAATCTAACCACTTTAAATTACACTCGAGAGGACCTCTAACTTTCTTTACATTTGAAGACTGAACGACGCATCTTCGATCATGAAAGATGGGTGTGTTTTGATAACACATGCAGAGGAAATAAAATAGTCATGGAGGTAATGTATGTTGATACTATAAAGTACAACATATATATATATATATATATATATATATATATATATATATATATATATATATATATATATATATATATATATATATATATAAATATATATGGATAAAAACAAACACGACATAATAGAGACCGAAGCTTTTCGTGCTGCACTCCTAAGAGTAAAAAATCGCAGCAAGTGAAGAAGGAAGTGAAGGCGTGGGCTTTATACGCAAGTCTCAATAAGGTAGACGCTGATTGGTTCAGCCGTAATGACGTCACGGTTAATCAGAGGGTCTGCAATCTCTGATTGCTCGGCTTTTTGTATGTTGCTTTGTCTTACACTAGAAACCCATGCTCACTACGGGAACAGCCAGGGGCAGATGTGGTGGGGAGGGTCATGCGTTTTTCAGTCATTTTACCTAAATTGTACATTTCTCACACTCTGATGGATGAAAATGATGTTTCAGACTCAACCAGGATGTTGAGGGGGTGTTATTATCCTTACTATTACTATTGTTCATATTATTATTAATAATATTATTATTTTGTAATAGCGTTGATATCATTATTGCCAACGCACCATTTTGAATGCAAAAAATGTCCTCCGAAGATGAAATGCTTGATGTCGTGCTTCTTCTTTGTGTGATGTACAGATGACGGCATGTTAGTATTATTATCATTAACACATGCTATTAATTTAATTAATACATTATTTTATTATGCCATTATAATTATTGATATTATTAATTTAAATTTTATCATTGGATGCAATCTTGAGAAAATGCGACGATAACTTAAAGCGATGCTGAACATGATGTTATTACTTTTGTTTTGAGACGCGGCCTTGCAAAAACGCCATGATAAGCTATCCAGACACCTTAACACGAATTTCACCCAAGGTGGAAAACCTCCTTGGGAGGGTGAGCAAATTAAGTTGCTACAACCTCCATCATGTGGTCCTTAGTCCTCCTGTCAAGTTCAGTTGAGATTGGATAAGTAATAACTGAATGTATCGTGGTAAAACAGACAGACAGACAGACAGACAGACAGACAGACACCAACTTGCATATTTTAGTGTGATTGCAGCAATTTTTTTAAAGCAGAAATGCTTCAAGAAATGAACTTTCTCCTCCACAAATGTCAAAAGGATGTTGTAAGTACATGATTTCTTGTGAAATTAATATGTCCAACAATTGCAGTCACGCCATCATGCACACACAATAGTCCAGTGACATTATACTTATTCTTAATATAATCGTGTGCTCTTCCCAGCTGCTTGTGTACTTGATGAGCCATCACAATAAACTTCTGAAGTTAATATTTGTTTTTGTTTTTTTAATACACAACTGTGTGTACGGCTTTGCACAATAGATTAAGGCCGTATGAGGAAGCAGTAACGAAACTGCCAAAATGAAGGCCAATAAAGCCTTCGGTAAATGCTATTTCCATTCACCCGCTGAGCTCTAATTGTTCCAGTTGAGGCCCAGGTTGGCACCCGTGAGGGACGCTGTCAGTTGGTAACAATTAAATACTAAATTTGAAAGGCTAAAATTGGAAAAATTCCAAAAGAAAGCATAAAGGCCAAAACATTCATGAGAGAATAATTGTGAAATGTAAGAACTTAAATATGTCAAGGTTACTTCAAATGAGTGTTTTTTATATTCACTATCCTCATGCAAATTTGTCTTTTTTGGAGATTTGATATTACAATATGTTCCCTACATGGCCTCAGAGTTGTGCACTGAAACCAAAACTGTTTCGAGCTTATATCACCACTCATTATGTCTTCTTTAACAACCTTCTGGACAACCTTGCTGATGACTTCATTTTGAGTACATTAATGTCAAATTTCAGCCACAGATAGGATGCAGCTCCCTTTTCTGGCAGCTATTATAAAGAAAATCAGAGGCTGCATCTCCTTGCCTGGAATACATGACCTTCTTGTCCCTTCAAGTCTGGCACACTTTATTAATCTCATCAAAAGGCCCACCTAAAAATCCTTCAATTTTGCATGCAGAGATTGAGGGTTAGTGGAAGAGCGAAATAATAGAGGATGGATAGTTTACGTGCAGTTACTGAAAACGTGACAGAGGAAAAGTCAGATATGGAATGAATGTTAAAATATGGTTATACTTTACAAAGTAGAAAATAACTCAACAGCCATGTTCCCAGACACACATTTGAATTTGTTTTATTATTCCCAAAGGCAACGCAGCAATGAAGAGCAACACCATGTTAAAGATTTGGAGGGAAGATCAAGACTTCAGAGGGAGAATGAAGGTTTATGGAATCGAACCCAGGCTGGACACGTTAAAGGTCTGCTACCTCTGGGCTGTCATGTTAGCCTGTATGAATTGTGATGAAAGTGTATATGTATATATATGTATATATATATATATATATATATATATATATATATATATATATATATATATATATATATATATATATATATACATATATATACTAGCAGGGATACCCGTGCTCCGCACAGGAATCCCGTGGATGATGGCGGGTCTTAAGGAGTATATGTCACAGTTAATTGTAAAATTGTAGAGGCTGCCACCATTATTATTTTTTTTCATCACCACTATAATATTATATTTTCCCCACCATGTTTTATATGCAGAAGACTCGAGTTCAAAAATGTTAAGATTTATTGCCGCATCAGATAAAAAAACCATAATGCCTCAACAATGTGAGGCTGGTTTCATGTCATCATTTGCGACTTAATTTATACGTCGGGCATAACCCAGCCTGGCCCAGCGTATTTGATTTATTTATGTCTGTTATCCTGATAAAAAAAATTATGTTATATTATGTATAAAGATAACTCCCGCATCATCAAAAATAATTTTTTATCGTGATTTACATTATTTGATCGCTGATCCCGAATCCAGGCCGAAGTGACGTAAAAACGTTATACAGTAACAATTAAAATGGTTTTATAACCATGGTTATAACAATAATGAACAAAGAAAATGTTAATAAAATATGACTTACAGATGATTATTATATCATTATACGGTATAATATACATACGGTCATTTTTGCAAGTGTGTCGAATGCATGTCATAATTCGGAAACCGCGAAGTCGGACGTCATTGTCTTCAATTGACTGTAGTATTAATTTCTCATTCTCCAGAAAATTCCGTTGGTCCCATTTCAATCGGCTGAACTTGAAAATTAACGTTACGCAATCAGGTGATGACGTCATAATTCAGAAACCGGGAAGTCGGAAGTCATTGTCTTCAATTGACTGTAGCATTATTTTTTCATTCTATTGCATGGCGTTGGCCCCATGTCAATCGGCTGAACTTGAAAAATTAACGTTACAAAATCAGGTGATGACGTCATAATTCGGAAACCGGAAGTCGGAAGTGCAATTCTTTTACATCGGGACACTCCCGGGTACATGTTCTGTCAGCATGTGAAGTTTGGTGAGGATCAGTCCAGTACTTTTCGCGTGCATAGGTCGCAGAGAAACACACACACAGACACACAGACACACACTTTCAACTATATATATAATATATATATATATATATATATATATATATATATATATATATATATATATATATATATATACCTGTATATTATCTACACATTATATATATATTATATACACACATGGTGGCCATAAAGTCTGGAAACATAGGCGAATATACATTATAAATGGTTTATTGACATTACATGACAATACATGAGATGTTCAATGACATTACATGACATGTTCAATGTATTGTCCCTCACATGTATGCTGAAGACGCAGGTTTATTCAGTGAAAATCAGAGACACGAATCATCTGAGGCAACACATCACGGATGCATGTGCAGAGATTGATGGAAATGCTGCATAAAAGCACTGCGTTCATTGCAATTTTGCTAGCACATTGAACTGTGCATTTCTCATGAGGGACAACACATTGAACATGTCATGTAATGTCATTAAACATATCATCTATTGTAATGTAATGTCAAGAAACCATTTATAATGTATATTCACCTATGTTTCCAAACTTTATGGCCACCCTGTATATATTTCTCTCCAATGACTGATATTAAAGTTCGGTGCCTTCCGGGTGGCATAGAAAGCTGAAATTTTGCGCGCCGATGGACATCGAAGACAGGCCACCCAAAAAAATCACAGGCAACACATCACATCCATAAATAAAATAGAAGAAAATAATCCATAAAACATAAATAAAATAGTCCATAAAACAATATCCATAAATAAAATAGATTTAAAGGGAAAAAAATGAAATAAATGCAGGTGAGTCACCCGAGACAATGGGGAAGCATGGTAATTTTGTGTCCCGGCAGACATCAAAGCTGATACACCAGGAAAAATCACAGAACCGTTGGAAAGCATATGTAAATGAAAATTTAAAAAAATTAATGAAAACAAATAAATGAAAAAAATGAATACAGGTGAGCAATCCGAGACAATGGGGAAACACGGTTCGTATGCTTACACAATGTGTAAGCACACTCCACTCGGAAATATACACACAGTGCCCATAGGAAGTTTCCACCTCCTTGCAAAATTTTCAACTTTTGTTGCCTTATAGTCTGAATTAAATTGCATTAAATCAAACTTTCCACCTTTATATACACATCATAACCCACAACTTCCGAATTAAAAGAAATTTCAGAAAATTAATTAAAAATACAAAATTTGAATATCTTGGTTGGATAAGTGTCCCCCCTCCCCCCCATATAATAGCAATTGTAAATTATCTCAGGTGTAACAATTCACCTTCAAAATCACACACCAAGTTAATTGGCCTCCACCTCTGTTAAATTGTAGTGATTCTGATTATTTCAGTTGTTCCTGGAGGTTTCCTCTGCAGGGTGGTCCATTTCACAGCAAAAACTCAACCATGAGAAAGGATTTTTCAAAAGACCTCCAGGATAAAATTGTGGAAAGGCACAGATCAGGGGATGCGTTAAGAAATGGAAGGCATATGGTACCTCCAAGACTCTGCTGACATCAGGCCATCCCTCCAAACTGGATGACCAAGCAAGGAGTAGACTGATCAGAGAGGCCAACAAGAGCCATTGTCAACTTTGAAAGAGCAATAGACCTTTATGGAAAAGGCTGGTCACTGTGTGCATGTGGCAACAATATCGCAAGCACTCCACAAGTCTGGCCTGTATGGTAGGGCGGCAAGAATGAAGCCATTACTCAAAAAAGGTCACGTTCAGTACCATGTGAGGTATGCTAAAAACCATTCCGGAGATTCTGAAGCCATTTGTGCAAAGAGTTTTGTGGTCTGAGGAAATCAAGATGGAACATTTTGGCCTAAATGCAAAACGTGATGTTTGGAACAAACACAATACAGCACTTCACCCAAAGAACACCATCCCTACTGTGAAACATGGTGGTGGCAGCATCATGTTATGGGGATGCTTCTTATCAGCAGGGACAGAAGAATCAGAAGGGAAAAAGGATGGAGCAAAATACAGAAGTATCTGTGAGGAAAACGTGCTACCCTTTGCAAAAAAAGCTGAAATTGAGACAGTTCACCTTTCAGCATGATAATGACCCGAAGCAAACAGCCAAAGCTACACTGGAGTGGCTAAGGAACAAAACAATAAATGTCTTTGAGTGGCCGAGTCAGAGCCACGACCTAAAACAGATCAAAAATCTGTGGCATGACTTGAAGATTACTATCCGTCAACATTCCCCTTGCAACTTGACTGAGATTGAATAGCTTTGTACAGAAGAATGGGCAAATATTGCCCAATCAAGGTGTGAAAAGTTGGTAGAGACCTATCTCAGCAGACTCACAGCCACCCAATATTAACTCAGGGGGTTGACACTTATCCCACCAAGATATTCTAGTATTGTATTTTTTAAATCAATTTTCTGAAATTTGTGGAATTGGTTATTCACTTGGAAGTTGGGGGTTACAATGTGTAAATAAAGTTGGAAAAAGTCTGATTTAATGCAATTTCATTCCAGGCTATAAGACAACAAAAGGTGAAAATTTTGAAAGGGGTTGTAGACTTTCTGTCCTGCCCACACTGCACATACCATCGCAAACAGCTATTCCTATTACTGTGCACAGCCATCCAAACTATTGGGCGCTCGGCGGGAGTGCAAGCGGAGAATAATTGTCGAGATTAATAAATGTGTGTGTGTGTGTCTCCTCCATAACTCCAAAACCATGAAACTTAGCAGCCTGAAACTTTGCATGTACACTAAGGGAACTCAAAGGGAGTGCAGGAGTGAAAATGGGGATTTTGGGCTCATTTAAACACCCCTTTTGAAGATCATTAACGGGCATATTTAATTAAATCCTTTGTCAAGTCTCATCCTTGGTCACCTGTGTGGAGACCATTCATTTTATGAATGCGGGTAGCACCGTCTTGCATAAACCACTGTCGCCGGAGGGCTGCAGTGATCATTGATTGCTTCAGGTCTTCGTAAAATGCATTGACAATCGACCGGTATCGTTCTTGATTGATGATAACGTTCTTCCGTTTTTGTCTTCAAACCATTAAGGCCCAAACACACCTCGAGCTGACAGCCACAAAACCACTGACTTTCTGACCCTTAAGCGACTTCTCTTCAACCTCATCTGGACATTGACTTCCACAGAAAATGTCGTTGCATGAATTGACAGCATCAATGACGTGAAAGTGTACCTCGTCACTAAACCACACATCGTGAATCTAGTTTGGGTTTGCCTCCATCTTCTGCTTCAGCATCTCACACATTGCGACTTGTACTGCTTTATCCCCATCGGTCAATCTATGGGCTGTTGTGATGTGGTAAGGAAAGAGGTTTAAATCTTGTTTCATTATTCTTCTGATACTGCTGGGAGTGAGACCCAGTTCAGCTGATCTTTGTCGATGTGATTTCTTCGGACTTTGCATGACTGACTCACAAACTCGTTCCATGTTTCCTTCACACCGTACACTTCTTGGGCGACCGGACCTTCCCTTGTTAATGTTGAGAATCGTCCCTTCACTTTTGAACTTTTTCACAAGTTTCCAAATTGCTGGCTTGCTTGTCTTGTTTCTGGGATGCACTCCATGTTCAGGACAGAACCTCGTCTCCATGATTAGCATTTTCCAAAAAATGACCTGTCGAGTGAAGTCAATGAACGAAAAGGAAATTATTCATTGGACGGAATCGACGGAATAGTTTGTGGTTATATTATTGTTTTTATTTCTTGTAGAGGTGCAAACCAACGACTCTGGGTATGCACCCCAGTCACTACCGGATTTAGGGATGGCCAGGTGGGGCCATGGCCCCGGGCCCCCCCCCCCCACATTTCGGGGTCTCCCACAATTTCGATGACATTTTGAAAATCCCTTGAAGATGTGCTTCTAAAGTTTTATTGTCGGTGAATGAAGATTGTAAACTCTTTGTAAGGATATCTTTTCAAAATTGTCCGTCATTGTGAGGGTCCTTTTCAAGCTTTGGCTTTTTCAAGCCGTTTCTTCCACGGTCCACAGAACGGATCCAACGTGGTCAAAAATTCCCGGGGCAAGCCTCGGGCATTGGGGGCCCTCATTCGGATCTTTTTTTGGATCGATCATCGATGCTTCGGATGGTTGAGCGTGGCCAACTAACAACGGCACTGCCCACCAGAGCCCAGCAAGCACAGACGGAATACAGAGGTCCAGCCAGAGGAGGGGTGAAAAGGTGAAAGTCGATGTGGTAAAACTAGGCCAGGCCAGCACAGCACACGGCCGGCAGGGGTCGTGTTGTACACACTGAAACTGCGGCTGGCAGGGAACGCCGTCGGTTACCTGCTTACTGGCGTGCACAGTGCAGTAACACGGTGTGACTTTCTATGTTCCAGGTGTGTGAAACATACTTGTTGGAAAGTCTTTGCTGTTTCACCATATGTATGAACGTTTGGTACTCTTGTGCCCATGAATGTTTCATGCAATTTATGAATACCATGTCACTTTCTTGGCGTTTTCCCACCGGATATGGTGAGAGCTTCCGGTTTCTTGTCGGTTGGTGTAAGTGAACCGTCGCCATTTTGTCTTTGCTCGCTGAGCGAGACTTTCGTTATTCGTGCCATTATATTAATAACAATTGTGCAGAAAGGGAACTTCGGCGTCTCGTCTCATCCAAACCGTTTGATCACGGTATTTTCCTGGATCCGCTGTTCATCGTTATCCTCCGTATGTGCAGACTTACCGTAGGTTACCAGAACCTACTTTTCAATACTTATGGTTCGTGATTGTGGTTCGTCCCACGTGCACTCTGACAATATCTCGGTTACTCGGTACCTGCCAGCTGCAGAAACCACAAGGAGCGGCTTTGCTGACGACAGGCACAAATCCAAGGCTCCACGGAAATATGACTGGTGCTCAAAAGCGGAAACGTTCCAAGGAAAAAGATGAAAGACACAAGGCCGTCGTCGACAAGACCCGGAAAATCTCAGAGTTTTTCACTCCTGCACAAACAGGCGATTCGTCCATGACAGAGGCTGGAACACCAACAGAGACAGAACAAGCGGAATTGGCAACTTAATCCCGGCATCAAGATTCGCCCAAACATCTCGGAAGGTTCCACCGATGAAGACCATGCATCAGATGAAGAAGGGAGAGATATACTGACTGATCGTGGACCTGGCTTTGCCAAAGACATTGGATGTTGGCCTCCTGAGCGACCGTCGTCAGAGATGATCGACTACGGGTCATCACGAGATTTGGAGCCCCTGCAGAATTCGACTGGTCCCTTTGATTCATCCACACAATTCGTTGAAGGAAGGAAGCGCTGCTGCTCCAAGAATCTTTTTTACCGTAGACTACAAAACGGAGAGTCCGTGAAAAGGTCCTGGCTTTGCTTCTCCACATCAACCGGAAAACTGTACTGCATCGCTTGCAAGCTCTTTGGAGGCGCGACTGCCCTGGGCGGGGAAGGATTCAATGATTGGAAGCATGTCAGTCGTTCTATCGAGGTGCATGAGCGTTCGCATGTACATCGTGCGAATATCATCCGCTTGTCAGACAGAGCAACATCCGCAGGTCGTGTGGACACTGAACTCGTCAAACAGGTGAGAGATTGCGTCCTATTGGAGGGAGGTGCTGAAACGAAGTGTGAGCGTGATATCGTTTCTCGCTGACCGTGGTCTGGCGTTCCGTGGATCTGATGAAATTGTTGGGTCACGGACGAATGGTAACTACCTTGGTTTAATGGAATTACTTGCGGAATATGATCCATTTTTGGCGCAGCACATTCAGAAATATGCTAACCAAGGTAGTGGCTACACCAACTACTTATCTATGACATGTGAAGAGTTAGTCTCCATCATCGGAAAATCTGTTCTGGATAACATTGTCGCTCGTGTGAAAGAGGCAAAATACTTCTCTGTGTCAGTCGATTCTACTCCTGACATAAGCCACATCGACCAGCTCACAGTTATTCTACGATACATCGAGAACGAGGCTCCAGTGGAGCTGTCGTGGAGCAAGCTAGAAAGGATGTTTTAGGAATAAAACTGGAAGTGCACTGTGAGGGGGGGGACAAGGAGGCGTATGTGCGAGGAATCTGTGCGGGGGTGGAGCATCACCTATGGTCTAGTGATTCTCGTCCTGGTTACAGGGGAATTCGTGCATTGCGTTCCTCCAAGCCTGTCCCTCAGTGTACTGTAGTTAGAGTGGAGGGTGGTGGGCTCTTGACAGAGGACTCTGAAGCAAAAGCCCACTGGGCCGGTTACTTTGAGTGGCTGAACCAGGCTGATCCACCTTTGTCAAGTTTGATGTCAGGGGTGTTACTATCCCTATTGCTCACCTCACAATCAACTGTGATCCACCTTCGTTTGTGGAAACGCAGAATGTGGTGAACCGATTGAAATGGGGTAAAGCTCCTGGGATCTGTGGCATCCATGTTGAACTTCTCAAGGCTGGTGGAACTGCTGTACTCATGTTGTTGCACACAGTTCTGTGCTCTGCCTGGAAGACAGGCATCATCCCAAGTGAATGGAAGAGGGGCCTTGTTGTCCCTCTCTGAAAGAGAAGGGTGATCGCTAGGACTGCAACAACGACCGATGGGTGAAGCTGCTCTCAGTGCTTGGCAAGGTCTTTGCTTGGATAATTATTGATAGGGTTTGCCACCATCTGCTTGAGCACCAGCGTCCAGAGCAGTCAGGCTTGACACCAAAGAGATCAATGATTGACCTTATCCTTGCTCTTTGGTTCTTCACCAAATGCAGAGGAGAGTTTTTGGCAGGGGCTGCTTGTAGCCTATGCTGATCTATGCAAACCATTTGATTCAGTGAATCAGGATGCTCTCTGGAAGATTCTTGGTCTTCGTGGGTTGCACCAAAACTGATCATTCTGTCTGAACTATACTCTCGTACTGAGGGTGCTGTGAGATGTGGTGATACCATCTCTGACTTATTTCCAATTGTAACTGGAGTTCACTAGGGGTGTGTACTGGCCCCTACACACACTTTTCAGTGCATATATGGACTGGATTCTGGGGAGAGTGGCGGAGAGCTCAAGCTGCAGTGCATCGTTTGGGAATGTCAAGATCTCTGAACTTGATTTCGCAGGTGATGCAATCATCTTTATGGAGGTTCTATGTATTCTTTTGGGGGTCCTCAAGGTGTTGAATGAGTAGTCGGAGCCACTGGCATTACGGGTTTCCTGGGTCAAAACTAAGATACAGGCTTTCAATGACATTGGATGCTGTCTTCTTGCCTGTATCTATTTGTGGTGAGGATGTTGAGATCACGGAGAGATTAACTTACCCTGACAGTGATATTCATGTCTCTGCTGGCTGTGAGTCAGAGGTCAACAGATGTCTGGGTCGGGCTTGGGGAGTCATGGATTCACTGGATCATGGGGTGTGGCACTGCTGGCACCTGTGCAGTTGGACGAAAGTCCAAGTCTTCAGGTCCTTGGTGCTTCGAGTCTTGCTCTATGGATGTGAGACTTGGACTCTGACCAGTGATCTAAAACAGCGACTTAATTCCTTTTGGCACTAGGTCTCTTCAGATAATCCTTGGCTATCGCTGGTCTGGCTTTGTGTCCAATGAGCAGTTGCTGAGAGAGACTCGTATGACATTTGTTTCCTTCATAGTCCTTGAGCGTCAGCTGCAGCTGTTTGGACATGTGGTCATTTTCCTGATGCTGATCCTGCTCACCAGATTCTCTCAGCAGGGGAGCCTCGTGAGTGGTGGAGGCCATTGGGCCAACCACGTGCCTTGTGGTTGCAACAGGTTGATCAGGATCTCAAGGAGATTGGGATGGGCCAGGCATCTGCCTGAAGGATGGCCAGATGGAGGCCCCTGGAGTAATGGCGTAAAATGGATCCTGCGACTCACTGCTCCTGCGCATGCTCCCATACCTGACCTGACCTGATTTTCACACCATCGTTGGGGAGGACTTGTCTGTCATTGCTACAGTTGCTGGCAGGTCATGTGTTCACAATTCCCCATTTTGGTCAGCATATCAGGAACCTCTTTCCTGCCGGCTGCATGTAAGCAGGGCATTGCAGGGCCATCTGAAATTGCAATCTAGTCAGGTTTGCAGGGGTTCACATCGTCGGAACTGTCCATTTTGGGATGCAGTGTGTCACTAGTGTGGTAGGCCAGGCCATGTGCGGAGGGTCTGTCAGAGCCAGGCACCATCATCGGTTAATGTTGTCAAGGTTAGCAGTAAGGTTGATCAACTTGGCATATTTCCAATGACAACGGCTGCAACTCATCCCTTTGAGGTGTCTGTCAGTGTGAAAGGCAGGCCAGTCAATTTTGCAATGGATACCAGGGCATCAGGCAGTCTCGTGAGAAAGCAAACCTGGTGTCGTTTGGGTTGGCCGGTCTTAGCCTCAGTACACACTCTCCTTCTAACCTACACTGGGGAGTTGATCAAACTATTAAGTATGATGGATGTAGTGGTTCGTTATTGGGAACAGCAAGCAGTGTTACCCCTGCATATGGTTGATGGTTCAGTACCATGTCTCCTGGGTAATGACTGGTTGCAAACAATTTGTCTGGATTGGGCAGACATTTACAGTGTTCATCTGGTGTTTCCGTCTCCTTCTTCCCGGTAGGAGGAGTTCTTGGAAAAACACGAAGTTCTATTCGAAGCTGGGCTCGGGAAGCTCGCAGGTGCACAAGGTCACCTACACCTGAAGGAGGGTGTCAGTGAGCGATTCTGTAAGCCTCGACCTGTGCCATATTCTCTTCACGATTGAGTCAAAGCAGAACTTAACCGATTGATAAAGATTGGTATCATTGAACCGGTGGCACACTCTGAGTGGGCATTGCCCATGATCACTGTGCTGAAGCTGCATAAAGGTATCCATCTGTGTGGTCACTTTAATGCAACTGTTAACCCCAACCTCTGCGTGGAGCAGCATCCACTGCCATCCATTGACAAGATATATTCAAAGTTGGTAGCAAGTTTGTATTTCATGAAGTTGGACTTGCGCAATGCCTACTTCCATCTCAAAATCACACCAGAGGATTGTCACCTCCTTACCATCAATATGTGACAGGGTATGTACCAGTATACCCAGCTTTGTTTTGGTATTGCTTCAGCTCCGGCGATGTGGCAGAAAGCTATGGATCATCTCTGTGCCGACTTACCGGCACAATGCTGCTTGGATGACATCCTCATCACGGGCACAGTGGTCAAGTAGCATCTTAAGAACGTTGATAAGGTCATGTCTAAGTTAGCTACTCAGGGTCTCTGCCTGAACAAAGACAAATGTTTATTCTTTCAGAAGCGAGTGAAGTACCTCAGCCATATCATCACCCTGGATAGGCTGTCAAAAGTCCCTCAAAAAGTTGACGCCATAGCCAACATGCCCGACCCAAGAGACAAAGTTCAGCTTCAGTCCTTCATTGGTCTCGCTCAGTATTACCAGAGGTATGTCAGCAACCTAAGCAATGAGCTCACTCTGCTAACTTGCATGCTGCGTCAAGATGTTCATTGCAGGTGGAGTTCGACGGAACAAGTAGCATTTGAATGAGTCAAATGTTGACCTTACTGCAGATACAGTTCTCATGCATTACGAACCTTCACTTCCTCTCATTCTTGTGTGTGACAGCTCATCATATGGCATTGGTGCCATCTTATCTCAGGCAATGTCTGATGGTACTGAGCATCTGGTGTGTTTTGCGTCACATGCTCTGATGGCTGCAGAGCAGAATTATGCTCAAATTGAGTGTGAAGCACTGAGTCTGGTATGGGACATGTTGAAGTTTCATCAGTACTTGATTGGTCGATATTTACTCCTACAAACTGATCATCTACCGCTTCAGTTCTTGTTCAATCCTTTGGAAAGGCAATCTAGTAACTACTGCTGCTCGGTTACAGAGTGGTGTTTCTTCCTCAGTGCGTATGACTACAAAATCAAATTTCGTGCTTCCGAACAGCATGCTAACTGTGATGGCCTGTCTCGACTGCCGTCTCCTGAGGTCAGCGCCGAACCCACAGATGAAATTGAGGTGTAGATATTCGAATAGATCGAGTCTGGTATGGTAATCGCTGCGGATGTGGCCAAAGCAATTGTCACAATCCCGTTTTTGTCGTGTGTTGCGCATGTTGAATTGTCAGGTTGTTTGCGCGAGTTGTCATCATCATCAGAATATGCTGCATTTGTGTCGTGTGCGTTCAAGCTATCTCTAGCTCAAGGTTGTGTTATGTGGGGTATGAGGGTGGTAATTCCTGCTTCATTACATTAGCGCTGTTTCAATGAGTTACACAAGGGTCATTTAGGTATGGTCAAAATGAAGAGTTTAGCCCTGAGTTTGTTGTGGTGACCCGTGCTTGGTGTGGACATCGAGTGGACGGTAAAAGCTTGTGCTATGTGTCAAACTGATACGGATAATCCCTCAAGTGTCTTGTTGTTGTGGCTGCCCACCAACAGCTTGTGGCAGCGCATTCATGTAGATTTTGCAGAGCCGGTCATGGGCCGTATGTTTCTGCTTGTGATCGATGCTTACTCGAAGTGGCCGGAAGTAGTTATCATGCAGTCCATCTTGGCAGAGAACATGGTAAAGCATCTGCAGAATATTTTTTGCAAACAAACGTGTTCTGGAGATTTTATGTTCGGGCAATGGTCCACAGTTTTTATCTGAGGTGTTTGCTATGTTCATGCATGGTAATGGTATCAAGCACCTGAGGTCGGCTCCTTACCACCTAGCTACAAATGGCCAGGCCGAGTCATTCGTCAAACCTTTGAAACATGCCTTACGTAGGGGCTAAGCAGTACGATCTGTGCAGAGTTGGGTTGATGTGTTTTTGCATGCCTCTGGTAATTTGTTGCATTCCACGACACAAACACCTGCATTCTTCATGTATCGCCGACAGTTGCGGTCACAGCTGGATTTGCTTCGACCTTGTGCACTACCCTTGAACTACTTTCACCCCATAGAATATCATACATATTGTTGCGGTTCGAGGAACCGCATGCTTCCAAGGCAATGACATCCAACATATAGTGGTCCCAAGACAGTTATTCCATTAATACACATTTCGTTAGACCCTTCCCTTTTGTCTAATGGGTCAAATGGGATGTGCATTGCGGGGATCTCATAGCGAAGTTTGCTTACACCACTAAACTTCATTTCCACTCTTCTTTTCTGCTTATTTCTGAGGTGAAACCGAATTTGGGTCCTCGCGGAGGCCAACATGTGCAGCATGTGCGCGGCTGGTGGAGCGTCATCGGAAAGCCATGAGGCACCGCACGAGCATGGCACAGCACAGAGCTCCCGTCCTCAAGCGATCCCTCAACCCAACTTTTGCGGCAAGTTATACAGTTAAGTATGCTCAGCAGCTCGAGATGATCGCCTCGAGCACCCGATGATCTGGGATGAGATTGCTGGTTGCATTGAAAAGGCATATGAATGAATATCTCTTAAAGAGGCTGCACGGATGTGGTTTTGCACAACAAAGAAGCAAATGAACGACGACTACGCCACGTTGTGCATGATAATGGTGGCGCATTCTGTTCGACCCATTTCTGGATTTAATTAGATCGGCTTCCTCTTTTCCCTCCAAACCCCCATCTAATTATTATATCCAATCATTCCCCTCAATGCCTGACACAGATCAGAGTTGGCCCCATGCACACAATAGCAGAATCGGGTGAACGTGAGCGCTGACGACGTGGGCCATGGCGGATCCACACGTACTGTGCGAAACATGCATGAATTTATCCTAACACTTTACCGTCGGTCCTCGCTGGTGGCCGCGGGTGTTCCCCACAGATGGCGGACGTTTCCTCGCCTCTCCCACCAGCGAAGCCACGTTCAGGCAGAGGCTTGTGTGCAGTCTGGATCGCTCGGGCCGCGTGATGCATCACAGAGCAAGCATTGATCAGCGCTATTCGGAGGCGCCCGCACAGGCATGCGGGACTGACGCCGCCCTCGGCTGCTAGTCGGGGTGTGGCCCGGTGGTTCTTGCAGGGCGGTTCATGACGTGGAGTTTGGTGTGGGCGATTCATGTCATGTCGTAGGGTCGGAGCGAGACATTTTTGTGGCTTGGGGGCCACGTTGCCAGAAGAGGAATGTTGCTGCTTCCGGTCATCGTAGCCAGGCCGCGTGGGCGGCCGGGACCAATCAGAATGCCCGGTTTTGGTGACGACGTATCGCTTTGGGGTGGCCCCCCCACCCCGCGCCGCAGGGCCTATGAAGGTCGGAGCAGGGCCGTTCTCGTTCTCTCTCTCTCTCTCTGTCTCTCTGTCTCTCTGTCTCTCTGTCTCTCTGTCTCTCTGTCTCTCTGTCTCTCTGTCTCTCTGTCTGTCTCTCTCTCTCTGTCTGTCTCTCTCTCTCTGTCTGTCTCTCTCTCTCTGTCTGTCTCTCTCTCTCTGTCTGTCTCTCTCTCTCTGTCTGTCTCTCTCTCTCTGTCTGTCTCTCTCTCTCTCTCTGTCTCTCTCTCTGTCTCTCTCTCTGTCTCCCACACGTGCTCGACTTCGTCATTGCCTGGACTCCGCCCCCCTGTCATCATCACCTGGACGCCACCCTCCCAGATCAATCCCTCCTTCATGCCGACGGTTGTGTCTTGATGCTTGCTGTACGAAGTCCCATCAAGCGAGAGACGACGCGCCAGCTGTCAGGGAGGTATCACACCATGGAGCAGCACCCCAAATGTATTGGTGGAGCGTTCGGGCAATCAATTGTACAAGGTACCGCGAGACCGTAGCCTCAACTCCTCTCCCCTCTTACTTCAATAACTTCTCTTCATCGGGTTTTGTGTTTGTGTGTGCATGTGTGTTGTCCTGGCACCTGTTCCCATAAGTTAAGATTGCAGAAGATTATTATTTTGCGTTAAGTCTGCTCTGTGTCTGCTTTTGTAAGTTGCTTGTAATATTGCTGCACCTCTCACCATTATTTCTATCCCTGCATTGCACACCACAATAAAACTATTAAATGTGCCACATACATTTCCTCACCCCATTGGAAATAAATTGTTAAATGTTTTCTCCCCCCTCCCCCCCTCGTGGTCTTCTCACCCGACTCCCGGCCCGCAACAATATATTAATCTGGATTTCTTGATATTCCTCGATTCAAAATAATTTTTTTACAACAGGAAATCAATAAAATCAATCAAATTTTCAATAATTTTTTTTCGTCAAATCACTGATGTCAAATCATCAAAAGTAACATCAAATGATGTTACTAAACCAACAAGTTTGGATTCAACTAAAATGTGAAATCAATAAAATTTCTAAAAGAGCCTTGTATTTTCTCAACTTTAAAATCTTTTCATGATTTCACATTTTAGTTGAATCCAAACTTGTTGGTTTAGTAACATCATTATAAAGCCAATCTTTTCTTTAAAATACCCCATTCTTATGTTGTGGAACATATTTATTAAAAAAAAAAATATAATAAAAAATAAAAAAAAATCTTGTAGGTATGCTTGGACACAGAAATTATAATTTTCTTGAAGTCTTCTTGCTGTCATTTATGTATCAGAAATATATGACAGATTAATATGATGACTGGTTATACTGTTACGGGGCCGAGACGTCGGCCGTGAGCACGACCGGTAGACGGAGCCGCAAGTCGACTCGACCGATCGGCCGGAATTCAGATCGTACTACTCCGGAAAAGTCCGGAGAAGACGGGTCCCTTTTAGACCGAAATCCGCCAATGGGTAGACCACGTGGGGTAGGGTCGATTGCCAACTTCAATTTACCTCAGTACCCATGTGGTCCAACTACCCGGGAATTCCACCCTCGACGGAACTCGTACGAAACCGAGCCGCTTGGCGAGCTCGTTCGGTGTGCGGTCCCGAGCGGTTTTAATCGCCGAGAACCGTTGGACCTAATTATCCTGCAACCACGGCAATGGCCAACTAATCCCTCACACACGACATGCTCATTCAATGAAAGAAGGAATGCGGACGAGCTGAAAACATTTAACAATTGGGGTTTATTTATACTGCAATGGGGAAATGAGGGGAGCACATAAAGCAGAGCTATACCGAATATAAGAAATGCAATGCAATTATATACAGCACAGAAAGCACCTAACAGTTTTCTACTTGTTAGACGGGGCCACGGACACACATACGCACACACACACACACCCAAGAAATGGTGGCTGATGCCTTTAATACGGACTTCAGCTCGGAGGGACAGATGAGCTGAAGCCCAGGACCTATCTGGGACCTTTCCACCTCGTGTGGTCTTCCAGCTGTTCGGACTGGGCACCAGCGAGGGCGAGCTGGTTCCAACCACTGCGAGCCGCGATCCTTTCCAAGCTCCGGCGGATCCCCTCGCGCTCCGGAACATGTACTGGTGAGACGAGGCGCCGATCCTTCCCGAAGATGCGTCGCTTCTCTGAAGAACCACCGACCAAGATGAGGCCAAGGAGTCGCACCAAGCCGGGAACCAGGCAGAGACCACCAAGAGCTCCACGAACCAAGAAGAGCCAGCCGAACCAGACCACGAAGCAGAGCATAAACCGAACCAACACCAGAACAACCCCCTCGAGCCAAGCAGAGGGTCCCCTTCTTATCCCTCTCAGCCCCGCCTCGCTTACGGTGTGACTCATTCGCCCTCGTGCGCCGCCCCCCCCCGAAACCGCGGGTGGGGGCTATTTACCTTGCTTTCTGCCGGACCTGCCCCAACCGTTATTCCTGTTTACGCTGTTGAATCTCGGGACGGGAGGATTCTTCTTCTTCTCCTTTGCGGAGGAGGGTCATTCTTCTTTGTTGTTGTTCTGATTGAACCCTAACAATTATAATAAATCACAGTGCATTTACATAGATTTACCCATTAAACAATGGAAGGCGAGCTATCTATAGAACACATACTTACCGAGATAACTGAGCTAAAGGACCTGAATGATGATTGTGATCGATTTCAAAATTCGTAACAATACCTCCCCATTTTCCCATTATTACAGCAGTTTGTATTCCCTTACTTACGATATAAAATCCTGTTCTTTGTGTTTTCATGATATAAACTACGGCAAAACCGTATTTGATTTCGCCTTATTAAAGTCTTTTATTTGTTGTTTGTGTATCAGGCTTCCACAAATATCATTCACGAGACTGATTTAATTCTTTCAGGTTTCTAGGTTTATTTTAAATGACTAATTATACCCTAAATCATTCATATCATATCTCCAATATTCTAGGCTCATACAAACGATACGCCCTTCTTAATAAAATTTTATTTCAATTGGAACTGTGAATTCTGTATGACCTGGAGATAAAATCAACACTTCTGTATCATTGGAATACACAGCCGTTTTATTTAAGAATATATATTGTGATAAATCACTTCATCTCACCAAGTCATTTGCCTCAGTCAGGCTTGGATAATTTATGAATTTATAAGCATTTTTCTTTTCTTTTTTTGTTATACTATATTTCTATCATTCAGCCTGTGCCTTTGTGTAAAATTTGACAAATCAATATCCAGTTCTTGGGATACACCAAAGGTAGAATCATCTTTTCCAACATAATGCATTTATATTAGATTAAAAATAACATAAATTTTTATATTTTTGTTGAGTTGAAACAACACATATCGACATAATTGACCACAACACTTGGAATTAATTTCTTGGACTTGAAATGTTTGATAAACACCATTCTGTAAGAATTTCATGACTTCAACAGGTGGTGGAAGACCATAACTATCAAAATAATATTTAACCTGATCATTATAAATTCAACCCCAATGAGAACTGTTTCCATGATGATCTTTTAAATAAATAATAATATTCTTTGTATATTTCGACAAGTTTGTTAATTCATCTCTCATACAAATAACCACATTATATATTTATAATTTCTTACAATATCTGGCAAGTTCTATATTTGATGTTGTATTCTTTCCAAATTCTTTAAAGCACTCATCAATGCTCATTTATTTATGAGAAAAATAGAATCCATTACCCCTTTTAGTTAATTTTACACCTGCTTGTGCAATAGAAGAAAGCATATCTCCAACTAACAATCTTGCTTTATTAGGTAGGCTTTCAAGTTTTTCAGCAAAAAAAACAACAATTACACCACTTCCACCAATTTGTTTCTCCAACTCTTTGTTATGTCTTTCCAACTCTTTTTGAACCTGTATTTGAGCCTTCCTTTCTTTGGCAGTTTTAACCACTGCTGAAATACCGCCTGTCAATGCTCCAGCCGCACTGAAACCAGCAAATAAAGGAATTAGAAATGGGAGAAATCATCAAACTCTTCAGGTCAGGTCAGGTATGGGAGCATGTGCCAGAACAGCGCGTCGCGGCGTCCACTTTCTGCCGGTACTCCAGGAGCCTATGTCTGGCCATCCCCCAGGCAGATGCCAGGCCCATCCCCATCCCCTTGAGATGATGGTCAACCTGCTGCAACCACGAGGCATGTGGTCGGCACACTGGCCTCCTCCACTCACGAGACTCCCCCACTGAGAGAATCTGGTGAGCAGGATCAGCGTCAGGAAAACGAGCCACATGTCAATACAGCCGCAACTGACACTCACGGACTATGCAGGTAACAAATCTCATCCGAGTCTCTCTCAGCAACCGCTCGTTGGACACAATACAAAATCCGACCAGCGATCGCCAAGGATTCTCCGAAGAGACCTGGTACCAAAGGAATTAAGTCTACGTCTCAGATCCTTGGTCAGAGTCCAAGTCTCGCATCCATAGAGCAAGACTGGAAGTACCAAGGACCTGAAGACTCGGACTTTCGTCCTCCCGCACAGGTACCGGCAGCGCCACACCCCATGATCCAGTGAATCCATGACTCCCCAGGCCCGACCCAAACGTCTATTGACCTCTGACTCACAGCCAGCAGAGACATGAATATCACTGCCAAGGTAAGTGAATCTCTCCACGACCTCAACATCCTCACCACAAACAGACACAGACAGGACAGCAGCATCCAAGATGTCACCGAAAGCCTGGATCTTAGTTTTGACCCAAGAAACCCATAATCCCAGCGGCTCCGACTCCTCATTCAGCACCTCGAGGGCTCCCAAAAGGATATCTAAAGTTTCCGCAAAGATGACTGCATCATCTGCAAAATCAAGGTCCGAGATCTTGACATTCCCAAACGATGCACCGCAGCTTGATCTCTCTGACATCCTCCCTAAAATCCAGTCCATACAAGTGCTGAAAAGTGTGGGGGACAGTACACACCCCTGACGAACTCCAGTAACAACTGGAAATAACTCAGAGATGGCACCACTACACTTCACAGCACTCTCAGTACCAGAGTAGAGTTCAGACATCAGATCGATCAGTTTTGGTGGTACCCCACGAAGACCAAGAATCCTGCAGAGGACATCCCGATTCACTGAATCGAACGCTTTACAGAGATCAACATAGGCTGCAAGCAGCCCCTGCCAAAACTCTCGTCTGCGTTCGGTGAGGACACGAAGAGCAAGGATATGGTCAATCGTTGACCTCTTTGGTGTAAAGCCTGACTGCTCTGGACGCTGGTGCTCAAGCAGATGGTGGTGAACCCTATCAAGAATTATCCGAGCAAAGACCTTGCCCGGCACTGAGAGCAGCGTCACACCTCGGTAGTTGTTGCAGTCTTGGCGATCACCCTTTCCTTTCCAGAGAGGAACAACAAGGCCCCTCTTCCAATCAGTTGGGATGATGCCTGTGTTCCAGGCAGAGCACAAAACTGCATGCAACGACACGAGTGCAGCATTTCCACCAACCTTGAGAAGTTCACAATGGATGCCACAGATCCCTGGAGCTTTGCCCCGTTTCAACCAGTTCACCGCAGCCCGTGTTTCCACAAGAGAAGGTGGACCACAGTTGATTCGAGGGTCAGCAACAGGGATTGTAACACCCTTGACATCCAACTCGACAGCTGGGGGATCAGCCCGGTACAACCGCTCAAAGTAACCGGCCCAGCGGGCCTTCACTTCGGACTCCTCTGTCAAGAGCCTACCACTCTCTGCTCTAACTGCAGTGCTCCGAGGGATGGGCTTGGATGAATGCAATGCGCGAATTCCACTGTAAGCGGGACGAGAATCACCTGTCCACAGGTGATGCTCTACCCCCTCACAGATTCCTCGCACATAGGCCTCCTTCTCCACCCTCAGTGCACATACAGTTTTACACCTCAGCTCCCTGAACAGCTCAGCTCTGCCATTCAGCCTGGCCCTGCGATTCTGGTCAATGGTATCCAGTGTCCCTTGAGAGACAAAATCCTTCTTTGCCCTGCAGTGAGTTCCAAGACATCCATCGGCAACATCAAGGACGGTGGTCTTGAAGGCACTCCACAACTCTTCAGGACCTCCCAAAGCACCCAGACCACCCAAGTGTCCACTCAGCCTGTTCGCAAACTCCTCAGCTACTCTCTCATCCCTGAGCTTGCCAACATCCAACCTCGGCTGGGATGGTACCATTCTCCAGGATTTAAGGTGCAGCTTTAGAGTTGCTACAACAAGCCTGTGGTCAGTATTGAGGAACTGAGCACTCCGGTGGACCCTGCAGTTCTGGATCATCCTCCAGTGACCGTCAATGAGGATATGGTCATTCTCCTTTGCCGCATCGCCAGCGTTGCAATACCAAGTCCAGCGATGAGCTTGTGGGCACTGAAACCATGAACCAGCCACCCTAAGTCCATGACTTCTTGCATAGTCAAGGAACTTAGTGCTATTCTGGTTCATATTTCCTGACCCAAGGGGACCAACACACATCGCATAACCATCCCTATCAGTTCCAGTCGATGCATTGAAATCCCGCAAGACTAGAAGTGTATCTCGCCTGGGGCACTGATCAACCACAGACTCGAGCATGGCATAGAATGCATCCTTCACGGTGAGATCACTCGCCTCAGTCGGAGCATAAACAGAGACCAGGGAAATGACACCTTAGGAGTGACGAATCCTTAATCTCATAATACACTCGTTGACCGGTGTTACCTCAATTATCATTGGGGTCAGCTTATTGGACACAGCTACAGCAACTCCTTGGGTATGGTAACCATCAGAGCGACCAAACCAATAGTTGGTGTAACCACCCACCATTATCTCGCCGCAATCCGGTCTCCAAACCTCAGAGAGAGCTGCAATCCCGATGTCCAAACGCTTGAGCTCAGATGATAACAGAGGCAGGTGATCATCCTCTCTTAGGAATAAGACATTCCAGGCACCCACCCACCCGAAGGGACCGCCTCAGGTTAACCCAAGGAGACCGCCGTCTGGTGGACGACACCTCAGCACCACTCCGACACACTCTCCCGCAATCTGACCCAGGGATGTTACCCCGTGGTTTCCCTCCTATCATCAAAGATTGGGGGTCCCGAAGGCTTTGCCCCAATCCCGTCATCCGGTGAGCTGCCCTGCGAAGGGAAGCTGCACAGGAGGTACTCCCACGGAGTGGGTTTTCAGATTTTTTTTTTGTGTCCTTCTCATCATCTGTCTTATTAATCTGTCTTATTCAATATTTCTTCAACATTGGTTATGACATTTTAATTTTAAGTGAGCCAGTTTCGTTCAAGATTTTCACCTGTTCACTTGCGAGCAAAACATCAATTCTGACTGCTCCTTTTCTCTGAATTGTATAAACGTTAATCATACAAGCCTTTTGATTTTGAATACTAGATGATAGTTTAGTAAGATTGATTTGATTAACATATACCACAGTTGTCACTTTACGACTCACTAATTTATCAAAAAAAATGTGAGACGAATCATAACACCATTTTCAGTATTAATCTGTAATTCTGTTTCTTCCAAAAGCAAACAATATGTATCAACTTCTGCATTCTCTCCTCTTTCAATATATAGGGAAGTATCCACTCAATTAGACTTTATCGTTTCCTTTTGAGCAATCAGGTCAATTGTGTCGATTCTATAAAGTTTTTTTTTTTTTTTTTTTTTTTAATGCCACCATATCCAAAATGGGTTCTTTATTTCCATTGCTTTCACACACCTTTTGGTAAGACTTGTATGCTTCAGCATAATCATTTTTCCCAATCAATTTCCAATCTATCTCATGAATAAAATGTTCCATCCAGAGAAACCCAAAGTTGTTTCCCCTTAGCATTATCACTCAGTCCATTATTCTTATCAAGGCAGTATCTCCATCTGGTTTCTTTAAAACGAGCCATCGGCATCATGGCTTTCCTTCGAGAACACCCAAGTTCCACGTGTAAGTGTTTTGGTTTAGCTTAACGTCTTGACATCTTCTTTTAAGATATGATACATGAGTGGTTTCTTTGAGTCAAGTCTTCAATTAGACATCTCCACAGATGCCAACCCTCCCGATTTCATCGGGAGGCTTCCGAAAATTCACCCAAACTCCCGCCCTTACGATCACTATCCTTATCCTCCCGAAATTTTGATATTTTTGCACTGTTCACTAATCAGAATGTACTAATCAGAATGTACTAGTATGAGAATTGAATGAAAAGCATCGTCTGCTACGTATAGCATGTGGTAACTCCATAACGTTCGCTGCTACCAAATTGTACGTAAAAAATTGCAAATTCAAATGAGGAGCAGCGAAACATTGGGTCTGGATCTCGCTTATGCGATCATGCACTGAGATTTAGTGCATGCGGTATGTGTGCAATACAGTGCATGCGGTATGTATGCACAGTGTATATGCATGCGATACGCTCACTGCATGCAGCTGGGCCCCGTACCAGCCCGGCGGTCGCGACCACCGTGCGGTGTTTAACAGCCGCTAGAGTTCTACGAGTCGCGCTGCAGCTGTGGAACATCGACTTCGGAGTTACCGATGCTTCAAGCCCTCGATGTTGATTACGAAATGGCAGAAAAGAAGCTTACGAAGACCAAGAAATGGTCTCAGAAGTACAAGACCGAATACAGTCTCCAATACCCGTGTATTCGAAAGTCTGAAAGAGGAATTCATCATGCGTATTGTACAGTATGCAGCGTTGATATTTCATTTGAGCACGGAGGTCGCGATGATATTCGGAAGCACGTTGGAAGCAAACGGCACACAGACATTGCAAAGGAGAGATCTTCGAGCACGAGTACCGGTACACTTCTGAATTATTTCACCAAACAAGGGACAAGCGAGGAAGAGGATGTTACCCGAGCGGAACTTCTCTTTAGTGGATTTATAGTGGAACATAACTTGCCCATATCAGTCTCAGATCATGCTGGACCTCTATTTCAAAAGATGTTTCCAGATTCAAAAGTTGCTTCAAAGTATGGATGTGCAAGAACAAAAACTTCAGCAATAATTGGTGAGTTGTCAAATGTTACTGCTTCATCTATTGCCGATATTACTAGACTAGCTCCATTTAGCCTAGCTACAGACGGTAGCAATGACAGTGGTGAGGCCCAGCTATATCCTGTCCTGATTTCGTACTATGACAACAGTGCTGGGATTGTGAAGCAAGGTTTGCTAAGTTTGCCTGCGTGCAAACAAGATTCCACTGGAGAAAACATTTTCAAACTGCTTGATCATGAGTTCAGTGACAGGAAAATTCCGTGGGGAAATTGTGTTTCCTTTTGTGCTGATAATGCCTCTGTCATGGTGGGCAAGCACAAAGGAGTTGCTGCTTATATCCACAAACAAAATCCAAAGTGCTACATCATGGGATGCCCTTGCCATATGATGCACAATACGGCCAAGAAGGCGGCTCAGGCCTTACCCATTGAATTGGATGACTTTCTCATCGATATTTACTACTACTTGGACAAAAGTAGTAAACGCGTCAAAGGAGTGAAAGCACTGCAAGAACTCTGTGATGCCCCGACACACAAGATTCTGAAGCATGTCGCAACAAGGTGGCTGTCCCTTGGTCAGTGCCTAGACAGGCTGATTGAACAGTGGGAGCCACTTCGCCTCTTCTTCAAAGAAGTACGAAGAAAAATGCAACCAACTGTAGCCAAGACTCTAACAACGAGCAAGAAGGACGGCACTGTATCTACTGCCAGTACTGGCACTGCAGGATCAAGCACTAGTGGAGCAGCATTCACCACTACCACTGCAGTATCTGCTGCGAAGAAGACAGCAGGGACAGGACCAAAACCAATGCTGAGAGCAGGTAGCATCACCGGCCCTTCATCACGTTCATCTACAAAGCAGATCCCTTCAGAGTCGAGAAAGACTGTGATAGTCCCATATACAGGCAAAGAAGGACCCAAGTTAAGTTCTGCTTTTGCCAAATCACTTGATAGAAGCTCAGCAAAACCTTCGAATCAGAGGTCTTCTTCCTTGGCTGCACCTACCTCAAGCTCTCTCCTCAAACGTAAAATTGGATCTGGTACTACGAGTCTGACCTCTTCTGCTGGCAGTAAACGCAAGTGTTATCGCCCTGCGGCTCAGTGTACTACGAGTTCTACAACTAAAAGCGCATCTTCCTCAAACACTGTGCAGGAATCTAGAGAAAAACGTGTCAACAGGATGTTCTTGTCTCCACAAACAAAACTCTATTGTTTCTTCCTTCGATATGCTAACAAGCTTTTTGAGAAGGGGAATCTTCTGCTCCAAAGAGACGAACCCTGTATTCATCTCCTGCACGGAGAATTGAATGGTTTTCTGAAAGATATCTTCGTACGGTTTTTGAAACCATCGGTGTCATCGGTTGCTCTGGTAAATGTACCCTTCTCTGACAGAAATCATCAGAAGAATGATGAGGACCTCATGATTGGGAACGATGCCAAACTGTATATAAGGGAACAAAGGAGTCTCAAGAAATCCACCTTCACTCTGAGTGAGTCAGACATCCAAGGTTTCTTCAGTGCAGTTCGCTCATATTATGTGAAAGCCTGCAATTGCATCTTCAAAACCTGGCCGCTAGATGATGAATTAGCCAAGCATGCTCAGGTGCTGGATGTTAAGCTACACCAAGAAGTGGGGTTTGACTGTGTGGAGTTTTTCATCAAGAAATTCCCCCTGTCTGTTCAGTGGCGGTGATAGTGACATAGACAGTCTTGAGAGTGAATTCGCTCACTACCAGGCAGACGCCTCCATAGCTACAATTGCTACTGAGACAGTGAGAGTGGATGAGCAGTGGCATCGGATTTCACAGCTCACAGATCCCTGCACTGGTGCCAAGAAGTATCCTAATTTGAGCAAAGTGATGAAGGGAATCTTGGTCATTCCTCATTCGAACGCATCATGTGAGCGGGCACTCAGTCTTGTACAGAAGAATCATACTGAATTTCGTCCCAATTTGAGTGTCAAAACCCTGGAAGCTCTCTTAATTGAAAAACTAGCTCATAGCACCCCTTGCTACCAGAGAGAATACAGCAAAGACATAATCAGAAGGGCTAAAAGAGCCACACAGCTGTCACTCAGCAAAGCTGCCATGGAAAAAGCAAGCAGCAGTAGTACCAGCCAGTAAGGTAAGAAAAATATTGCTTCTTTTGTGCTTTTTGTTAATCTTTGATTGTCCCCTAACTTACTAATATTAACATACATGTAACATTAAAAAGTGCACAATTTTCCCCTTTTTTTGTTCAAAAAGTGGGAATTCTTAACATGTTAAATGCTCCAAAATAGGGCTCAGAGGGCACTAGAGAGCGTCTAGAACCCCAGAGCTTCCAGGGCCCTAAGGCGGGCCTTGGACCCCGCCGCAAGGGTCGAGCGCTCCGCGCTAGAGATGTGCGCTTCGTGCACATTATTTGGTGTCGGTTGCAAATCCTCCCTAATTCTGATTTCCAAAAGTTGGCATCTCTGCATCTCTTCTGTTTTAAGATTAGGAGTACATTCATCAATATACCAACTCATTTCATCAATTACAAATATATTCTGATCCTCCAAAAGCATTAGCAGCATCAAAAAGCAATTTATTTTCATCATCATTTCTTTGTAGTTGAAATCTAATTTTAAGTCCACACAGAATTTTATCATAATCACAAAATCCAAATATACCTTAAAGAGAAACTGCCACGGTAAAACTATTTTTTGCTTTTGCATCATCGTTTTACATTCCTTTTCTATGACTATAACTGGGGTCTGTGTTTGTTCCCATTGTCATATCAGGAATAAAACCTTCTTACCCATTCTTATCCATTCTATCACAAAATGAATATTGTGTAACTTTCATCATTTCAGATGTAGCAGAGACATAATCAGCCACTTCAACTTCTTTTGTTCCAATATACAAACAAACACTATCGAACGTTTTCCAGAAGAAATCATTTATGAGTGTAGCGTTTGTGTTATTCGCAGCCTCAGTGAATGTAAATTTACACAACAAGAAACTATCGATGAGATTCAAATAAATTTGTTAATTATTTATTTCAAAACTTTTTGTTCCATTTGTAGTCCAGTCTGTTCCATCCATTTATAGCATTTACCTTGAAGTAGTCTTCATTTTTAGTTGAGTTTGAGATGATAATGGTATCATCCAAATCATAGATATTATCAATTGCTTCCATACTTTTATTTATTTAGAAAATGAAAAGATGTTAAAACTTTTGAAACCCTGACCCAAGTATTTTAATTATTTTCTGTCATTCTTGGGGAGACAACTGAGTTTTGCCTTTCTTAATTTCTTATATTGCTTGCAATTTATGGGATTCCTTTTGGGTGTCTTTTCTCCTCTTTATAGCACCCGCTACATTTCCCACAGCAAAAGAAGTTGAACCAATTATGTCTTTATGTTTAAAAATAGTTGAACCTATACCCATTAGAGTATCAATTATCTCATCACCTTTATTCAAAAATTGATGTCCTACACCCTGTTGTCGCTTATATTTAGAGTATCCTCCACCAAGATACATACCTTCACCCTTATAGTGTGGGGAAAGGAATATCCCATCCCCTGTAATTATTTTATATTTTCCCAATTTGTGTTTCCTCACAATAACCATCGTATTTATTTCTTGGAAAACTTCACGTAGGTGAATTCTGATGGATATAATTTCTCCATTAAAAGATATCATGCGATTATCTTGGTCGGTTCTCCTAAAATTTACTCTGTATATGTTTTTTTTCCAGACACGGGTAGATAAACCAGATTTTGTGGTTCCATATTGAATTTATAACCAATTGCGGTTGAGTATGCACTGAATGAAAATATTGTATTTGTTCTTATTCAATCATTATAAGCACCATCAATCAAATCACAGTGAATTAATACCGAATTTATGCCTGAGGATATTTGAATGCCATGATCACTATAAAACGTTCCATTAGTTTCAATCTTTTTTGAGGAGAAACCCAATAACTCTCTAAATGAATAATCAATTGTGAAATGAAAGTTGTAGTTATTTTTAAGTTTATTCGTTGATTTTGAAGTATGTTTTGGAATATCTATAACAATATTTTTGGGTTCATCATCCTGTTCTTTCATAAGTCGAGCAATTTCAGAAGATATTTGAGAAATCTCGGATGCTCTGGGTGAAACTGTTATAGTTTTGTAACTGCATCCTGGAATATAACTGAACTTGTCATTTTTCTCTGTGATATTAAACAAGGTATTATAAGTTTCCAAAGACAATAAAGGTGCCTCATATTATTTTGTTGCGTCAAGTTGTCGTGGGTATGGGACTGAAGATGTTCATATTTTCATATTTCCTGACCCATGGGGACCAACACACATCCCATAACCATCCCTATCAGTTCCAGTCGATGCATTGAAATCCCCCAAGACAAGAAGTGTATCTCGCCTGGGGCACTGATCAACCACAGACTCGAGCGTGGCATAGAATGCATCCTTCACTGTGAGATCACTCGCCTCAGTCGGAGCATAAACAGAGACCAGGGAAATGACACCTTAGGAGTGACGAATCCTTAATCTGATAATATGCTCATTGACCGGTGTTACCTCAATTATCATTGGGGTCAGCTTATTGGACACAGCTACAGCAACTCCTTGGGTATGGTAACCATCAGAGCGACCAGACCAATAGTAGGTGTAACCACCCACCATTATCTCGCCGCAATCCGGTCTCCGAACCTCAGAGAGAGCTGCAATCCCGATGTCCAAACGCTTGAGCTCTGATGATAACAGAGACAGGTGATCATCCTCTCTTAGGGACAGGACATTCCAGGCACCCACCCAAAGGGACCGCCTCAGGTTAACCCAAGGAAACCGCCGTCTGGTGGACGACACCTCAGCACCACTCCGACACACTCTCCCGACAACACCACTCCGACATGACACACTTATCCTGAGTTCAGTTTTAATTTCAAGATAATCCATTATTTTATTTATGAAATATCTTGTGTTGCTATTTCCTTGAAAATGACAATCGTTAATAAGATAGATCATCAATCCATGAAACATTACCGTCATTTGTTCAGTCTTTTCTCTTGTAAGAAAAGGTGTATTATTACCCTCGTACTTAACATTCATTTCTCTTATTAATCAAGTAAAGTAATTCATTTTTAGTGTAATTTTGAAACGGTTGGTTTCCTTTTTATATTTTTTATTTTCATCAATTAGAAGATAATCACAGAATATACATTGGTTATAGGCTTTTGACTTTGTGTTTAATATCACTCTATCACATGCAGGACATTTCTCAAATTTGTCATATGGAGAATTAGGGAATTCAAGAGGCTCAAGATCTCGTATACTCTTCATATTTATGAAGTAAAACTTTACTTCAAATAAAATTGGTCTTCGTTGTCATCTTCAGTACTTTCATTGGTGCTTTCACAATCATCTATAAAACTACTTTCATAACTATCGTTTGAACACAAACTCTCGGTATCATAACTGTCTTCTGTTCCAACAAAGATACTATTATCACTCTCATAATCAAAATCTTCACTTGAATAATGACTCGTATTTCATGAGTCGACAAAACATTACCATCTTTATCGAAATACTCTTTTTCATGAACAGATTCAACTCCTGCATTTTATATATTAAAGGATAATTTTATAATGGTCCTTAACTACTACTGAACAAAATGTCATTTCACCTGATATATTAGCATCCTTTATTTTATCAAGATTTACATCTTTAGGGCTCTTGAAAAAAATACAAATTTCTCCTTGCATATTGCTGATGGTCTTTTATTTTCTTTCTAAAGTTTCATTCATAAGGTTTTTCTTTTTTAATACTTTTTCTTGTTTCATTGCTTTTTCGAGTTTTGAATATATTGCCAGAAGTAGAGGAGAAACTTTTGTTAGAGCTACTTTAATTGATGATCTTCCAGATATAATAAAAGCCCTTCCACTGAAGGGATTGAAGAACTCATGTTATTCACCATAATTGTTTTTATCCAATAGTTGTATTTATCTTTATTCAGTTTTACATCCTCGACATATTTCTCAGTATCTTTTACAAATGTAGAGATTGAGTGAAACTTGTCTTTTGTGTCTTGATACATTGTATTTATTAAGTAAAAAAAAGTTGGTGTGTAAAATGGTTTTAAGCACAGATTCACCTGTAAATAAAATGGAATTTTCATCAAGAAAATTTTAGTTTAAATGAAAAGCTTCTATGAATTACCGTGAGATTTTCCTGAAGAAAATTTTATTTTAAGCAAAGCTTTTCGATATAGATATGGTGAATACAAGATCCTGTGACATTTGTAATCATGAATATAAATGTTATAAATAAAAAAACACCTTCAAACCAACAAACACTTTCAATCTTTTCAGACAAATATTTCCATTTGAATGAGAAACAAAAGATTGTAATATCTGTTCTAAGGATGTCTTAAAAGAGAGTTATAAAAAAACACCTTCAATCACAAAAGCACATAATCAACATTGAGAGAAACTGGAAGAGAAATAAGAAGAAAATTGAATTAGAGAGAGATGTCATTGAGACAAAACCATTTGAAATAACAACTCTTCAAAGATGTTTTAAAGATTGGATAGAAGTAAAACTTATAACATTTAATATTAGTGTAAGATCCGTTTGAGAAGTGATTCATATCTCAAAGGATTCAATTATCAAGGTTGTTCGTAGAATGTTGAAAAAACATAAATAATTCAAAATATATCTTGGTGCCTCCTTTATCATCTCAAGAGAAGATAATGTTATTGAAGAAAAATATATGGGAACGAATCCACCACACCTTATTACATCAATTGATGGCTTCCTTAAATCTCCTATCTTTGAAGAGCTTATTAGATTTGAATTAGAAGAAAAACAAAAAGGTAGGGGGTTCAACATTGGGAATGTTTCATATATTGATCTTAATATTCTTAAATCCACTCTGCTAAATAAAGGCTTCTTCTTATATTGATTTACCTAAAGATATAAAGAATAAAAAAGCAATAATTAATATTAAAAATAGTGACAATAAATGCTTTCTCTGGAGTATCTTAGCACATCTTTATCCACAGAAAAGGGACTGTGAAAGAGTTTCAAAGTTTAAAATATATGAGAATAAATTAAGAAGTGGGGATCTCGGCATCTCTAGAGGAGAACCCATGAGCTTAAAAGATATAACAAAGTTTGAGAATATGCATAACCTATCAATAAATGATTATGGTTTAACTGATAAAAAGAAAGTCCAAATTCTAAGAACTAGTAATACTATATCCAATGATAATTGGTCAAATGACCGGCATGTAGATCTCCTTTATTTCACTAATAAAGAAACCCCTCATTATGCTTATTTCAAAAACTTTTCTCGATTGGTAGGTAGTCAAGTTTATAAATCAAAGAATAAATCATATTCTTGTAAGAGATGTCTAAATATCTTTCAATCTCAACAAAAACTTGATAAACATTCAAAGTATTGTTCTAATCATAAAGCAGCAGTTGTTGAGATGCCAGAACCAGGAGAGAAAGTTGCATTTAATGAAACAAATAAATGTATAAAACACCCAATTGTAATATATGCTGATTTTGACAGCATCTTGGAAAAGACTGATGATATTTAAAAATATCAAAAGCATATCCCTTTGGGTTTTGTTATTACATTAAACCATCTGTCGGAAGTGAATATGATAAGTTGGAGTTGTGTGGAGGACCTGATGCTGCTGATGAATTTGTTAAAACGATTGAGGATGATTGTATTCAGCGAACTGAAATTATGTCAAGTACAAATAAACCCCTTGACATCTCCAAATGAAGAGAAAGAATTTGAAGAAGCAAGACTTGTCATATATGCTCAGAGGCTTTGGTAAAAACTGATAAAAGGGTTGGACATCATTGCCATATGATGGGGAAATATAGAGGAGTAGCTCATAACAATTGTAATCCTAATTATAGAATCCCTACATTAATACCTGTATGTCTTCATAATAATTGTCAAAATGACACACATCTCTTTACAAAAGAACTAAGTAAGA
Organism: Eptatretus burgeri; assembly: GCF_056783735.1. Taxonomy (NCBI): domain Eukaryota; kingdom Metazoa; phylum Chordata; class Myxini; order Myxiniformes; family Myxinidae; genus Eptatretus; species Eptatretus burgeri. Next base: position 42,602,483 of record NC_140973.1, on the reverse strand, counting down.
CTCCTGGAAAGATAATTGCAATTCCTAATACAGATCAAAATTACATCTCATTTACAAAACAGATTTATACTCAAGAAATGGGTGTAAATACAAATGTTAGATTTCTTGACTCATAAATTTATTACTAGCCCTCTAAGTTCTTTGGTTTCAAACATCTCCTTTTCTTATACTTTCTAGTCAATTTTGGACTGAAGCCGACTTGGGTAAATACATTTCTCTTCTTACTAAAAAGGGCAATTACCCATATGATTATATGAATTCCTTTGAAAGTTTTAAAGAAACAAGGCTTCCTCCTCAAAAGCATTTTTATAACAAGTTAGGAAGATGTCATATTATGGGCGAAGAATATGAAAGAGCAAAACAAGTTTGGAAAGAGTTTGAGATAAACAATATGGGTGAATATCATGACCTTTATTTAATATCTGATGTTTTATTACTTTCTGATGTGTTTGAGAAATTTTGAGATGTTTGTTATAATTAAGATTCCTATGGAATTGATCCTGTCCATCATTATATATATATATATATATATATATATCTCCTGGACTAGCCTGGAGTGCTATGTTAAAAATGGCTAAACAAGTGATGTTCGAAGTGATGTAGATGTGCTCTTGATGATTGAGAAGGCTAAAAGAGGAGGAATTTCACAAGTTTGTTCAGAGATATGCTAAGGCAAATAATAAATATCTTCCAGACTTCTCACCTGATAAGCCCACATCTTAGTTAATGTACATTGATGCTCATAACTTGTATGGCTGAGCAATGTCTGAATCTCAACCCTATGGTAATTTCAAATGGGTGAAAGAATATGAGTACAAATCTATCTTTGATGATATCATCTCCACAAGTCAAGAAGATTTAGATTTACGGGGTTGTGGGTGTTATTTTGAAGTATATTTAAACGATCCAAGTAAACTTCATAACAAACATAAAGACCTTCCTTATGGAGCTGAAAAAGAGATCCCCAAATCAGCAGCTATTCGGTGGTTATCAACAACATTTCTTTAGTTCTTCAAATGAGTTTAAATATATTCCTACAACTAAATTACCAACAACATTGTTTGATAAAGAGAAGTATGTTTTACATCAAAGAAATCTAAGGCACTTTATAGAAGCAGGACTTCAAGTTAAAAAGGTACATAGGGTACTAAAGTTTAGTCAAAGTCATTGGTTAGGTCAATATATTGATTATAATATGAGGATGAGAACAAAGGCTAATAATGATTTTGAGGACTTTTACAAGTTGATGAATAATTCTGTACTTGGTAAAACAATGGAAAATATAAGGAATAGACAAAATGTAAGACTTGCTACAATTTGGGAGCAGGCGGAGAAGTTGATAAATAAACCAAGCTTTAATAGAGTAGAAATATTTACAGATAATTTTTGTGCTGTTCATTTGAATAAAGAGAGTATAAAGATGGATAAATCTATTTATGTGGGAACAGCTGTTTTACATCTTTCAAAGTATTTAATGTATGATTACTTTTATAATAATCTAAAGAGGAAATATGGTGAGAATATTGTGTTGCTATATATGGATATGGATAGATTTATACTCGAGATAACTACAGGTGATGTTTATAAGGATATGAAAGAAGATGAAGATATTTATGATCCAAGTAATTATGATCCTCATAACCTGCTCTTTTGAAATAAGAAGAAAAGGGTTCTTGGTAAATTTAAAGATTAATTAGGTGAAAAGATACTAAGTAAATTTGTAGGGATTAGATCAAAGGCATAGGCTTATAAATACTTAATGAGAGGGTTAAATGAATTCTAATGTGAAAAGAAACTTAAAGGTCAAAAGATGAGTGTATTAAAAGAGACCACAAACTTTCAATATTACCTTGAATGTATGTAGAAGAGAGCATGTTTATCGAGAGATTAATCTTATTAAAAATTATAAACACGAAATATTCTCAGAGACAGTTAGTAAGAAAGCTCCAACAGTATTTGATGATAAAAGGTATATGAGTGATGGAATCAATACATTACCATCTGGGTTTAAAGTAGATGTATTAATAAATCGATGCACTTCTTTTATTTAAGGCCAGGCCTTGATGAGGACTCAGAGTCCATGACTGGAGCCTTCAACATATTTTAAAAAAACTAATTAGCCAACAGAGCCATTTAAAATGTATGTATATGTATATGTATATATATATATATATATATATATATATATATATATATATATATATATACATTCGTGGTTATGCAAGTAAACATTTTCTGCAGGATGGCCTTGTAAGTGGAATGCATATACTTTAGTTAGATTCTTAATTTAACAATAAATAAGTTCAGACTTACTCTAAACCAACTCAAAATCAGAGAATGTTGCATCTCAGAATAGGTCATACATTGGAGGGACCCTTAGAGCTATCTTTTCTTTCTGCATTGTGGTTTTAACAGTTAAACAGATTCGTTGGTGTCCATCAAAATGCAAGGGTTCTGTCTGCCAGTACTCTCATCAAATTCCTTGCCTGAGGTTCACAGTATAATTAACACTACCAGAAGTTACAATGGAAGGGGGCATTTGCAGTGCAGATATGGCACAGACAGACATAATGAACCAACTAACATAAACATGAGCTTTACTTTTTAATGCAGTATTTTGCATGTACAAATAAAAATGTTCAGCCATAAATGCATGTTATTTTAAATTTATTGGTCATTGCTCTGGTGCAACAAGTCATGTTTGTCTTCCCATCATGATTGTACTTGGTATTTTTACATTTTGTCCAGAAACATGCATAAACTACTTTAATATCAACTGCATTGATTTGTGAAATGATCCTCACAGGTGTCGAGATCTCACGTCACAGAAGGTGGAAAGCTTCATGGTCTCCAATATCGTTTTATCTTTATTTTCTGGTCCTCATAAATTCTATACAGGCGAACACTATGGTGAGTTATCCTCATCCAGGGTTTATTTTGAAATGATGTGAACATTCAAAGGGCAATCTACACAAAATCCAGCAGCTATGTTCAAGCACAAAATGGTGGGATGTTAAACACCAATTTTGTTTTCTTTAACCACATGTATTCCTCTTCTAATCGCTTCCCTCTTATCACAATTTTATTTTCCTTTTCTTCACCATCATTCTGACTTCCCATTCCTCTGATTGTTTTTCCTCTCCCCTCCCCTGCTGCCAGATGCCACGTACCTAGTATGTGGTGGAGGCCTTCACTCGTGATAGAACATCAAGGGTGCTCAAAGCAGTCCCAATTTCGAACCTCAGCAACCTTGGGAATCGATTCCACACCAGTAAGGGCAATACAACAAAGCCTTACCAACTCCACCACCAAACCCCTCATATGCAGAATGTACTGTATATGGCCCTTGGATAACCTGAAAAGTATCGGAAAATATTTTGCACATAAAAATCCCCTTGGAGATTTTCTCCTTCCCACAAAAAGGCAACCGTCATCCGACTTGTTACTAATGTAAGACACATGCGATTAATGTCCAAGGTTTGTAATTACAGAAAACAGCTACACATCAGTGTTGCTCGTTGCTGATTTTCTCATTTCGACGTCAAGAGACTCAGGATTGTTTCAGCCTAGCAGTTTTTATGTGGAGAGTTTAATTGTCCGGGACTGTGCCAGAATTAATAGCTTTGTGTGCGATTACTGTGTAATAGTCCAGGCTTCATCTCTCAAATTGTCAGATCATGACAAATGCTTTTAGTGGATTTCAACATGACCAAATTAATTCAAGGGAGAAATGAAGCAGGTTACTTTCTGTTGAGTTCTTTTAACAAACGCCTGAGGATCCATTATTTTCACAATGGGTGAATTGCGTTGAATTCAATTTTTGATCAGTTTACAGGCTATACTAAAAATAAAAAGCCATAAATGTTATGGAAACCATATACATTCATTTTGAGCGTGATGATATATATATTTCATGAAAGTAAAGCGCTGATGCTGGTGCTAATGTTAATCTTTAAAGCTGAGTCCATATCCAAATTAATGCACAATAACCAGCAACATCTTCAAAACCAACTTAATCTCAACCAATGTCCTGACTTGACTATTTAGTCCATTACAGGGTGAAGCCCTGCTTCAACATGGTCCACCCTGCTCTACTCAATATAATTTATGGCCATTGTGCTCCAGAAAAGATTTCAATTTCATCTCTCCATTATTATGTCTTCCTCTGCTTCTTCCAGGGTCTTCTTTAGGTTGCCAGGGTTTTTTTTCTTTGTATACAAAGTCGAGGCTCCTGGAAGAAGCTTGTCCATGGATTATTTTCGGTCAATGGCAGATGTTTGTAATCTGTACTTCAATTCGACCGATGAGTTCGTAATTCAACGCCGATGTCATTCTCACCAAAGCAATTTCTCTTTCTGAGATTAGTAATGCCTAATGCCACATGACCAAATGTAATGCTGACAAGAGCGATAAACTATTGGCTATGAATTACCATAATACGTTTTTCAGCAAAGCTTTTCACAGGCAACTACAGTTACTGTGTTTATTTCCTGTCGGGTATAATAGAAACTTGAGGAATCATTCCTGTGCCTTCAAATCAAGCTGGCCCCTTTAGTTGTTTTGTAATCTGAGCGGGAGTCAAAAGGTTTTTTGCCAAACATGAAAGAATGCTCCTGCATCAGGAAAACTCAGCACAGATGTGACTTGTTTTCTATTCTGCTTCTCGCCAGTGTCACACATTTTTCCCAGGCATGGGCAACTTTTTCATGCTTCAGGCTTTTAGCCTTTTTGTAAAGACAAACCCATTTCAAATCTTACTCATATTTTTCTTCATGCGTAATTATAATATTTATTACAGGGCTGCATTCGCAAGAAGCGAATACGTATTTGGCAATGTCATGAACTTTGACCCCTACCGATTTCAGAAGATATAGGTCACACAACTTTGGTCAAATAAGATTTTTTGTAGGCCCTGTTGTGACTTATCACAAAATGTCAGCGGCTAACCTGTATCTTTCTGTGGGGCGAAGATATGGGGCAAAATGTGTTTTGTTGAACTTTGACCCCTACCGATCTCAGAAGATATAGGTCACACAACTTTGGTCTAGTAAGATTTTTTGTAGGCCCTGTTGTCACCTATCAGAAAATGTCAGCGGCTAACCTGTATCTTTCCGTTGGGCAAAGATATTGGGCAAAATGTGTTTTTGACGTTTTGTGTGACCTTGACCTTAACCTTGAGAATTTCAAGGTCAAAAGTTGACACTGCACTTCCTTGAATGCAGCCCATTTCAAAGACATAATTGTTACTGCTCCTAGACAAAAGCCCTAGGAGGAGTTTTAGGGCAATGGATGTGTGACGAAAATAAAGAATAATAAAGAATTACAGTAATAATAGTGTATTTGGCATGGAATTGCCAAATACAATAATCTATACTAAAAGAGAGCCATTTGTCTGTCTGTCTGTCTGTCTGTGTGTGTCAGCATTTTTTTTCAGAGATGACTGAACGGATCTTCGTCAAACTTTCAGATGTTCATCAATGAGTGCCGTTGAGTGTTGAATATTGCCATTGAATATTCTGGTGAGTATTCAATCAATGAGTATTCAACGTTGCCATTGAAAATAAAATTTAGATTTTTTTTTTGTAAATTGCTTTATCATGCCTAAGCCTTTATAGCGATGTGAAAGGTAACATTAAACAATCCCTGACCCCACTCATTACTGGGTATAGGGAAGTGTTTTAGCTCCCCACAAAAGTTAGACCTGTCAATTCCAGACAACGCCAGGTATTCCTGCGAGTAATCTATATATATTAGAATAGGAGTGATGTTTGTGTGTGTCACCATTTTCGCCAGAGATGGCTGAACAGATTTTCATCAAACTTTCAGAGGTTCATCAGTCAGTGCCGGGGAGTGTTCTCAGGGAAAAACGTTTTGGAAAATTTGGAAATAAAAAGTTGGATTTTATTTTTTAAGTTGCTCCACAGTGCCAAAGCCTTTGTAGCTACGTGAAAGGTAATATAAAATGATCCCCAAACCAATTCCTTCATGGGTGTAGGGAAGTGTTTTACACCCCCACAAAAAACAAATTTGATTTCTTCAAAATGCCAACAGGATTAGAACAGCACCAGGTAACACCAGGTACTCCTGGTAGTATTTAATAAACCAAACTAAATTACCCATTACATTAACACACTAACTGCCATCATGTCCTGCCTGACTCTTTAATAACTGTCATTGCTAATCTTAACCAAATGTTTAATGTTTCGTTCTAAACACGAAAACGAACTTAGATATTCAAAAAATTCACTCACTCGAATATTGTCCAAAAATGTTTTCCTTTGCATCTTCGTAGGATAGATGCAAACTTTCAGGGTTTCAAATGGATGCAAATCAGTGAATGCCGGGATGTGTGTTTGGCAAAAAAACAACATTTGAAAATTTTGGATTTTTTTCAAGTTGGATTCTCTGTAGTGCCTCAGCCTTTGAAGTAGCTACATGAAAGGTGATATTAAATGATCCCCGATCACATTCCTTAGTGGGGGTCGGGAAGTGTTTTAGGCCCCCCCCCCCACAAAATAAATAGAAAAAAAATAATCAAAATTACATTTCTTTATACGACTTTCACCATCTATACTACAAAAGACGTCATGCATGCATTGTCCATCTGAGTTCCACCAGTTGGTTGGGCAGTTCAGCTAACCACCCACAATTTCTCCTTTAAAAAACAATCATATAGCAGCCATGTTGGTTGGTGCTTACTGCTATGCAAAGTCAAAGACCTCTCCAGAGCTGTCATATTCACAAGCACCATGCCCTCCCTCGAGGTTTTCTCTTCAATGTAAAACAACCAAAGTAACAGTTAAAAGGATTTTGACCTGGTAGGCATCACAGACCTTGTAACAATAGGCCTCAGCGACGATGCAGCAGTCTGTTATTTATACACCACCCAAATAACTATGTGGCATTCTCTCAAGCAGGGGTTTTTTTTACCACAGAGATTGTAGAGGACCTTGCTATTATTTATGACTATTTTGTTTTAAATGACTCGACCAGGGATCATAAAACCCGTGTCTTTGTCTGAGGACTTCTGGGGATCTCGTGACATTGCGAAAGAAAACATCCATCATTATTTACTTTTAATGATGTGTATATATGCATCAGGAAGAAGATAAAATTCGTTTTGGGTCTCATGGTCACTAGACAGTTGCAATTCCATGGAGTTTCCGCATATCTCACAGGATTGTGAATTGAACAGGTGGCCATGACGGGCCATGACATGGAGGAGCTATTTTGGTCATCGTTTATGTGAAATCAGTGATAGTATGAGAGCAGAAGGGAAAGCATTAAATATTCTCCCGTTTTGATGTGGGAATGACCGTTTGCTTTTATGAGTGGGTGGAGGGTGAGGAGGGGAAGATAGAGTTGGGAATGGGGGAGCAGTGATGGGTCAGAGTTGGTAGGGTGGGGTCGAGGCTTTGGGGGGTGGGAATTTTATGGGGGGTTGAGAAGTTGTGGCAGGGAGGGGTTGGGAGAGAGGTTGAAGGCTTGGAGTAAGGAGGGGAATGATGCCTTAGGGTTGGGAGGGGGAGGGCGAGGACTTGGGGCTGGGTGGGGGGGAGGGGGAGCAAAGATTGGACAGAGTTGGGAGGGGGAGGGGTTTGAAGCCTTTGATCAGGGAGGGATTAATGCCTCGGTGTTTGGAGGTATATCTTGAAGACTTTGGAATTGGGACGGGGAGTTGAGGACTTGAAGTCACATTTTACATTGCATGAATGCTCCGTGGGTCCCTGCTATTCTTTATGTTTTTGCGACTTTTACGAGTTATATAATTTTTAATTTTCATGATATTTCTTTTCATGAATTTTCAACTCCTAAACCTGGGAAAAGTTAGTTGACATAAATATTTGTTAATGTTCTTTTTAACCTGGGCAACACCAGGTACCCCAAGTAGTAATAATATTAACAAGTCTGGAGACGGTGGTGGTTCACGACTAATGTACACGGTTCGCCTTTTTTATTTTTTGACCTTTGAGGGGACGCCACGGGCAAATTGGTGGGAATCGGGAAAAACGTAAATGATGAAAGTTGTAGTGCTCGAAGAGCACTACTTGCATACCAACTTTCATTCGAAACAGTTGAAAACCCTAGGAGCTCGATGCCCAATTTATTGATTGTTTTTGACATTTTCTAAGCTCGTGACCTTGTGACCTTGACCTTGGGACGAAAATGAAAAATCGAGCTCCGTGGGGCTATGCAGGTGCCATTGGGCTAACCAAATACCGAAACACCTGCTAGATTCGACAAACCCCCTCGGAGAAGATGAAACTTGAAATCGACTACCCCCTAAAAACACGTTTTTTTGGGCGTGGCTCCGCCCATAATGGGCGCACCATGCCCATTCTCAGTAAAAGACAACTAGACCATGATATAAACCTCCCACCCATCAGGCTCGGATCAAAACCCACGGAGCTATGCTCGAGACAGACAGACAGACAGACACACACACACACACATAACGAATATAGTGGTCACTCTGGCTGGCGCTCGTGAACCAATAAATACATTATTTTGTTGTGGATTTGGCTGGCAGGATGGCCTTGAGGTATGCACACTTGCATCTAAGTTGTCTAGCCTGGGGTTGTCTGGGTTTGAATCTCAACCGAGATATAAACTATCATCCCAGTGTTTCACAGGCAGGGCACTCTGCCGGTGTCGGCATTAGCTGATGGACGTTAAAGATCCCACAGTGTCCTTCACGAAGAATAGGTGAGCTATCACCGGCACCCTGAACAAATTACAAATTCCTGCCCTAACCTTGGTCAAACGTCAGGCCTGACCAGCCGGTTCATGAATGACTTGGGGGTGGAGGGGGGCTGGAGTAAGTTCCCCCACAGCCAGTGCCGGATTAAGCCTCGGCTTGCCCGAAGGCACATTTTGAAATTTTAGAGAATGGCCTGAAAATTTTAATTTAGATCTCGGGCTCATGGAAATGGACCCCAGACAAAAGATGAACTGATTCAAGAACAAAATATTTAATACAAAAAAAGACAAATATTTAATGTGAAAATAATTTTTGGCCCGAAATTTTGGCTGGCCCTAAGGCACATGCCTTGTCTGCCTGATGGTTAATCCAGCACTGCCCACAGCCAATTCCCATGAATGTGGGAATAATTGTGGCTGTTAAACAACAAGGAGAAGGAGAAGAAAAGGAAGAGTGGGGGCAGAAACGATCGTGGATTGGGATGGGGTGGGGACGATGTGAGATGATAATGCACTGCCTGCTTGAATCCCTGGAGAGGAGAGTGCTTTTAAACAATCTCAGAAAGGTCGTTCCACAAACGTGAAAAAAAGAGAGGAACAAAAGGGTTGACATGTGCCATAAGCGTGGATTTTTGGAGTTTCACCGGGAGGGGTTAATTCAAGAATGGAGCTGGGGAGGGTTGAGGGAGCTCGACTGGAGGAGAAGTAGCAAAAAACAGGTCACCAACCTATCTGTGATGTGAAGAGCAGCAGGCTTTGTGATGCAACCTCGTCGTGAGAGATGCAAATAATTCTGAGAGCCTTAGATTCTGTATGGAATCCATGAGAGATGGATGTGATCCGACGGTGCCAGCCCGGATAGGAAAGAGCTGTACTGCATTGTGCTGTGGACAAAGACCTTGGAGGCTGTAAGTAGCTCTAAATATTCAAAGAAATACTTGGAACGACAGGAGATGCCCAGTCTGTGGCTGCCTTTGAAAAGTAATGCTGGTACTGAAATGTGAAAAATGTGTTTATAACATATCGTTAACGAACAGTCTGTTTCCCTTTTTGTTGTCATCGAAGCGCTTGGCTCACAATGCTGAGATCCCACGTTCAAATCCCATGCACGAAATTGATTTACACATTGTCAACTAATGTGCTGACAGTTGCTGGAAAACTACATTGTTGTCTCTTGATGTCCTTGTCCGACACGTAATTTACATCCGATTCAATCACTGTAAAAACAATGACGATGATTGATGATGATAACTGTTAATATGAGCAACATCTTGATTCCTGACATGGAAATATATGTGGGGATAGCAGCACAGCATTTGTCTACTAAATGTATATAGTGTATAAAATATCTGCAGATGATTGGAGTGTTACACACTGTTTCCACGTCGCTGGCCATGCTAGAGTCGTGGATGCAACATTTGGAACTGTGGAGTCTGGAAGTCTGTTCCTTCAGCTTTGGTTAAGATGAAATTACTTATTTATATTGGTTGTCCCTTTGGTGTTCTCGATATGCTATGCGAGCCCATCAATCACTTTTGTGACCAAGAAAGTTGAAGCCAAATTTACCGACTTGCATCAGACATACTCGTCATTGGTATCTTTCTGGAGTAAATTTTTTTAAAACTTTGACTTCATGTAATTTTATGCTACATTATTTGTTCGCTCCACCACCGAAGGTGGAAGGAGGTTATGTTTCCACCCCTCTCTGTCTGTTTGTGTGCAGGATATCTCAAAAAGTTGTGGACGGATTCGGACGAAACTTGATGGACAAGTTAGGGGTGTGAGGAGGACGAATTGATTCGATTTTGGTGAAGATCAGACTCTAGATGACATCTGGATACGAGAATTATTTAATTTTTAAAGTGATTCTTCACCATTGAGAGAAAGGACCAAAAACGATATATAGCATGATATAGAATTCGGAGACGGTAATGCACTTGCGTCCGTTTGTTTGTCACTTGGCAAAAAAAAAATTTTTGACAAGTATGTTGATCGCCTCCGTTTGTGTGTGTTTGTGTGTTTGTTTGTCTGTCCGCTCATCTCCAGCCCAAACCGCTTAACCGATCGTTCTGAAATTTTCAGAACAATGTCACCGACCCTGCGACAGTCACGCATTGAAGTTTCATAAAATTTGGTCGACCAAAAAGGTAAACATAGGCCAATAGGCCAATTTGAGCCAATTTTCTAAAATCCTCAAATTTCATCCAATTGACTTGAAATTTGAACAGTATTTGCATATCAGGTCATTGAATTAAAACACCTATTACTTTTGAGGTTATCATAGGTCAAAAGGTCAACATAGGCCATAAGGTCAACCCAAAATAAGCCAAATTTTTTAATTCTTTCTAAAATTGTCAACTTTCATATAATTGACTTGAATTTCGAAGACCATTTGCATATCAGGTCGCTGAATTTAACCACTTATTAACGTAGGCTAAAAGGCCAATTTGGGCCAAATTTCCTAGAATCCTCAATTTTCATCCGATTGACTAGAAATTTGAAGACCATTTGCAGATGCGGACGCTAAACTCAACCACCTATTAATTTTGAGGTCAATATAGACCAAATTTCTAAAATCTTCAATTTTAATCCAATTGACTTGAAATTTTAAGAGCATTTCCATATCAGGTCACTGAATTCAACCACCTATTAATTTTGAAGTAAACATAGGCCAAAAGGTCAACATAGACCAAAAGGTCAACATAGGCCAAATTTCTAAAATCCTCAGTTTTAATTCAATTTGCTTGAAATTTGAAGAGCATTTGTATATCAGGTCACTGAATTCAACCACTTATTGGTTCACGAGTGCCAGCCAGAGTGACCACTATATTCGTTGTGTGTGTGTGTGTGTGTGTGTGTGTGTGTGTGTGTGTGTGTGTGTGTGTGTGTGTGTGTGTGTGTGTGTGTGTGTGTGTGTGTGTGTGTGTGTTTTTGTCTTTGTCTGTCCCGAGCATAGCTCCGTGGGTTTTGATCCGATCCTGATAAAATTTAGGTGGGAGCTTTATATCATGATGTAGTTGTGTTTTCCTGAGAATGGGCGTGCTGCGCCCATTATGGGTGGAGCCACGCCCAAAAACATGCGTTTTTAGGAGGTAGCCGGTTTCAAGTTACATCTTCTCCGAGGGGGTTTGTCGAATCTGGCAGGGGTTTCGGTATTTGGTTAGCCCAATGGCATCTGCATAGCCCCACGGAGCTCGATTTTTCATTTTCGTCACAAGGTCACGAACTTAGAAAATGTCAAAAAAATCAATAAATTGGGCATCAAGCTCCTAGGGTTTTCAACTGTTTTGAATGGAAGTTGGTATGCAAGTAGTGCTCTTCGAGTACTACAACTTTCATCATTTACGTTTCTCCCGATTCCCGCCAGTTTGCCCGTAGCGTCCCCTCAAAGGTCAAAAAATAAAAAAGGCGAACCGTGTACATTGCTCGAGAAACATCGCCATCTCCAGACTTGTTCACTTTTAAATTGCTTTTCTCCACAACTGCTTGAGGGATTGACACAAAACTTTCAACATAGGAGAGCTTACCCGTGGAAATTTTTTAACAAAGCTATATGATGATTAGGTGGAAAATGCAGCCGGCATTCAAAAAATAATCAATCTTCTGTAGGTATTGATTGCTTGCAGGATGTTTCATGAATTAAGAATAAACATCCTCGATCTCGTGATATCCATTCATTGAACTCACTTATCCTAAGACAATGCTTATCAAAAGCACATATTCATCAGTGACCCATAAATGATTTCTCTGATATTCATTATACCTTCACAAGCTGTTTGTCGTTTGTACAAATTGAACTTGCATGGGTTCTCAAATTCTTCTGACACTTTGTGAAAAACAGCAACAGGAGAAATATATATATATATATATATATATATATATATATATATATATATATATATATATATATATATATATATATATATATATATATATATATATATATATATATATACTAGCAGGGATACCCGTGCTCCGCACAGGAATCCCGTGGATGATGGCGGGTCTGAAGGAGTATATGTCACAGTTAATTGTAAAATTTTAGAGGCTGCCGCCATTATTATTTTTTTTCATCACCACTATAATATTATATTTTCCCCACCATGTTTTATATGCTGAAGATTTGAGTTCAAAAATGTTAAGATTTATTGCCGCATCAGATAAAAAACCATAATGCCTCAACAATGTGAGGCTGGTTTCATGTCATCATTAGCGACTTAATTCATTCTCATTCTCTAGCAAATTCCGTTGGTCCCATGTCAATCGGCTGAACTTTAAAAATTAACGTTACACAATCAGGTGATGACGTCATAATTCGGAAACCGGGAAGTCGGAAGTCATTGTCTTCATTTGACTGTCGCATTATTTTTTCATTCTATTGCAAATGGCGTTGGTCCCATGTCAATCGGCTGAACTTGAAAAATTAACGTTATGAAATCAGGTGATGACGTCATAATTCGGAAACCGGAAGTCGGAAGTACAATTCTTTTACATCGGGACACTCACGGGTACATGTTCTGTCAGCATGTGAAGTTTGGTGAGGATCAGTCCAGTACTTTTCGCGTGCATAGGTCAGAGAGAAACACAGACACACAGACAGACACACTTTCAACTATATATATATATATATATTTTTTTTTTTTTGGAGCAACATGGGAACTATAAACCATTGTTCAATCAGCTCACTGTATTAGTGAACTGAAAGCAATCAAGATTTATAATGATTTAGATTTCTGTCATTATTTTATGGATTGCTTTGTGATATTAAGATTTGTCTTTGTTGAAATAGAGGCTGGTCCCTCCATCATTAGGAAAGTGTAAATGAGTAAAACTGGTTTTAGGATTCACTTGTTGGGGCTCCCATCTGAGCGCTTGCCTCATGATGCTGTGTGGGATCTTAAGGCCCAGTCACACCTTGACGTTTTAGCCAGCTTATGCCGATTTTTTTGGAAAATTTGTCTAAAACGCTGGTACACGTCGAATACGTTATGGGTAAGTTTTGATAACATTGAGAGCACGCTGAAAAACACTGCCATACGTCGTTGTACGCTGGCTTTAAACGTTGTACTTTTCGGTTGTCCTCAAATTTTCCATGCTTGAAATTTTAAGACTTATGCCAGCGTATGACTCACACGTTCCGCATAACGCTGGCCATAAGTTGGAGGCACGTCACGCGATCGTTGACACACGTCGACACACGTTACTTCTAAGTTACTCACAAGTCGAAACACGTCGAGGTAATGTTTAGCGTCCCCGAAACTTATTTCTAACCTATGAGTAACGTGCTGTACTCACGTAACGCGATCGGTGACACACATCAACACACGTTACTTGTAAGGTGCTCATAAGTCGAAACACATCAAGGTAATGGTTAGCGTCAGTGTTCCAGACTCCCTGGTTTTTTTTTTTTTTAGTTTTTTTTTTTCTTCCTTCCTTCGGTATGATGGTGATTTTGACACTTCGATTTCTAGTGTGGTTATAATATAATTAATAGGCTGCCGCTCAACGATTTAAATCATAACCGCACTGTACACTGAACACTGTCATACTGAAGAAAAAAAAAACCGGGAAACTGGATCACTGACGCTAAACATTACCTTGACGTGTTTCGACTTATGAGTACCTTTCAAGTAATGTGTGTCGATGTGTGTCAACGATCGCATATCGTGCGTACAACTTATTCCCATCGCATGCGGAGCGTGTGTCATACGGCAAGTACGTCGTAGAATTTTCAACATGTTTAAAATTACAAGACGTACCCCACTTACTACGACGTATGATAGCGTACTTTAGCGTTCTATTCACATATACCAAACATACCCATACCGTATTCGACATGCGCCAACGTTTTAGACGCATTTTTCAGAGGTCGGCATACGCTGGCAAGATCGCCAAGGTGTGTCTGCGATGTTGACACTTCCATTTCTGCGGCGGTTATGATTTGAATCGTTGTGCGGCAGCCTTTTCATAACCTACGCCACGTGATCGTCGGCGATGCGTGCAACGCGCTATGCCTAAGTTAGACTATCGTTGGGCATAGGTTGTGAAGGCCGACAACAGGTTCAGCATTCGTTGGTATAAGTTATCTAAAACACAACGAAACGTTCTGTGTCCGTTACTAATATGTTATGCATAACACCAAGTCGTTATGAATACATCCGAATCTTTAAAAAAAAACATCAAAAGTTCAACATAAGCCAGCGTTTTACATACATTTTAATACGTTGCCATTGCTGGCTAAAACGTCAAGGTGTGACTGGGCCTTTAGATTACAATTATATATAATAACCATAACGATTTATTGTCTACTAATGTCATTGCAGTTCACATAAAATATACTGACATCTGGCTCTCCTCGTGTTCTTGTGCTGTATATGTTGAAGTATCTGTTATTAAAAAACAATCGTTCCCAACCTGACTTAAAGCAGAAAAGTAAAATATTGCTGATCATTCAGTTGTAAGGTGAAAATGTAAAAACTTTAATTTGTACATAAATTGAGTTTAAATTGTACAATTTGTATAAATATATCTGAAACATAGAAATATTTATTAATTTTTATGACGAATATAAATGTGAACTCGTCTTCATTTATATGAATGATAAAGCAATTCATTTTTTGGCAATTTCACCCAAACACACAACTCATTTTGTTGAGGTCACAGACCTTGGCAGTGATATTCATGTCTCTGCTGCCTGTGAGCCAGAGGTCAATAGACGTCTGGGTGGGGCCTGGGGGATTAATTGGATGATGTGGTGTGGTGCTGTCGGTACCTGTGCAGGATAAAAGTTGAAGTTTTCAGTTATTTGGTGCTTCCATCTTGCTCCATGGTTGTGAGACTTGGACTCTGACCAGGGATCTGAAATGGAGACATAATTCCTTTGGTACCAGGTCTCTTCGGAGAATCCTTGGCTATCGCTGGTCGGACTTTGTGTCCAATGAGCAGTTGCTGAGAGAGACTCAAATGAGATTTATGACCTGCATAGTCTGAGCATCAGCTGCAGCTGTATGGACATGTGGCTCATTTTCCTGACGCTGACCCTGCCTCGTGCCTCGTGAGTGGAGGAGGCCAATGGGCTGACCACGTGCCTCGTGGTTGCAGCAGGTTTATTAGCAACTAAAGGAGATGAGGATGAGCCATATGCTTTGGGGATGGCCAGACGGAGGCCCCTGGAGTCCTGGCGGAAAGTGGACGCAGCGAGACGCTGCTCCGTCGTATGCTTCTATACCTGACCTGACACAACTCACGACACCCAGTATATATCACATGCATGATGGTGATAAAAAAAAAGACGTTGGGTATTGCAGTCAAGTGACTCCCCCACTACCCTCCTTTCCTTATCGTGACACTTAAGACTTAACATGTAATGCCTGTACAGTCCTGAATGAAATCACTCATTGGTTGAAATGTTGGAAGTGAGCCTTGTCTGCTCATCATTTACATTAATTGATGGTTCATATTTCAATAAAGGGTATATATTCCTATGTTGGACAAAGGGGAGGGGTGGGGGGGCTTGGTTTTTTAAAGTTCTGTGATCACAAATGCAGGTTGTGACTCTTTATGATGTCACCATGATAAAATATATTTCTTAATATTCTGCGAACAAAATACCATCGGTGCTTTGAGGAAAGGAATTTTATGAGAATGTGTTCATGAAAAATTGCTGAATCTATATTTATTAGAACACTGTAGATCATACTATTTTCTTAACATGTGAAGCAGGATGCCAAAGAGGAAAGACCTGACAGCAGGTTGATACGGATTCACAGACG
>NC_140973.1:42531011-42581011 GCF_056783735.1 Eptatretus burgeri | reverse complement strand
ATATGATATATTTTGAAACAGCAATTGGCTTACCCTGGGTAGCCTTTCATGATTGCATTTTTCAACTTCTCCAGCTTGAAGAGCATGAGAGGAGTCGTTTATTTATATAATCTTAGCCACCTGGGTTAGTTGATTAGGTGAGAGCTAATTGGCCATTCCCTTCATTCAA
This sequence comes from Eptatretus burgeri, assembly GCF_056783735.1. Lineage (NCBI taxonomy): Eukaryota > Metazoa > Chordata > Myxini > Myxiniformes > Myxinidae > Eptatretus > Eptatretus burgeri. Next base: position 42,580,842 of record NC_140973.1, on the reverse strand, counting down.
AGGTGAGAGATGAGTTGGCCTTGATTTTCATATATATATATATATATATATATATATATATATATATATATATATATATATATATATATATATATATATATATATATATATATATATATATATATATATATATATATCCTAGCAAAGTACCCATCTTCGACGGGTAGTTCATAAATGAAAGCATCTGTCGGTTCCTCACAGTTTCTATGGAGTCTATTTTGTTACGAACGGGTCTCTTCGGTCGACTACTGCAGCACATTTTTTAAAACAACGTTCCTCATTTTCTTGTCTGGAGCATGGACATGCAGCTTTGAACGTTGTGACGATGAACGTTGTGACGTTCATGCTTCAGCAGCAGCTGACTGCAAATACACGCTCCATCCGTCTGTGCCATAAGGAAACAGGATTGGCTACTGCAGAGTGTCGTACGCACAGTGTAATTCTGACATATGCTGTAATGCTCCATCACGCTGGTGTAACACAATATCTCTGGTCACAGTTGGTTCGTTTGGCATTAGTATGCCTACTTCATCACCGGATGGTACGTTGTAACGGCGAGGATGTTGTGTGGCCGGCTGCTTGTTTTCGTGGATGACAACTCTAAAGGCCCAGTCACACCTTGGCGTTTTATCCAGCGATGGCAACGTATTAAAATTCATGTAAAACACTGGCTTACGTTGAACTTTTGATGTTTTTTTTTAAAGATTCGGACGTATTCATAGCGACTTGGTCTTATGTATAACGCATTTGTAACGGACACAGAACGTTTCGTTGTGTTATAGATAACTTATACCAACGAATGCTGAACCTGTTGTCGGCCTACACAACGGATGCCCAACGATAGTCTAACTTAGGCATAGCGCGTTGCACGCATCGCCGACGATGTCGTGACATAGCCTATTAAAAGGCTGACGTACAACGATTCGAATCATAACTGCCATAGAAATGGAAGTGTCAACATCGCAGTCACACCTTGGCGATCTTGCCAGCGTATGCCGACCTAAGAAAAATGTGTCTTAAACGTTGGGGCACGTCAAATACGGTATGAGTAAGTTTGGTATATGTGAGTAGAACGCTAAAGTACTCTATCATACGTCGTAGGAAGTAGAGTACGTCAAGAAATTTTAAACATGTTCAAAATTTTACGACGTACTTGGCGTATGACACACGTTCCGCATGCGATGGGGATAAGTTTTACACACGATATGTGGACGCTTACACACGTCCACAAACGCTACTTATAAGCTACTCATAAGTCGAAACACGTCGCGGTAATGTCTTTTTTACGCGAAACTTATTTCTAACTTATGTTTGACGTGCTCTGAACCAATTCTTTACGTAGTCCCAACACACATCGACGTATGTAGACGTATTCCAATGACGTCTTCCGGTCGACAAAAAAAATAAATGAACTTGTTTCTAACTTACAACTGCCATATAAAGACGTGTTCCCTGACATTTTGGGAATTGGTATATAAAAATGGTGTTCATAAAAGGGGAACCCAACAGTGTTTTCGAGTCCTTTTTGAGTCGATGTCCATGTCAGCAGTAACAGTATCAGTATCAGTATTAGTATTCGTAGTAGTTTGTTCATGTTGGCAGTAGTAGGTGATTGTGAGGGGGAGGGTGTGGATTATGATGGATCCTCCTTGCGTCCGCGTGTCCACGGGTAGGAGACATCTTTGCACCATTGTTCGAAGTTCTTCGCGGCTAATTTTTTATGGGGCTTTTTCAACAATGAGCTATGGCTTGTTTTTACGATTTAGGTCTATTCACAACGGGTTGGACAAATGCACAATGAACTAATAATGTGCATAGAGCGCTTCGATAACTTATAGATACGGTATACCAACGAATAATTATCGTGTAGCCGGCGTTCACAAACTATGCCCAACGATAGCCTAACTTATCCATATCGTGCGGCAGTTTATCTTTGCCGGTGACGTAGGGTTTGCTATTCATAGGCTGCCACTCAACGATTTAAATGGCTGCATCTCCACTATTGAAAGTAGACGCTTGCGCTCAACAATTTGATTTTTTTTACATTCAACGACTTTTAAACGGTACCACTCAGCTATTTTCATTGTTTGCAATGAACGATTTAAATTGCTGTCACTCAGCTTTGTTTTTTGACGCTGGCGCTCGGAAATTTTAATCGTTTCTATTGAACGTGCTAAATCGCTCAAACTCCACTCTTGAAAGTAGACGCTTGCGCTCAACAATTGGATTTTTTTACACTCAACGACTTTTAAACGGTACCACTCAACTATTTTCATTGTTTCCCAGGTCAAAAAACCAGTAAAGACCAGTAGCTTACTGGTCAACTGGTACCAGTTGAAAACCAGTAAAGCCAGTTGGTTTCTTACTGGTTTTAATATGGAAATTGGAATAGAGTGATATATTACCAGTTGAAATACATGTATTTAACTAACTGGTATCAACTGGGACCAGTACATTGTAACTGGTATCAACTGGGAGACCAGTACATTGCAACTGGTATCAACTGGGACCAGTAAGACTTTAACTGGTACAAATATGAGCTACTGGTTTTTTCAACTGGGAAATTGGAATTCTGACTGAATTTAACTGGTACCAGTTGAAACCAATAGAGACCAGTTAAAGACCAATTAGAACCAATAGAGACCAGTTGAAAATGTGTACTGGTTTTAACTGGTTTTTCGACCTGGGTTACAATGAACGATTTAAATTGCTGTCACTCGCCTTTGTTTTTTTATGCTGGGCTTTGGAAATTTGAAGCGTTTCTTCTGAACGTGTTAAAACGCTCAAACTCGACTATTTTAAATAGACGCTGCCGATGGACAATTGGAATCATCGCCAAGCTTGATATTGAAGTGTGAACATCCTCGTCATGCCGAAGAAAAGTTTGAAGAATGCTGCAAATAAGTGTCCTGGCTAGTGGCCGTGGACGCTGACGCAAGGACGATCCATTATACCGACGTCTTTCAGCATATGAGTAACTTAAAAGTAACGTCTGTCGATGTGTGGCAACGATCGCGTAACGTGCCAACAACACGTTAATCATAGGTTAGAAATAAGTTTCGGGTACGCTAAACATTACCTCGGCGTGTCTCAACTTATGATTAACTTACAAGTAGCATGTGTTGACGTCTGTCAACGATCGCAGACCGTGCATACAACTTGTGGCCGGCGTAGCGGAACGTGTGAGTCATACGCCGGCATACGTCGTGAAATTTCAAGCATGAAAACATTTGAGGACAACCAAAAAGTACAACGTATAAAGCCAACGTACAACGACGTATGGCAGTGTTTTTCAGCGTGCTCTCAATGTTATCAAAACTTACCCATAACGTATTCAACGTGTGCCAGCGTTTTAGAAAAAAAATTCAAAAATCGGCATACGTTGGCTAAAACGTCAAGGTGTGACTGGGCCTTAAGATCTCCTCTTCCGTCTTGGTTCATGCTTTGCATGCCCTGCGAAGGGCGAGCTTCCCTTCGCATGGCAGCTCGCCGGATGACGGGATTTGGGAAAAGCCTTCGGGACCCTCAATCTTTGATGAAAGGAGGGAAACCACAGGGGAACCTTCCCGGGTCAGATTGTTGTTGTGTGTGTCGGGGTGGTGCTGAGGTGTCGTCCACCAGACGGCGGTCTCATTGGGTTAACCTGAGGCGGTCCCTTTGGGTGGGTGCCTGGAATGTCCTTTCCCTAAGAGAGGATGATCACCTGTCTCTGTTATCATCAGAGCTCAAGCCTTTGGACATTGGTATTGCAGCACTCTCTGAGGTTCGGAGACAGGATTGCAGCGAGATCATCTTTTCTCAAGTTACAAAATGACAAACGCACAGACAAACAGACAGACATGGCTCCTTTTATAATACAGTGTAGATATTTATGTATGACTGTGCATTTACAGTGTATACTGGCATCATGGTCAAATTGTAAATTTGTGTCCTAACCTTAGTCGAACGTCAGGCTTGGCCAGCCAGTTTTTGAAAGGCTTAGGTCAAGCTTCACCCAGCCAACCCCATAAATAACGTGCTTGTGTGTGTGTGTGCTTGGTATACACTGATGGTGTATAGGCTCAGAGTTGTTGGTTTGCTCACATACCGGAAGTTAAAAAAAAAACAATATCACCACTAACTATTCAGTAAATTCTGTCAACCTCTAATTAGTAACATTTCCATTGATTTACCTCACTACGAAAACTTAGAAGTCTGAACAGTTAATGACTATTATGCTGTCAAAGGACATTCATCATAGCAAACGCCATTTAAATATTTCACGCTCCATTGGGAACAAATTTCCTTACAAACGTAACCTGGGAGTCCTTCCTAATGATTGCACTAACTTTTCATGCACATGCGATGTGAGGTGTACACAAGAACACTCTGACAATACTTTGTGTGAGCGGAACCACGAAGTTTCACAGGCGGTGAATGATCTCAGATTCTCTGGTTCGCACATCTGCCAGAAGTAAAAATAATAATATAACCACAAAATATTAAATCAATTCCATCCAACGAATAATTTGGGAGGAGGCTTGTAGATTTGGGGTTGAGGGAGGAGTCAATGACTTGAAAAAGAAAAGGGGAGGATAGGACCGAGTTGGGGTTGGGTCCAGAGAGCTGGAGGAGGGGGTTTAATCTGCATCCGGATCTTCATCATAATCTAATCAGCTTGTTGTTATTTTGTCATAGCCCATCGACAACTTTTTGAGATATATTGTTTTGGCCCTATCTCTCAATGGTGAGGAAGAATCACTTTTAAAAATCACTTTAAAAAAAAAAAAATTTTATTTAAAAAAAAATAAAATAAAATTAAATTAAAAATCTGCATCCGGATCTTCACCATAATCTAATCAATTCGTCGTCATCGCACACCCAATCTGTCCACCAAGTTTCGGCTGAATCTGTCGATAACCTTTTGAGATATCCTGCTCACATACAGACAGCCAAACAGGTGAAAACATAACCTGCGCCAACCTTCGGTGGCGGAGGTTACTATAGCTGTGGAGCAGCAAGGTGTTTGTGCTCACCAGGTGATGTGGCCAGCATTTGTCCTTCAAAATCCACCCAAAACAAGTAGGAGAAAATTCCAACCTCTTGATAGCAAAAAAGTCACCATGAATGATCATGGAGGGAGCGTAAACACCAGCTCGCTGAAGGAGATAGTCACGCAAAGTCGACCCCTTATAACGATGATGCTCACAATTGAAATGGTAACAGCGAGCAGTTCGCATCATGCAGCACACCGAGCTTCAAGGGAGTATGTAAAGTCGGCTGGCCCGTCTGCATTGAGATTGTGGACGTTAAAGAATGTGATCTCTCTCGAAAAAAAAAATGTAGGCAGTCACATGCAGGGCACACTGGTCAAATTTCCTGCTTGGGATTAGCTGAACAATTCACACTACCTGCGAAAGGTGACAATACTGACACGGTGGTAAGGCACAGGCACGATGTGCGAAATGGCCTCTGAATGGTTTTTTGGGGGTTTTTTTTTTTACACAAGACTGCCTCTGATAGAGCAAAAAAGACACACAGACTTCATTCCATGGATGATGAAGGCGTGAAAGCAATTTCATAATTCGAATCAATGAATGTGGCAATGGTGAGAGGAGCTGCGAATACCTTCATTTTCTTCTATTACAGGCAATTGGGGAGAATTGTCCTGTCCAAATCACCGCCTTACCTCAAATGAATCCATACATACCATACATACAAAAAGTAATAATTCTCCCAAATATTTACTGGCAGGGTCAATGAGATAAAATCATATGAAAAATGTAAGCTATTATTAACTCGTGTTTTCACAATATTTATCTCACAATGATGGACGTAAATTACGCCAGTTAATATTTATCTCGGGTTTACCCCTGTTATTAGCGTGAGGAGTGCAATTTGCTGGAATAGCTTCACAGTGATAGGCCCCCAGAGTCGGATAACGAAAGCCCCGGGAACCCGAACTCCGTGCCACTCGTGCATAGAAAGAAAAAAAACCACGATAAATGCAATAACCTGGAGATGGCAATGAAACTTGACATTAAGTTTTTGTGTGTATCGTCAGAAAGTCTTCCATACTGAGGCTGTTCAGCATGAGTAAGAAAAATTCCCATTGTATACTGCACAAATCTGATGATTATTATCGTTTACCTGAATCTCAACAATACATTAACAGCTTTGATTTCTGTTGTAAATCTCCAACAGAAGATGTAATTTTTGTGTCGTTCGACGTCCCACCAACATAAAGATGAAAAATCACTCGTAGAGTGATACTTGGCAAAATGGGATGGCACTCGGTAGAGCGCATACATCCGCCAGGCTGAACAGTTTACGTGTTGTATGCCACTGATAGGTCGTACCTGAATCCGGACTTTTACCAAAATCGAATTGGCTTGTTCTTGTCACCTACCAAACTCATCCACCTAGTTTTGTCATAACTCGTCCACAACTTCTTGAGAAATCATGATATCCATAATTTTTGGCCCCATTTCACAATGGTGAAGAATCACTTCAAAAAATTCTCGTAGCCAGTTCCGGATTCGAATGTTCGCCAAAATTATATCAATTCGGCCTTGTCACGCACCCTTCCTGTCCACAAACTTTTCACGGAATCCAACATTTACTTTTTGAGATATTGTGCTATATATTGTTTTTGGCCCTGTCTCTCAATGGTGAAGAATCACTTGAAAAATTCTCGAATCTGGATTCGGATCTTCACCAAAATTGAACCAATTAGTCCTTGTCACACAACCAAACATGTCCCCCAAGTTTAATCCGAATCCATCCACAACTTTTTGAGATATCATGAAATATCGTTTTTAGCCCCGTCTCTCAATGGTGACGAACCGCTTGAAAATTAAATTATTCTCGTATCCGGATTCGGATCTTCATCAAAATTGGATCAATTCTTCCACGTGGCACTCCCAACCTGTCCACCAAGTTTCGTGTGAATCCATCCATAACCTTTAGAGATATCGTGCTATATATCGTTTTTCTAGAGATTCTCAGATCCAGATCCGGATTTGGATGTTCACCAAATTTCAGCATTGCTGTCCTTGGCTGGTCACCAACACACAAAAAAACTTCAGAACGATTGTTTGAAAACTGTGGCCAACAATCGTGTGTCAAACAGCTCGACAAATGCTACAGACCAACATACTTGGCAAAAAAAAATGTCACCAAGTAAAAATGGCTACACATGGCGTCATCTGCAGTAGACAAGTCTTTTCCCCCCAACTGTGAGACTGGGGGAAAAGACTTGTCTTGCGCCAAAGTCAGCAGAGAGGATAGTCGTTTTCCAAGTAGTTTCCAGATCTTCCAGGAATAGCTCCCTTCGAGCAATGGTTTAACAACGTCAGAAAGCACAGCAAACATTTTGTCAGAGTTATTTCAACGTCGATGACATTCTGTGAATTCATCAACCAATTATATGATCATATATTTTGTTATGCATCATGTGGGAGGTCCAGAAATTTTTATATCTGTATCTTTCCTTCATTGGAATGGAAAGCCTGGTGTTGGCTTAGTGGTTTGGGTGGTTGGCTTGGGATCTTAGGGTCTTGAGTTCAATCCCTGTTGGCTGCTGAATTAACACTAAATGTGGTTGACTCAGCCTGTCATCCTGTTGATGTTCGCAAAATGAATACCAATGTACTGGCATGCACAGCATCAGTGGCATGTATGTGTCCCAATAAAGTGATAGCTACCTGGCAGCCAAGCTGCCACATGCAAGAAAAAGAATAACTGGAAGGGTGACCAGGAATACCTGTGCCGCATCAGCTCTTTCACAGACTGCAACGAACCTGGAATTAATATTTATATTTTGATTTATCATGTGTGGGGTAGGTAAAGTACACTTCTGCTTTCGTTGCAATCTGTGAAAGACACATAACTGGTCAATTCTAAATGTAGTGTTAATGATACACTGCTGTACTCATTGTTTCCAGCATCTATAAGGTTTTAGTAACCTTTGTGGGAATGCCAGCAACCGACCCCACCCGCCACCCCTTCCTCCCCCTGAAAAAGTAATCGATCCATCGACACGTTTCCAGCTCAGTGTCTGTGAGCATGAAGTGGATTCTCCCAAAGAGTTTAGCTAGAAAGCCATCGAGCACTACATGCAAATATCACCTCTTAAATATTCAGATCATTGAACCCATGGGCCACACCGTCACTTGCTGCACATTTCCTGAAAAACAGAGACAAGGAACCTGCCATGTATTCACCCTATTTAGGCATTCATTTTACACTTAACACTTCATTAATTTTACATTTATCTGAATTGTCGCCAAGAAAGAAGATATTAAAGTTAAAGTTCACTTCCACCCTAACTGCAGTGGGTAGGTCTGTTTTTCACAGACTGCAACTTTCACAGATGTCACTGGGAAGGGTAGTGCAATCTGGCAAAAGAACATTGTGTGAAACCTGGGCATCAGTTCATCATTGCTCATCTAGGGCATCTTGGGCACCACACCAAATAAACATTGGCAATTGGTTCGAAAGCAGGACATGTGAAAAGCTAGGAGGTGGTCTAACCAATAAAATAATTGACATCCACTGTACAAACCATTAGAGTTAGCAAAACCAAGAAGGTAGGAAGTGGATTTGGTGGCTAAGGCAAAGACACAACACCCAAATGACATGCATACACCTCCACAACTTCAACTTTACCACACCACACCAACTCGCCACTTCGCCACACAACGCAGGCACACTCACACACACACACACACACACACACACACACACACACACACACACACACACACACACACACACACACACACACACACACACACACACACACACACCTCACACTGCTCACTCACAAGATGTGACCAGCTTGGTAGTGCACTTCACATATAATGGGAAAAGGTTCCTGTGCATCATAAAAATTACAGAAAATAACTAACATGCCCCCTCGTAAGATAATGGTCAGCCAGCATGTGCCTTGATGTTCCCCAACATCCCAGCTGTGAAAAACATTTTTATTGATGTCTAAACGTGATGACATGCCTTTCCGGAAATGAACGTCTATGTGTTATTGGCATGCTTGAGATAGGAATGTCGCAAAAGGTTGTGGCTCGGCATTTTGACGTTCTTCGGAACACTATGCAGTCACTCTGGAGACGTTACAACGAACTGCAACACATACATACGTACGTACGTACGTACGTACGTACGTGCGTACATACAGTGTCTCTAAATAGTCTACATCCCGTTTCAAAATTTTCACCTTTTGTTGTCTTGTAGCCTGGAATGAAATTGCATTAAATCAGATTCTTTTTCAACCTTTATTTACACATCGTAACCTACAACTTCCAAGTGAAAAACAAATTCTACAAATTTCAGAGATTTAATAAAATATACAAAAATAGAATATCTTGTTTGGATAAATGTCCATCCTCCTCAGTTATTACTTCGAGGAAGCACCCTTGACAGCAATTACAGCAGTGAGTCTATTGGAAAAGGTCTCCACCAACTTTGCACACCTTGATTGTGCAATATTTGCCCATTCTTCTGGACAAAACTATTCAATCTCAGTCAAGTTGCATGGGGAATGTGGATGAACAACAATCTTTAAGTCATGCCACAGATTTTTCGAAAGGATTTAGGATGGGGCTCAGACTCGGTCACTCAAGAATATTTATTTTTTTGTTCCTTCGCCACTCCTGTGTAGTTTTGGCTGTGTACTGTTACGAATTTGGAATTCGTTTGCACACAACATACAGGTTCCTTTAGTCAGCTATGTCGATAAGTGCTTGTTCCCTAGATAGCTCACCTTCCATTGTTTAAATGTTTAGAAATTGATTCGATGTGCTGCGGATCAATTTAATAGTTAGGGAACGAAACAATGGAGACGTCCCTCCCCTCTTCTGCGAAGAGGAAGAAGAACCCTGCCGTCCCGTGATTCATGATGTCAACAACTACCTCCCACCCGTGGTTGAGCGAGGGATGGAGCACAAGGGCATGAGTCACGCCGGAGTGGGGGAAGGGCGGGAGAAGGATAAGGACGAGATCCTTTCTGTGCTATACTGAAATGGGAGATGCTTAGCAGGCAGACACGAAGCGGAGGAACAGTCGAGCCGGGCTGTGTTGCACGAGTGCGAGCGCGGGCGTACTGTGCCCGCGGCTCCCCTTTATTCCGTACGCGGTACACTCACGAGCCGGCCGACTCCAGCATTACTACGACGCCTCAGACGGCGTGCACACCTCATATCCCTCGCCGACCCCCACGGCCACCTCCCATCATCACGCCCACCATGCAACATCACCATGCCCTTCGCCATAGGCCCGCAGACTCCACCACACTCCTCCCCCCTAAAACTATGATTATTAAATGATTACCATACCATTATAAGAAGCATGCAGAACACGAAGGACTTTGTATAATAATCATGGAAATAAAATGAAAATAGCAAAGTATAATAGCACACCACATCATATAATGTGTCGATGCGAGAGAGTGGAGCAGCAAAGGTCAGGTCTGACCGCGTTACCGATATGAAGCAGCAAAATGAGAAGCACAGCAGCATTATGCAGCAAAAACGCCCCCAGGCGGCCCATGCTGACATGACCCTGGCCAAGGTCGTAACGACCTCTCGAGCCAACCTCCTCCGGCCCCATCAAACGCCTCCGGCCCACTCCCCCCAGGCAGACCCGACGTAGATAAACATCCCGAGGCCGGCAGCCCGCTATCTGGAAGTCGTGGCGCCAGCCTAAGACCTTGGCCGGGGGCGCTGAACAGCGCCGCTGGCTGCATGCATTTAATGCGCCAAAACAACTCACGCACCACAATCAGTCGAGACGCCAACGCCCGTCCCAACGGCCTTGAGCGAACACAGCGAGTTGCGCTCGCAATCAGAGGTGGGGGTAACGCCGACCAGGGCACCAGACTTGGTTCCGAGTCGATCTCCGAGACCCACACGGCCGCTAGACGGGAGCAACTCCACTTAAACCACACTGCAATCATAGGCTCATTATAAATCATTACGAATAATATTCGAAGCATCGCAAATTCATTTTTCCGTACAGCGCGCTTTTTTGATAAAATCCCAGCACATAACAAAGCAATTACCTGTGGCCTGGAGCAACTGGAGGCTAACAAACCTTCTTTATTCGCCCCCACATCACATTGATCATAACACCAACTCCATTGACTGATCTCCGCCAAATCCACTTTCACATGAGAACTGCTGGCATTTATTTCAACAACATTAAACTGCATCACTAGAGCAAGGAAAAGCACATATGCCATGAACAACAACCCACAACCCACATCACGAGTCCGCTTCTTGGTTGTCGACTCGACGTTGTGACTCGCGACTCCCTCTAACGCCACGGGCCCACCGCCACCTGTCGAAGCTGCCTGAACCACACCGATGCGCATTGCCTCACGAACCCTGCCACAGCGCGGGAACTCATCGCGAACGAAGCGCGGGAACTCATCGCGAGAGCTGATATGGCTCTCGCCGCTCCTGGAGCGCACATCATCGCCGCAGGCAGCAACGAACAGTGGCTCCCGCTGCATCGACACTGCCCCCGCCGCCAGAGCCTCGCCCTCGGTACTCGACGAAGGTCTCGAAGAGAGCACTGGCACATCTGGAGGCACGAACCGGAACCCGTTCCGACCCAAAAGGGTCCGGCTCGCCGAGCCCGGCCCCTGCTCCGGCTCGCCGGCATCATCATGCCCCGGCTGCAGGCTGATCTCCAGGTCACTGGGGTCCCGCTGCGGTGCCCCTTCGCTCCCGGTGCGATCGTGCTGCGGTGCGCGCCCTCGTCCCGCACCGCTAGGCGCGCGAGCACCCTGCGGCACTTGAGCCATCGCGTGGACTTGCGCGGTCACCGCGTGGCCTTTGGTATTAGTCGCCATGTTCCAGCTGGAGCTACTCATTACGTCCTGGCCAGCCATGGCGTGGACATCCGTGAGTGTCTGCTCGACAGATGAAACAGTCGCGATCGCTGAGTCGAATGTGATGTCGGTCAATGGCTGCTCGCAGACAATGTCAATGGCTGCTCGCAGACCAGAAATAAAATGATCTCTGAACCGTGCCGGATGCTCCTCTGCCGTGAATTTGCATGGCACAGCCGAATGCGATGCGCGGCCAGCACGAGTGGACTCAATTCGACACCCGATCCGTGCCTCGCTCACTTCCCCCCCCCCCCTGCCACTGATCTTGTCATTTCCGGATCAATTGCAAGCAGGTTTTGACCCGGGACGGAAAGATCGCCTCGCACACCGCCATCTATGACTGCAACAATGGGCGATGACCCTCGGCCCACACACCGTAGACGACCTCGAGAGCCCAGACCGCCGTCCGAGTGATTGCATTGCCACGCTCGCCCACGACCCGCGCTGCAGACCGTGCGCATGGCCGTGCGTGCCTGGCCCATTGCGATGACCCCTAGACCATCTGCTGTGTCCCGACCATCGAGACCTCGGACATTCTCCAGAGCTTGCGCAACGTCCAACGCCGCGTTCGAGCCGAAACGCGTATCCTCGACAAAACGAACAAGAAAATGAACCAAATGAACGAACGTTGCCCACTCGACGTGGCCGAAGTCGATTCCGACGAAGGCGGGCACGCGTACGTTTGCCATGCACCGACCCTTTGCCATGTTCGCGCCGGCGAGACCTTTGGCTCCGTAGACTGGAACCGCACGGGTCATTTGCCGCCCTTACACACGTCGATTCGAAGATCCTCGTTCGCCAACTGTGCTATACTGAAATGGGAGATGCTTAGCAGGCAGACACGAAGCGGAGGAACAGTCGAGCCAGGCTGTGTTGCACGAGTGCGAGCGCGGGCGGACTGTGCCCGCGGCTCCCCTTTATTCCGTACGCGGTACACTCACGAGCCGGCCGACTCCAGCATTACTACGACGCCTCAGACGGCGTGCACACCTCATATCCCTCGCCGACCCCCACGGCCACCTCCCATCATCACGCCCACCATGCAACATCACCATGCCCTTCCCCATAGGCCCGCAGACTCCACCACACTTTTTGTTGTTCAGTAGTAAGCTTTTTGCTTCGGCAGAGAGTAGTCGCTCAGCAGACCTTCAGGTCCTGTTTGGCTTGGGTTAGGGTTGAGGCCTTTCGGAAGCTTTTTGCTTTGGTGGTTCAGTGAGCTTCGACTGTGGCCTGGCTCGGGAGGAGGCTGTTTGGAGGCTTTTTGCTTTGGTGGTTCAATGAGCTTCGTATTTTGCTTGGCTCGGGAGAGCTTTTTGCTTCGAGCTGCTTTGTTTCGGAAGGAAGTTGAGCTGGTTGCTCGGCTCGAGCTGCGAATGGTGGCTTCTTCTTCTTCTTCTTGGTTCATGGAGCTCTTTGTTCTCCATTTTGGTTCCCGGCTTGGTGCGACTCATCGGCCTCTTCTTGGAGGTGGTTCCTTGGGGGAAGCGGCACATCGACGGGAATGATCGGCGCCTCGTCTCAGCAGAACGTGTTGATAAGCGTGGGAGGATTCGCGGGAGCTCAGGAGGGATCATGGCTCACGGCGATTGGATCCAACCCGCTCTCGCTGGAGCCCGGGTCCGAACAACTTGAAGACCACACGAGGTGGAGAGGTTCGAGATAGGTTCTGGGTTTCAGCTCACCTATCCTCCGAGCTGGAGCTTGTTATTAAAGGCCTCAGCCACCATTTCTTGGGTATGTGTGTGCGTACGTGTGTCCGTGGACCCGTCTAATAAGTAGGAAATTGTTAAGTGCTTTGTGTGCTGTAAATGTTTGCATCGCATTTCGTAAAGTCGGTATAGTTCTGCTCTTACGTGCTTCCCTAGTTCCCCATTATAATGAATTAATACCCCAATTGTTAAATGTTTTCAGCTCGTCGCGTCGATTCTTTCATTGACTGAGCATTTTGTGTGTTGGGAGTTAGAAACCCGTTGGTTTGTCGTAAAAGGGGGACATTTGGACCGACGGTTCTCGGCGATTAAGCCGCTCTGAATCGCGCATGGGACAGGCTCGCCTCGGCGGTTTGTTCCGTACGAGTTCCGTCGAGGGTGGAATACCCCAGTAGTTGGATCACGTGGGTATTTAGGTACATTGAAGATTGGCAATCGACGCTACCCCACGTGATCTGCCGATTGGCATATTTCGGTTCTTGTACAAGGACCCGTCGCTCCGAGTTATCCGGGTGGTGATCTATATTCCGGGCGATCGGTCGGGCCGACTCGACTTGCGGCTCCGTATTGAGTGGGTCGGTTCACGGCTGACACGCGGCCCATAACAGTACTTCCGGTCGTTGTCTTGCTGAAAGGTGAACTTCCGTCCCAATTTCAGCTTTTTTGGAGAGGGTAGCAGGTTTAGCTCTAGGAATTTTATGTATTTTGCTCCATACATTTTCCTTTCTAAAATGACAAATGTCCCATTCCCTGCTGATGAGAAACATCCCCAAAACAAGATGCTGCCACCAACATGTTTCACAATTGGGATGGTGTTCTTTGGGTAATGTGTTGTATTGGGTTTGTGCCAAACATCACGTTTTGCATTTAGGCCAAAGAGTGTTGCATTTTGGCAGAAACGAGTTCCTGGGTCTTGCACGACAATTAACTATGCCTCAAACTCAAGGAGCACACGACCTTTACGATTTTCAAAGAGGACGAATTGTTGGCCAATCAGAATATGGAGTCTGCCAATGTCAGATAGCTCAGAATCTTGGCATTCTGCTTTCTATGGTCAATTGGGTGATTGTGCAATTCGCCATTGAAGGCAAGGAATCCACAGTTTCCCGTTCTGGTCCATCTGGGCTCTCAGAAAGGTGTCTTTGAGCTGTCAAGCGGTCCATTGAGAAAACTCCCCATTGCAAGGCAGCAGATGTTGCAGAGGAGGTCCAACTTAGCTCAATAATTGCCGTGCAGTACCTTCATCAATTGGGCTATGATGGGGGAGCAGCTTGGAGAAAACCACTTCTTAGACCAGCCAACATTCAAAGGAGAAAGAAGTGGGCTGACAAGATGGACAATGGACATCAGACCCTTTGAGTTTTCGCAAACTGTTGTTTTCTTTCAGATGAGTCCCAATTTGCTCAATTTTTCTGACAGTGGACACGTTTGGGTCTGGAGACTTCCCCGTCAAGAGTTCTCTTTGAACTGATTGCAGCCAACTGAAAAACACTGTGATTTTTCAGTGATTGTTTGGGGAGAAATTTGGAGTGCTGGTCGGTCAGAGCTGGTGGAGTGTGTTGGCAACATCAACTTCATGATATACATCTCTATCCTTGAGGATGGACTTCTCCTCGTCTTCTCCACTCGTCAGAGGGTCAAAAACAACACTGTTCATGGAAGATGGAGCTCTCTGCCACACTCCAAAAAAGACCAAAGAATGGCAGGACAGAAATGGGATCAAGGGACTTCCATGGCCAAGTCAGTCTCTTGAGCTGAATCCCATTGAACACCTCTAGGCCATATTGGATCGAGCTGTGCAGAAAAACTCCAGGAAACCAACATCACGGGCAGAATCGCTAAACCTTTTGCATGAAGCCTGGGCAGAAATCCCACAAGAGAAAATTTCAGAACTCGTTAGTTCTGTATTTGAAAGAGTATAAACATTGAAATCTGCAAATAGCAAGTCAACCAAATACTATTGTATGTATTATAATGGATCAAATGTTCAATAAATAAATTATTTTAAAATCATGGTGTCTATTTACTTCTGTCATGTCTCTGTACATACACCTATAGCACACAACTGATGCTGCGGTTGGCATTGTAGCAGCTGACCCTGCATTAGGCAGAGGGTGATTGTGTTCTTTCACAGAAAGGGAGTTTGGGTGTGCATTTGCGTGTATGCGCGCTGCACAATATATAATGCCAAGAGTATTGTGAGTGTACGTAGTTATTAATGCACTATTGTAGGCTGTTTTTGACTTCTAATAGGATGTTGGTCCACGTTGTTTACACAAGTACAGCTCGGATCTGTCATGCACACTTTATACCAAATTTTGATCTACATTAGATGTTATAGTTTCTCTATTATATTGCTTGTTCGGTGTTATTTAGATTAACATTAGATTCGAAGTTTTAAAATGTTTTATTGCTCAATGTATTATCATTGTTTTCCTACCTGTCGTTTTTTTTTTTAAACTATGGGTTGACCTAATGGCTTTCCTTCGATAATGGTATTCTCAACAGCTGACTTGGGGAAAGGCCAATGTCAGAAATATCATGAGCCTGTGCCACAAGATTACTCTTCCAAGTTCGAGATCAATCACCTCTCTACCTCATGGAATCCTGATTACAACCCATTTTCAGTACCTATTACACACCTTTATAAAGCACATACTACTTTACAGTGTGGGGGGAAACATTTTACATGCAGGTTTGGAGGGTTTATTAGATATTTAAATATTTTTTTATAATGATCCATTCATATCATCATAATTTCTCATTAAAGTCTCCCAGTGGGCTGTGTGAGAGACTTTGACTCGAGGGCGGTTACAGACTAAAAATAGGTTTTCAGGAGGTAGGCTAGCTAATTAAATCCTCCAGTCATGCAGAAACTACACTCTGCTATCGGAACACTATTTAGCCACTTGATTAGAACTTGAGCATGAAAATAGGTCGACATATTTGTCCCTTATTGTTGTCCTGCCTGTCTTCCCTTTGTCTGTTTATGACTTTTGTCCACCTGCTCCTCTGTACTTGGTTGTCCATGTGTTTGGCCTCTCATTATGCTATCCAGCCCTTTCAGGAGACGACCTCTTTTTTAAAAAAGAAGGTTTGTCAAATCGACCACTTTGTCAACTAAAAGTCGATGATCCAAATGCCTAGATATTTGCAGATTCGACACAATTTACTGTAAACTCAACGAGATGCTGAAAAGTGTATCGAGTACTTGTTTTGGTGTCGAGGTATTGTAATTTGCATAATTAATTCAGCGATTGAGCATAAGGTTTTGATGATGGATTTGTCATTTAAAGCCATTTTTTATAGAAAATAAATTGCATTGAGGTGCAATGATTTTGATGACCATCGAAAAAGATGCATGAACTATTTACAACACATGGAGGATGGTGTTGAAAATAAATTATGACAATAAGGAAATCATCACAAGTAAAATTCAATTATTGCACCTTATTGGTGGTCTTGATGAACAATTACACATCCAGTTTGGAATACATTGTTACATTAGAAGAATACATTGTTCAACTTTTACTCAATTTGTATAAAATGTGTTTTGTGTCATGTATGATAAATAATTGGCTTGTGTATAACCATCCCACAACATGATACGGTGCCTATGGAAAGTCTACACCCCCTTTCAAAATTTTCACCTTTTGTTGCTTTATAGCCTGGAATTAAATTGCATCAAATCAGACTTTTTCCACCTTTATTTAGACATTGTAACCCACAACTTCCAAGTGAAAAACAAATTCTACAAATTTCAGAAAATTAATTACAAATACAAAACTAGAATATCTTGTTTTGATAAGTGTCCCCCCCTCCCCCCCCCATACAACAGCAATTGTAAACTAGAACGGGCACTCAGTAGAGCGCATACCTTCGCCAACGCTACATTTTGTCCCCCCCCCCCCAGAAATCGTTGATTGTGAGGGTATTTAATCCCATACCACATCTGCCATCTCATATGTGTTATGATGGCTTAAAAACATTAAATTTCCTGTGTCATATCGTATATCACAAGATTTGGCATTGAATTCACAACATTTTGGCATTGGTTGCATGCAAATTGGATAAAAATCGACCGCACTATGGCAAAATGGCGATTTTGACCTTTTCATGACCTCTACCTTGACCTTTGTACTCTTAATTTTGTAATTGGTATTAGAGTGTGGGGAACAGAACAGTCAACATTTTGGTGTTGGTTTCATGAAAATCGGATAAGAATTGAGCGTGTTATGACTAAAACCGCGCATTTTGCAATGTCGTGACCCGCCCCTGACCTTTGACTCCCAACCGCTAATAAGGGTTATTACGCCATTGTATCATGTCACATATCACAAGATGGGGCATTGAATTCTGAACATTTTGGCATTAGTTGCATGCAAATTGGATACAAATTGACCACGCTATGGTAAAAAGACGATTTTGACCTTTTCATAACCTTGACCTTTGACCCGATCACTCCCAAAATCTAATCAAATGATCCTCGGATAATAACCAATCATACCACCAAATTCGCTGCGATTCAGTTCAATACTTTTGGAGTTATGCGAATAACAAACAAACAAACAAACACACATATTCACAAATAAATAAATACACCGATCAAAACATAACCTTCGCAACAAAGTTTGCGAAGGTAATTAGCTCAGGTGTCACCAATCACCTTCAAAATCACAAACAAGTTAATTGGCCTCCACCTGTGTTAAACTCTAGTGATTCTAATTATTTCAGAATAAAATCAGCTGTTCCTGTAGGTTTTCTCTGTTGGGTATTGAATTTCATAGCAAAGAAAACCATGAGAACTAAGGAGCTTTCAAAAGTCCTCTGGAATAAAGTTGTGGAAAGGCACAGATCAGGGGATGGGTATAAAAATATTTCAAAAGCCTTGAATATCCCTTGGAGCACAGTCAAAACAATCATTAAGAAAATGGAAGGCATATGGTACCACCAAGACCCTGCCCAAATCAGGCCATCCCTCCAAACTGGATGACCAAGCAAGGAGAGGACTGAGCAGAGAGGTCACCAAGAGGCCAATGGCAACTTTGAAAGAGCTACAGGCCTTTATGGAAAAACTGGACGCTGTGTGCATGTCAATATCCCAAGCACTCCACAAGTCTGGCCTGTACGGTAGGATGGAAAGAAGGAAGCCATTAGTCAAAAAAACTCCCACCTTGAGTCCTATTTGAGGTATGCAAAAAAAATTCTCTGGAGATTCCGAAGCCATGCGGAAAATGTTTTGTGGTTTGACGAAACCAAGATGGAACTTTTTGGCCTAAATGCAAAACGTTACGTTTGGCGCAAACCCAACACAGCACATCACCCAAAGAACACCATCCCTACTGTGAAGCAAGGTGGTGGCAGCATCATGTTATGGGGATGTTTCTCATCAGCAAGAACTGCGGCACTTGTCAGGATCGAAGGGAAATTGGATGGAGTAAAATACAGAAAATATCTGAGAGGAAAACTTGCTGCCCTCTGCAAGAAAGCTGAAATTGGGACGGAAGTTTACATTTCAGCACGACAATGACCCAAAGCACACAGCTAAAGCTACACTGGAGTGACTAAGGAACAAAAAAATAAATGTCCTTGAGTGGCCCACCAGTCAGAGCTCCGACCTAAATCCAATTGAAAATCTGTGGCACGGCTTGAAGATTGCAGTCCACCAATGCTCCCCATGGAACTTGACTGAGTTTGAACAGTTTTGTCCAGAGGAATGGGAAAATATTGCCCAATCAAGGTGTGCAAAGTTGGTAGAGACCTATCTAAACAGACTCACAGCTGTAATTGCTGTTAAAGGTGCTTCTACCAAATATTAACTTTGGGGGTTGGACACTTATCCACCCAAGATATTCTATTTTTAAAATTTTTAATTAATCTTCTGAAATTTGTGGAATTTGTTTTTCATTTGCAAGTTGTGGGTTACGATGTGTAAATAAAGGTGGAAAAAGTCTGATTTAATTCCAGGATACAAGGCACCATTGGTGAAAATTTTGAAAGGGTGTGTACACTTTCAAGAGGCACTGCATGTGCCATAGCCAGACATGGAAAAGTCAGACACGTGATATCTCACTCATACTTGTTTGTGACTTTGGCCAATGGATAAACAACAATGGGCAATGGGTGAAGTTAGATGGGTTAGAGCTCAGCTGCATGATAGTTTGGAGAGTTAGTCTTGAAAAAGTTGGTCGCTCCATTGGCAAGATACTGTAGTTCAGTCAGTAATGAGCTCCCTGTTAGGATATGTACACTGGTTTTGATCTCAAGTGGGATCAAGCCTCAGGAGAAACGACTGTTCTGATAGAGGCATGGAACACTGAACCTTTTAAGCCGGCTGTGCTGTCTGCATTTATGTTGTGCACGTGAAAGATCAAATGGTACTGTATATCTTTTGAAACAAGTTGGCCATTGTGTGCCGTGTATGATGACCGAATCCCATGCCATTAGATTCTAAAGGTGTGTCGGTGGTAAATTTAAGTTAACGGCAGGAATGGAGTAAGTAAATATAAAATAAGTTCGCTTATCCCTTATGAGTCAATGCACCAGCATCATATCTGTCTCTCCGACATGCTGTGGAATCTAAAGCTCCCAACATAATTGGAATCTCCTATGATGAGGCTGAAGCACAAAGCCTCTTGCCCTCACATCACAGATAGGTTAGTGGTATCTGTTTTTAACTGCCTCTCCTCTCGTCTGTCTTCCTCTGATCTCTCAACTCTTTGACCCTTCCCAGCTCCTCCAGTGTTCACATGCTCTTCCGGTCACCCACTCCTTGCTGAGCTCACAGAAATCCAGGGCGACTGAACACCTCCACTCTTTTGTTCTTCTTTTTTTTTTCCGTTTGTGGAACTGCCTTCTAGAGGCAGTTGAATCACACTCTTCTCTCCAGGGCTTCATGTTGGCAGTGCATCACCATCTCATGTCATCTCCCATCCCTAACTGTGATTCTTTCTACCTCATTTAACCCCAGTTAACCTCACTCAACACTCTCACTTTCAGATTGCTGTTTCCTGCATCCTCCACTCTTTCCCTTCTCTTTGCCTGTTCATTTGTTCCCTTGCATGTTGCTTCTGCCAGTTGCCCCACTGTGAGTGTGCTGCCTTTTGCCCTCCTCACCACACTCTTCCATGAGCTTAGATTTTGTACACAAAAAAAAACTGATATATTTAGTTTATCGGGTGTGAATCAAGCACTGGCATGATGGGCCAAATGGCTGCCTTCTGTTTCTAAGTTTCCTTGTATATACTTGTACAAAATATTCAGGCTGCCTTGTATAGAAATAACAAAAGTTGGGCAAAACCCCAAGTCATGACCTCAACATCATGTTGACCAATGTACACCTTGCTCAAATAAGCTCGAGCATTTGTTTGGTTTACGAAAGGAATCAGGGGACCAGTTTACAAAGAGACAATGTTGGAGCTTCACAAGAGGGGTGAGCAATTCGTGGAGTGTTCATCACATGTGAGCTCTTATCTTTGCAGAAAATGACCAAAGTTATCAAACCACATAATTTTCCTCAAATCATACATTCTCGTGTCGATTTTTCTCACTCTAATATACCACCTGCATAAAATGTTAGTCATTTGTGAGTCTTTACATTGCAAGGTCTTCACAAAATATAACAGCAATCTAGTAGCCTAACAGTCCTTCAGTTGTTCCCCGTGGTATCTTCTGCATACGCCTCATGAATGTTGTTATAATACGATAATTTGCTTTTACCCATCTTTGCTATTGGCTTTGTAACCCTGTTTCTCCAACAGCTTGATAGTGCAGTTCTGCAGAGATCAGCTGTCAGATCACATGATCAATAACATGTCATTTACATCTCTCCTTTCGGGTGATGCCAAATTAATTGTGGGAAGAAAGATCTGATTGAAATTATTGGACTGTATTTCAAATAAGCACGCGCAACTGCAAAAGCGACAAGCTGGCAGAATTAATGTTCCTTATTGCCGCAACAATCTTCGACACAATAAGGATTTTCAAAAGCATTTCTCATTGATTATGGCCTGCATGTGGGATACATTTTCCACCCAAGTGTACATTTGAATGTGGGAACTGACGTGCCCTCAATCAAATGAGCTGTATTTCCAAAGTAATATTGAACTTGAATGACATTTTGAAGGCACATGTCATTTTCAAACACAAAAGCTTTATCTTTATTAGTGAGTGAAAAGCAAGGCAAAATCCAATCAATAGTGCATGCACAATAATAGCCCCCACCTTCCCATCCTCTTTCTCTCCACTTCTGCCCAATTTCAGAAGCACTGCCACAGCGTGACGAGGGCCCTGAAATTGGTGTTAGATATTTTTAGCATGTCTATCTCAAACTTCGAATACAGGCTCAGGATAATGTCGCAAGTACAATTACGTTGTCCGGTTTTTGCTTGCAGTGATGCCGAGGAAAAAAAAAAAAGACTACATAATTTTAGTAATATTATATGCACAGGTGGTGTATTAGGAATTCCACAGGATGACTGTGGCAACCCTGATCAAACGATGACCACATAACAATAATGTTCTTTGGACAAATTTGAGGTTCACATTGCTGAGATAAGCCTCCTATCCTCAGATTGATGAGCTAACCTTAAATTGGATTTGTAATTGTTGATCTAAACCCACCATATGTAAGAGAGAAAGAGAGAGAGAGAGTAGAGAAAATTGTGATGTGCACGGGCTGTCAATATTCCCGTGCATGTATTCCAATTATAAATACCTCTGCTTTCTCTTTCTCTCCTCTCTTGTCTCTTTTTGTCTCTGTTGCACACGTGCAATTGTGAAGCGCTGCTGCTCAGCATCTGCCACGGTACACACCGTGACTGTTGCTTTCTCTGTCAGCTCCATCCCTGGTTGTGTATGTAACCCTTTCTTCGGCCATGTCATTTGGGCGACAGAGAGAGAGAGAGAAAGAGAGAGAACCCACAGCTTGTGTTGAATGACATTATGCCAGTGCCCTGATGGGCTGCTGCGTGCTTGGTTTACCTCTTCACTATGAGCTGTGTATTGTTTTGTTGCATCTCACTGCGGGTGTACGCCTAGTGGTACGTTTACTACTTTACTGCCTTGAAACTATGCACAAGATACGTGAATATATATATTTTTTGGCTGTTTTCTGACACCCCCTCCCTCCTGTGACACTCAGTGATGTCTTGCCTGACCCCCACACGAAAAAAAAAAATGTGACTGTGAATAAGAGAAATGTCATCTTTTTTTTTTGTTCAATCAGCCTCCATTCTGCAAAAATGTTTATGGGTGGTATCTCACAGCTCAGTCAATGATTTAGTGTTGCCCTTTAGACCTCTCCAAATTTTATGAAGTTCTAATTGAACTTCCTGCTTTCTTTTGATCATAAATGCCATGTTGTAGCCTCAAATCATTGGTTTACATTATGGGGTCCAACATCATGTGGGCAACTTTTAATTTAACTACCCAGGCATGTTGAAAAGTAATGCCTCCTATTGATTTTTTCTCAAAAACAGATAAAGATATTCCAATGGATCAAAGCGAGATACAAAATCAATGTGTATTCTGCCATGGTTTATGTTTTGTGATGACATCTCAATAGAAATGTCCATCATTCTGACTTCACAGCCACATTGACGTCATCGTCAGAAGAAAAATGTTCTCCATGAAGGTGTTCCTTAAGTTTGGGGAAGAGATGAAAATCTCATGGGGCTAAGTCGTGGCTGTTGATCCTTTGTGGCGGCACTCCATTGACCGTCTCTTAATCTCAGGATCGTAATGGTGCACCTAACTCTCATCTCCAGTCATTTTCATTCATCTTTTCTACAGTCAGTTATAACAACTCTCATCTCCGGCACTTCACGCTTCACAGCACTGACAATGTCGTGCTGCCCTCTGCCATCTTAACCAACGTAGCACTGAGGCATCCAGTGTCAGAATGATGAAATTTCACACCCAGTGGCGTGAAGAACCAATGTGCAGATTATGCTTTGTTTCATTCGAATATCATTTACAGTTTTGGAGATGAAGAATAGTTGGGATTACATTTCAACACACCTTCGTACAATTTTTTTTATTATTACTGGCCGATTTTTTTGTTTGTTTTTGTCTAATAATACACATGATTAGTTCAATTTTTGTTTATTATAGCAAAAACAATCTTCAACAAGTAACAAGGAGTGATATCATGAGTAGTTGATGAAGTGGTCTGGATGACATCTGCCCCACAGACACTGTAGTTGTCAATGACTCAGCTGAGTACTGGAGCTGGTATGCATCTGTTTTCCCATCTGATGTTATTTTCCAACTCCTGCAGTGTGTGTGGGTTGTTTTCTTCGACTTTAGCTTTGAGGGACCCCCATAGGTCTTCATTAGGAGGAAACGGATCTGCGTAGTAGGGAAGCCATGGGTTGTCCATCCGGCAAAAAATGAGTCGATTACTCAAGAAATGTCATCTCAAAAACTCCAAAGCCTCAGGTAGTGGTGCATCGTCTTTCTGGAAAATGACTGAATTCATGGTGAGGTCTTGCTTCCTTCTCAGTGCTGGAAATAATCCTTTCTACAGCATGTCCACATATTTATCTGTGTTGACTGTCACTGTTTGTCTAGCTTTGTCCTCAAAGAAGAAAGGTCCTATTATACCGCTACATCCAACAGTACACAAATCCATTTCTTTCGCTGCAGAAACTTGTAGTTCTATATGTTTTTCTATATGTTTGTGTGGTTGGTGGTGTGCCCCAAATATATTATTTGTTCATTATGCCGCTGAGATGGAAGTAAGCCTCATCACCAAAGAAGATGCTTAAAAAAATCCTAGTCCTCTTCGATCCATTGGGCAATGGCGGTGAAAAATTCACTTCTTATTTCTTTCGGTCTGGTGTTGCAATAATTATATCTTGTATGGAAACAGTTTAAGATTGACGTGTATGATTTTGCTACTGGTGGTGCGAGAAGTTCCTACCAGCAGTGCAAGTTGGCTTGTCGACTTTTTCAGAGAAGCCTGCAAAGCTTATGTTACAGCTTCTATCTT
Organism: Eptatretus burgeri; assembly: GCF_056783735.1. NCBI lineage: Eukaryota > Metazoa > Chordata > Myxini > Myxiniformes > Myxinidae > Eptatretus > Eptatretus burgeri. Next base: position 42,556,250 of record NC_140973.1, on the reverse strand, counting down.
GTCGGGTGTTCTCACTGAATATCTTTAACCAGTGTCCTTTAATATTGTCTTTCATACTTCAAGGGTCTCTAAACTTGTCAACAATACATTTGATTGTTTTGTATTGTGGAATTCTTGCATTTGGATAGAGCCTACAAAACTGCCTTTGTGTAGAAACATCTGACTTTGTCGCAAAAAACATCCATAAAATGAGCATCTCCTTGGTCACGAAGAAATTGTTCTCAACATGTTCAAACCTCTCTTGGGAAAAAACTTAATAAAACTTGTTCTTTAGGCGACCCGAAAAGAAAAAAAAGGGTCACATGATTGAAACTAGAAGGGCACTCTGTAGAGCTCATACCTCCGCCACGTAATGCCTGATCCAGGAGAACATATCGGGCCCAATAGATTTTTGAAATATCATGGTATACAGGACTATATCGTTTTTGGCCCTATCTCTCAATGGTGAAGAATAATTTTTAAAATTAAATAATTCCCATATCCGGATCCGGATCCGGATCTTCACCAAAATCTAAACCGTTCGTCCTTGTCTCTCACCGAATCTGTCCACAAAATTTCATCCTGATCCATCAACAACTTTTTGAGATATCCTGTACACAAACAGACAGACAAACAGACAGAAAGGGGTGAAAACGTAACCTCCTTCACCTTCGGTGGCAGAGGTAATTATGCCAGCTGTTTGAAAAGTTGCCATTTGTGGACAAATTAAACCAAAAACAAGGTCGTTCTAAATTGACATGTTCTATCGTGGTGAAGGGAGATCGAAGATGGCTGCACTCATGAATATTAAGATGGTGTCACATGACTGTGGCACACCACCCCACACCCACCAATCTGCGTCAATACTCTGTACCCCTTCGGGGAAACACCGCTCCCCTCTCCAAAGTGTCAACTATTTGGTGTACGGACCCTTCACAAAATTATTTTATTCCTTTTCCTTTTCTCTCAAGGTGGGTTACAATATTTGTTTCATGATCCTTTTATAATTTTTGTTGTAAATTGTATAACCCACCACCTGCCACTCACTCCCCCCCCCCCAGAACCTCACCTCACCCACTCTATTCCTGTGCCCTGCTTCCGTTATTGTTTCTCCTCTCGCTGGGTGAGCTTGGGAAAGTTTATATTTTGTTTTATTCAAAGTTGCAGTCTCGTTACTTGTTACGTTAGGCATTTAACCGTAGCACGGAGTAGTCTGTGTGGCTTTAGATGAGGTCATTTTAGAAGACATAGTAATTGCGATTGGTAACATTGTTTGGATGATCCAGGAGTCCTCAGTTTTCAAGCTTTGTCTTATCCGCAGCTATGTAAATGAAAAGGCATCGTAATCATTGCAGCTAAACAAGTCTATAAAATTGGAAAAGTTGCGTTGTTAAGGAAATGACATCACGCTATCTTGCTCTTGTGTAGGCAGATATCCATGTCACTTTTTCGTCCGTCTTCTTGTTCCGCTGATGCTTGGTTGTGTTATGCCATACCTGTGAGTGATTAAAGAGTGTTCTTTGCCCACAGAACCCATATGCCTTGTTTTCGTTTGCTGCGGTAGTTGTGAGAAGTATTTTAGCGTGGGGAAAAAAAAATTACATCTGAGATGTTCAGGTTCGAAGTCAAGTTTCTATTAAATCGCAACTGTAAAGCCTCTCAGAACCCCTATCCGGAAAACCCATGCTGAAAAACTTCTGATCAACCAAAGCGAAGACATATTCACCTATTATATCACCAAAGGCAAAATGAGGCCGCTGCAGTATCATCCACCTAAATGGGCACAGGTTACAATGCGGCTTCTGAGCCGTGGGTTCGAGCAGGCCAAAACACACAATGCGATGTATTTTCAGCAACAGGCTCACATTGGGCTTCCTCCATCCAATGCGGAAAAGGTTCAAAATGTTGTCTTCAATTTCTAAAATGGATTGTCATTATTTTTTGGTGTATGCCTCAACTGAGACATTAAAATGTTTAGTTTTTATTGAGTTTGGTCATCCAGAATGTTCCTGTCCTTGGTCCATATCCTCTTCAGCTGAAAAGACGAGCTCTTTTGTCAATAACGTGACATCACGTCCTCCTCCTTCCCCCTCCCATTACAGACTCATACCTCTGTTGCTGTCTCAGACAACCTAATGTCCATTTTTGGCTTGCCCGGGGATCGGTTTTTTGGAGTGGCTCAGAAGATAAATGTGTCTCATCTTCATAAAACCTTAACGACCAAGTATCGTTTGTTTCTCATGTGAGTGGCTAACCCCTCTTCATAGTAGTGCTCTAACTTACCTTCTATTGGCTCGTTAACCTCAATAACTGGTGTGTACTCTGTCTCTGAAAGCATCTCTTCACATAGCATTATCATTATTGAAGAATCTCAATTCACCAAATCTGTTACAATTTCTGTTTCGTCTGTCTCTCCCAGCCCACCATCGTACCCCGTCCCTCTGCCTTACCCGACATTCCGCTTGAACCCCCCCCCTCTCCCCTACTCCCATGCCTGCACACCAACGATTTCCCCAGTGTCTCAATCAACAGTAACTGAAGGTTTTCCGAACAGTGCCTCTGAAATGTTTGAGGGACGGACTTATGACATTGAAGAATTCCCACCCACTCGAAACTCAGACATTTCACCAACTCAAATTTTTACATTCCTCAATCAACCCTTCAGGAAAAGGCCCATGACAATAAAAGATCACTTTTACCTCCAGGGATTTACTAATAAGGAATCTTATTCGCCAGCCCAACGACTTTCAGTTGACGTACCCCCAGTGCAGTAGGCGAGGGATGTATATTGTGACGGCAAGAGAGAAGTTGAAGTGATGAACCAATCACCTTTGCATGGATTTACATAATGGCTATTTTACATACAGCAGATAAACACCATTTCTTTTTTTTACAGGAAACTCACACCAGTTTAGCTTCCCAAGCTGAATGGAACCGCAAGGTGATGAGAACGGGTTATTTCAGCAACTCCACTTCTCGCAATGCGGCAGTTGTGTTTTAACTTCGCTCTCATGTCCACCCATTACAGATCTCTTCAAAATATCATTGCCGGTCACTTAACCTCCCTGGAATTTGCCAATAACAATAATTTATTTACTTTACTAAATGCTTACGCCACTTCAAGCAGCACAGATTGACGAGTCTCTTATGCTAGATTGAAATTCTATCTCAGGAAAATTTATCTGGATGGCATTTGCCCTGCAAAAACCTGGGGCGGGGCAAAGCATATAAAGAGCAGAGTATGCAAAACCAGAATGGAGGTTGGCAGAGGACAGAGAGACCACTGACCTGTGTATGATGGTGTAGTGAGACTCAGCTTTATCGCAGAGATTCCAATAATCGTGAAAGCCGTGGTTTCCACGACATCAAGCTGAGCAAGGCGTGAGGCAGGGGAGTGGGGAGAGCAGTACTCCATCAAGCTGAGAATGAAAGCCTTGTTGGTAGATAGGAGTTCAGGTGTGCCAAGGAAGGACTTTGTATGATGGAGGATGCCCAGTTGGCAGCTGGCTTTGGAGGCCAACTTTGAAATGTAGTTTGCCCAAGAAAGATCATGGCTGATAGTGAGACCCAGGCATTTTAATGACTGACCTTCATCAAGAGGATTGTTAAGAAAGTTGATGAGGGGGGGGGGGTGTAGTTTCCAGATGGTCCTTTCAGAGAGAGATAGTGAGAGTGTGAGATTTGTTAGGATTTAAAGACATATTCCAAGTGTTTGACCATCTTGTGATTTGTCAACATCTGAAAAGAGGGAAGAGGCTGTGGCTTGCTTGTCTGAAAGACGAGTGTTGGCATGGCAGAAGGTGGCGTCATCAGCAAATAGATAAAGAGTATTTTCCAGCGATTCAGAGAGATCATTTATGAAGATCAGGAATGGGACTGGTTCCAGAACACTGCTTTAGGGCCCTCCAGCCTTGACAGGGAGAGTTGATGAAAGGATTCTGTTGAGTGCCACATGTTGGCTACAAGAGTAGAACTAGCCAGTAAGCCACGTGTGGACTTGGCCTTGGATGCCACAGACAGAGCGTTTGGAGAGTAAGGTAGGGTGCCAGACTGTACATGTTGCTCTCAAACTTGAAATCTCACCATGCTCTTTCCCTTTTTGGCAGCAATCATAAAATCTTTCATTTGTAATGTTTGAAAGCACTTTTTCCTTCCTTTTCCTTGCTTCTACCTTGTAACTTTGTAAGTGGTCCACAGTCGTGCCACACATGCCTCCTTCCTTTTTGCCCAAATTGGAGATGCTATTATCAGGCCTCTGTGACAAAATGTGTCAGTGATCCACAATGGAGAATTGCACACTGGATATTTCCAACAAATTCTCTTATTCGCCGTTTTTCACAAGTTATGAGTGTACAGTGTCCCTTCTTCAGACAGAAACTTTGTTCTCTGCTTTTATTGGATGTAAACGTTTAAAATGTTGTTTGCACACTTTTCCTTTGTTATTACATTCCCAACATTCAAATATGGTTCTCGTGGTTCTCCAAACGGTGGGTTTGGTGAATATTTTTTTCTTGCCGAAGCTAAACTAGCGGTTTCTAAGACGAGGATGTCACATACACAAAATATGTAAAGTGCTGATGTCTGTGATGTTTAAAGCTCTATTTTTTTGAATTGCATAAAATTGGAATTCTCCGATCGATCTCGATCCAGTCAGATGCAGTCATTTGCGGAGTTTGGTGTGTTCATAATGCCTGTTGTAAAATATCAGATGATGGATTATTAGAGTTTACCTTCCAGTTTGCAGCTTGCCGTTAGATATGTAATGCATACGTATATCGATTGGGTTGTACGAATTCTTTGAAAATGGACCATAATAGACCCTCCCTTGTATGGTTGCTTGTTGTGTAGCTGTTTGTTTCTGTTTCATCCAATGTACATTTACGCAATGTTTTAATGCCTTTTTGTATGTGTGTGATATATAATATTATCAACCCCTTTTACATGTCACCCTCTAGTTTCGCCGAAAGAAATGCTGACGTTTCACTTATGACACTTATCCATGCAAATTGTCAGAGATCCTGCTTTGGGATTCCGCAGGTGATTTCTGGTGATGAAGACAAGAGATTACTCATGCTGAAAGAGTGTGTGTGTCTACCTTTAATAAGCAGTGAAGTAAACGCAATGCCTCAGGTTCTGCTGTGGTTATTTATTAAGTTCATATATAGCACTGAGTCATGTGCAGTCGCCCAAAGGCACAGGATGAATTGAGATATGATTGTAGAATTGAGAACTATTTTAAGCATGCAGCCACAATGTTCCTGTACAAATGTCGATTCACCACCAGGTCGAGTTCATTACAATCCACAGTCGCTTACATGCAAGTCGCAGCATTGGTAATCTCAAAACTTTCATTTTTAATGCAGAATAGGAATAGAATATGAAACAGAATATAATTCAACTCGTGTTGCCTTCCATTTCGTTTCACCGGATGAGTTCTGGCCATGATGTTTTCATTATTAACATGTCCTGTAGGAATCTTATAGAATTCCTTTGCAATTACTTATTTCCTATGGGATATTTTATAGGATCCCAATAAGACAATTTGGTAAGTTTTCGTTTTTGGCCCTATCTATCAATGGTGAAGAATCACTTGAAAATTAGAGTGTGGATCCGGATCTTCACTGAAATCTAAACAATTCGTACTTGGCACACACCCAACATGTCCACCAAATTTCGTCCAAATCCGTCCTTAACTTTTTTAGATATCATGCTACATATCGTTTTTGGCCCGATCACTCAATGCTGAAGAATCACTTGAAAAATTCTCGTTTCCATATCTTCACCAAATCCGAATCGATTTGTCCTCGTCACACACCCATCTTGTCCACCAAATATCGTCCTGATCCATATGCAACTTTGTGAGATGTCCTGCTCACAAACATACAAGCTGACAGACAGAGGTGAAAACCTTCGGTGGTGGAGGTAATAATATCGCATTTTGGTCACATGACTTCCCTTTTTACCTCCGCCATCGAAGGTGAAGGAGGTTATGTTTTTAACCCTTTCTGTCTGTTTGTTTGTCTGTTTGTCTGTGTACAGGATATCTCAAAAAGTTGTGGACAGATCCAGATGGAATTTTGTGGACAGGTCCGGTGTGTGACAAGGATGAACCGATGAGATTTTTTGTGAAGATCCGGATCGGACGACTCAAATTTTTTCTGACGACAAAGTACAGACAAAGCAAGATGTTGTAAACGTTAGTAAAGTTATAAGTTTCGTGTAGCACGCATTTAGTAAATTGTAATTTGTACTGCTTGATATATTGAGCTAAATTTGACTGGAAATGGCAGTATTTCACTGCAAACTGCCTGGTGAGATTCGTGAAGATGGTGGAACATTCTCGGACGAAACTTCCAGGATGGACTAAAATCGCATTTGCTCGAAGGCACAGGATTGTTCTGTGATAGTATATAAACCTGTGAGGGGGAGCTGTAGAGAGAGGGGTGACATGTGATAAGTGCGTTTTGATCGTCCCGTGCTCGACTTAACTCCGATGAGTAAACGAGGTGTTAATGTCCAGAACGGTTGTTAACGTTTGGAGCTGATTATAATCAGGTTGATTAAAATTCGTTAAGATTGTCTAACAGGAAAGAATTCCTTTGAGCTCTTGAAATCATCCCGGATGCCTCGTGTACGAGAGAGGACACCGCGATGGAAATCGAACGATCGACAGCCCCCAAGGACGAGGTGAACATGCGTGAGTTGTGCCGGCAGGACTGGGACACTGGGCGGTGGAAATAACTCAACGTGGGAATCGGAGTTGGACATTGTATGTAATGTAAACTTCCTCATTTGTCTTTGTATCTGTTTGTTTGAAATACAAGTTTCAAAAACGTTATGCTGTTGATGTGGTCATTGTAACGTCACTCAGAAGTCACAGACACAATCTGACAAAGATCCATTTGAGTGGTTTCTCACCTGTACGTTTATTCATGACCCTGGATTGCAGTCGTTAGAGAACTGCTGAGTTCGGCATCACAAACAACATACGTACACCAAAGGGAAGGAAACCCCCAAGGTGCATGTATCACCACACCCTCTCTGACATTTTGATGACCGTGACAGGATCTGTCAGTGGTAAAAGTCTTTATGGTATCACAGAAACAGCCATGGTACTGTGGTTGTGATCTGAGTTCAAATTGATCACTCATGCATTTGCCATGGAGTTTGACAAGTGGATTGAGTGGCTTGGACTGAAGGGAGAGACACTAGTGGCGTTAAAGAACAGAAAGTGGCTGCAAAAAAAAGAGAAGGCTTGGGAACGTGAGGAGAGACAAGCAGAGCATGAGGCACAAAAAGTGGCGAAACGAGAGGCATGAAACGACGAGACAGAGCATGGTGAACACACCAGGGAAACCGAACACATTAAGGAGGAAATGCGAATGAAGATTGAATTGGCAAGAATACAGTTGGAGATTGCAGCAGCTGCAGGTGCTCGCGTGCCACACCTGACACTGGTGATGTATGAGTAATGGCAAACAAGCCGAAGCTCCCCACATTTGATGAGAAACACGATGAGCTGGACGCGTACCTTGAGAGATTCGAACACTTCTCTGTGAGTCAACATTGGAACACAGAGGACTGGGCGGTTAGTCTCAGCCCCCTTCTGACATGCAAGGAATTTCAGGTGTATACCAGTATGCCCTCAGAGAATGCTCACGACTATGATCGCTTGAAAGTGGCCTTGTTGAAGACATACGAACTTACAGAGGAGGAATATCACCGGAAGTTCAGAGAAATTAATCCCGACGAAGGTGAAACTGTGTTTCAGTTTGTGACACATTTGAGACGGTGCTTTACACAATGGACTTTTATGGCAAAGTGCGAACGCAGCTTTGAAGCATTAACTGACTTGTTGATTCGTGAACAGTTCCTTCGTGTAATTGGCTTTGCTCATACATGAGAGAGTGCTTCAGAACACTGAAGCAATGACAATCTTAGCTGAGCAGTATATTGAAGCACGTGGTGGGTGCATTACTGGGCAGACAGTCAAGAAGAAGGACGTCACAATGAAACCAAGGTCGGACAGTTTGCTGCATAAGACGGAACCATCTCAGCCGACAAAGCCCCAATTCACTAGAAGTGACAGGGAATGCTTCTATTGTAACAAGAAAGGACACTTGATGGCCGAATGTCGATTGAAGAAAGGCAGCTAAGATGAGGCCACAACAGAAGGCAACCGATGCAGTGCACGATTTCCAGAGGAATGAGGTTATGTGCAGAACAGAGCCAAAAGAACAATCTGCGTCAGCTGTACAAAAGTATCCTGAGGAGATCTGGGTGAACAAAAGAGGATTTCAGTCGACACTAATGGTCTTCAGCAGTTGAGAGGAAACCACCGCTGGCATTGCCAATGGCAACATTACCGTGGATGAAAGCTACGTGGGTTCACAGAAAGTGACAGTACTCTGAGACTCAGGATGTATTAGTGTCGCTGTGAGGAAGCACCTGGTGAGTCCAAGGCAGATGACTGACAAGGTCTACTCCTGCAAGTTGATTGATAGTTCGTACATTGCATCATTATCCAGTTGCAAAGATCCACGTGGACACACCATAGGACACAGGAGAGATGGAGGACCCCATTTGTGATCTTATGATCGGTAATATACCGGGAGCATGAGAGGTTAAAGATCCAGAACCAGACTGGATTCCACAGCTGGCTCAACCAGCAGTGACTAGGACACAGACCAAGCGCAACAAGGATGACATCAAACCATTGAAGGTGTCACAATCTGACATTCCTAAAGTGACTGTGCAAGAGCTCGAGCAAGCTCAGAAGGAAGATGTCTCACTTCAAAAGTTGTGGAAGAAGGTGCAGGATACCGGAGATCATCAGACGCAAGACAAGAGCAAGTACATACTCGAAGTCCTCAAAGGTGTCTTACACCGTATTGACACAACTGACATTACTGAGGTGAAACAAATTGTCGTTCCGCCCAAGTATCGAGAGGCCGTGATGAAATTGGCACACAAATCGATTGATGGAGGTCATCTTGGAGCAAAGAAGAAAACTGACAGAATAATGAACAACTTCCATTGGTCAGGGATAATGAGTGACATCAGCAGATTCTGCAAGTCCTGCGACATCTACCAGAGGACCATGCCAAAGGGAGGGTTTCCAAGATACCATTGGGAACCATGCCATTGTTCGAGGAGCCATTTCACAGAGTGGCCATGGACCTGATTTGACCATTGTCCCCATTGTCTGATTAGGGCAACCGGTACATCTTGATCATTGTGGACAACGTCACTTGGTACCCTGATGCAATTGCGCTCCCCAAGATTGAGACGGAGAGAGTCTCGGAAGCACTGCTGGAAGTCTTTTCCTGAGTAGGACTCCCACAAGAGGTTTGAGTGACTGAGTTGCTCAATTTACATCGGACCTGATGAAGCTGGTGTGTCGACTCATTGCGATGAAGCAACTCTTCACGAAACCACATAACCCCAAGTGCAATGGACTTTGTGAACGGGTCGCTTAACTGTAAACTTTGTGGACTTTGTGAACCTGACCCCGCTGCCCCGCAACAATATATATATATATATATATATATATATATATATATATATATATATATATATATATATATATATATATATATATATATATATATATATATAGTGGTGAATTGAAGGTCATGACGTGTGATCACATGTCGCGCGGCTCGAGCACGGGATAGATAAAGCCAAGTCTCCGCACGGACGGGGTGATTGTCCCAGGGGCATTGTCATTTACGGCGGTGGTTCACTTGGTGCTCGTTGAATGGTGAGAATTGAGAGTATATCGGACTCCGTGCTTATGCTGATTTATTTTGTGGTGATTAATTGCACATGTATACATTGCTGCTTGTGTACTCCGAGCTGCACCTGTATTCCCTGATGTGCCCGGAAAAGCGGCTTCAATCAAATGGAATAAAGCCTACACTCTGAAGGTTCTTCTCTCGCTTTCATTTCAATTTATTCCATTTGGTTTTCTCGGCTCTCTCAACCAACGATGGACAAGATCTACAAACCAGAGAGGTTCGACGCTGACCCAAACGCGACTGACTCGGAAATGAAATGGTCGCATTGGTTCCGTTCCTTCTCACACTATCTGACCATCATCGAAGAGGGAGCCGACAAATTGGCCGCCCTTGTGAATCATGTCTCGCCCAGTGTATTCAGGCTCTTCTCGGAGTGTGACACCTACGATGCAGCGATCGACGAGCTGCGGGCGCTCTACGTGAAGCGCAAGAACGAGGTGTACATACGACATCTTCTCAACACACGCAAGCAAGCAGCCGGGGAGACCATCGATCAGTTCCTGCAAGCTCTGAGGCAGTTGGGAAAAGACTGCAGTTTCCGGGCCGTAACCGCCGAGGAACACCGAGATGAAGCGACCAGAGAAGCATTCATCCAAGGGCTCAGGTCAGCCCACATACGGCAACGCTTACTGGAGAAAGCGCAACCCACTCTTGAAAAGGTAGCCGACCAGGCTCGAGCGATGGATACGGCTCAGCAGCAATCTGAGTCATTTGGGACACCGATGCTGCTAATGAACGCCGCTACGGTGGAAACTCAAGGAACCCCACAGGGCACCCCTGACACAAAGGATGGAGAAAAACCCGAGGAATCGGATACCCAGACCTCGTCAAACTCCTCAGCAACTACTTCGGTTGGTAAATGCTTCTTTTGTGGGTACAAAAGAAACCCCTGCCACAAATGCTCCGCCAGAGATGCCACATGCATGAATTGTGACAAGAAAGGGCATTATGCCAGGGTATGTAAATCTACTCTAAGGAGAAATAAACCCACTTCTGCGGCTCTCTACTCACAAAAGAAACTAACTGCAGCCTCACCGGGGAATCTATCCAAGGCCATCATCAACGTACGAATTAACGGGCATATGGCTGAAGCTCTGATTGATACAGCTCAACAGCTCACTAGCGAAGGGCAGGAAATGGAAGATCCACCCGACAGACAATACGGTATGCATGGCCGCCACATCACTACAGTCCCGCGTACGAGGGTACTGCAATGTTGAATTGGACGTAAAAGGGTACACGCATCGGGATGTAAGGGTACTGGTGCTTCGTGATTTATGCGCAGACGTAATTCTGGGTCATAATGTCCTCAAGCAGCACACGAGCGTCGAAATACCCTTTGGAGGGAGCAAACCTCGTCTAATTTTAAATGCTCTGACCACCGCAGAGGTAACGTCCCCCCTGCTGTTTGCTAACTTGTCGCCGGTCTGTAAACCGATAGCGATCAAATCGCGACGATATACCACTGCTGATATGAACTTCATCACTTCAGAGACCAAGCGATTACTGGAAGAAGGAATTATAGAACCGAGCGATTCGCCATGGCGCGCACAGGTGTTGGTGACCACCAACCAGAACCATAAGAAACGAATGGTTGTCGATTACTCTCAAACGGTCAATCGTTTCACCGAACTCGATGCCTACCCTTTGCCGCGCATAGACGAGATGGTCGAACGCGTGGCCAATTATAAAATATTCAGCACCATCGATTTGCGAAGCGCCTATCATCAAATTCCCATCCGAGAGGAAGACAAACCTTACACCGCGTTCCAGGCAGGTAGACGCCTCTACCAATTCAGGAGGATTCCGTTCGGTGTCACGAATGGAGTAGCTTGCTTCCAACGAGTTATGGACGACATCATCTCAGATGAAAACCTCAAAGACACTTTTGTTTACGTGGACAATGTCACAGTGTGCGGTAAGGATCAGGGGGAACATGATATGAATCTGGACAGATTCTTGAGCATTGCGAGAAAATATAATCTGACCCTCAACTACGAGAAATGCGTATTCTCAGCAAAGTCAATTGACCTTCTCGGCTACACAATAGCCGACGGCACGATTAAGCCCGATCCTGAACGATTGCGCCCACTTCATGAGCTTACCCCCACCTCAGGACCTGCAGACAATGCGCCGGGTGATAGGCATGTTCGCTTACTACGCGAGATGGATCTCCCAATACTCCGAGAAAATACATCCCCTAGTGCATTGCAAAAACTTCCCACCAGATGCCGCTGTTGTAAAAGCTTTCCACAGCCTCAAAGATGATATCAGTAATTCCGTGGTATTATCGATCGACAGCTCGGTGCCCTTCGTGGTGGAAACGGATGCTTCTGATCACGCGATAGCTGCGACGCTCAATCAGTCTGGGCGACACGTCGCTTTCTTCTCGAGAACTCTCTCTGGAAGCGAGCAGAGACACTCAGCAATAGAGAAGGAAGCGTATGCTATTGTCGAAGCCCTACGTAAATGGAGACACTATTTACTGGGAAACCACTTCACGCTCGTCACGGACCAGCGATCCATTGCATTCATGTTTGATGGGAAAAATAACGGGAAAATTAAGAATGAAAAATTATGAGATGGCGGATAGACCTAGCTTGCTATAGTTACGACATTGTTTACCGGCCCGGGAGAGAAAACCCTGCTGCAGATACCTTCTCTCGGGTCTACTGTTCGGCGACAATCAGTCGGGCTTTGCAAGACCTCCATGTGTCTCTTTTCCACCCAGGGGTAACCAGAATGGCACATTTCGTGCGCAGACAAAACCTTCCCTATTCTATCGAAGATATTAAACAAATGAATGCTTCTTGCCCTGTTTGTGCTGAACTAAAACCCAGATTCTATGGCGCGGCATCTGGCAGATTGATCAAGGCCACTTCTCCCTTCGAGAGACTAAAATATCGACTTCAAAGGGCCCCTGCCGACCGAGACAGACAACAGATACATATTCACTGTTGTTGATGAATATTCAAGGTTCCCTTTCGCATTTCCGTGCTCGGATATGACCTCGGGCACTGTCGTGAAATGTCTCTCTGACCTCTTCGCTATGTTTGGGAAACCTTCGTACATACATTCAGACAGAGGGCCGTGTTTCATGTCGGCCGGGCTAAAACAGTTCCTATTAGAGCATGGCATAGCGACTAGTCGAACGACGGGTTACAACCCACAGGGTAATGGGCAGGTGGAACGGTATAACGGAGTCATTTGGAAAGCCGTAACTCTGGCGTTGAAATCAAGAGGACTGGTCCCCGGGCAATGGGAGGTTACCCTTCTCGACGCTCTGAATTCCATACGCTCTTTGCTCTGCACGTCCACCAATGCAACTCCTCACGAACGAATGTTTACTCACCAGCGACGTTATGTTGACGGCCAATCGGTGCCCAAATGGCTAACCCATCCCGGAACAGTGTTCATGAAACGCCCGGTACGACAAAGCAAGTATGAACCCATGGTGGAGGGGGTCGAACTCATCGATACTAATCCAGAGTATGCTCATGTCAGACTCCCGGATGGCAGGGAGACCACTGTGTCGGTTCGCCATTTGGCTCCCTCAGGTACTCCTCCCGCAGGTACACCACCATCTGGCACTCCTCCCTCTGACATCCCCTCCCCAGGTGTTCCCCCCCCAGGAACTCCACCCGGGAACGGTGGCGACGAAGCTGCCGCGTTCCACCCGAGAGTGATCGAGGAGTCATCCCCGGCACGAGTCGAGGCTCACCAAGAGGATCGGAAGCCTCCCTCAAGTGAAACCGCCATTTACTCCCGGAGAGGTCGACGGATAAGACCCCCTCGCCGACTCGATCTGTAAAGGGGATTATCGGCATCCTCGATGCTCATGCTCCTATATGCTCGTTACATCATATATCGATGCTCATTACCATGCTCCTACAACTCAAAATAATCCTCACTGCTTGGCATGTATGCTTCTGTAGTTTAAATAGTTCGCGTTGCTTGAAATGTATACTCCTATAGTGCTGAAGTAATCATGGTGCATTAGTTGGGCCTCTAGTTACATTTTAAAGACGGGGAGAATGTGGTGAATTGAAGGACATGACGTGTGATCACATGTCGCGCGGCTCGAGCACGGGATAGATAAAGCCAAGTCTCCACACGGACGGGGTGATTGTCCCAGGGGCATTGTCATTTACGGCGGCGGTTCACTTGGTGCTCATTGAATGGTGAGAATTGAGAGTATATCGGACTCCGTGCTTATGCTGATTTATTTTGCGGTGATTAATTGCACATGTATACATTGCTGCTTGTGTACTCCTTGCTGCACCTGTATTCCCTGATGTGCTCGGAGAAGCGGCTTCAATCAAATGGAATAAAGCCTACACTCTGAAGGTTCTTCTCTCGCTTTCATTATATATATATATATATATATATATATATATATATATATATATATATATATATATATATTGTTGCGGGGTCGGGTGAGAAGACCACGAGGTGGGGAAAAGCTACGTCGATTCCCACGAGACTCCCCGGAATTGTAGGCCGTCGCTCACGGATAATTCCGTGACACGGTGGGTCGCTTAATTGACCGTGGACGCCAATAACTCAACCGCATGGCCTAGGGTCCTCCCGCCTATGGGTGAATCGGGTTACCAAATTAACCACCAGGGAACTATGCCCTCAGTATGCCCTGTCCGAACGGGATCACTCTACCGGATCGGATCTCCTTTCCGGATCGGATCTAGGCGAGCGGCACTGCCAAGGACGTACAGGCTAGAAGGAACAGATTGCTGAGAATAAAGACCCGGCTAAACCTGGATTCGAACCATGCTGGACCAATGAGAGAAAAGACAAAGGCAAGCTGGAAACATTTCTGCAGCAATTGTTTATTTACAATAAACGAGGAAAAGCATGTGGCACAACAAAGGTTATTGGGTGTGTAATGCAGGTAAAGATGAGAGAGGTGGGGGTGCAGCAATTTTACACGCAACTTACAAAGCAGACACAGTGCAGACTTGATGCGGGATTAATATAGCAACAATCACAACAATAAATAATCTTATACAGGCTTACTTAATGGACAGGAGCCAACACTCTCAGACACACACTCAGACAAAGTAAACCCAATTGTGCAAGGGACTTTGCAAGCCAGGGAGGGAGTTGAGATTACAGTTTCTCGGTACCTGAGCGTTTCGGGGGAGGGGTGCTCCATGGTGCGGCAGGTTTCAGGGGAGGGATGCTCCGACAATGGTTGAGTTGTTCGGCCACAACTGCACGTGTGGAGATTGTGTCTGCAGGAGGGGCTCGAGTGGAGTCCAAAGGGGGCGAGAGATGAGCAGCAGGCAGGACCAGGCAAGAGGCCGTTCGTCGAGAAGCAAGGGGCGGTTTGACGTCGTGTCGGCGGAGACAAGTGGCAGGAGCACTGACTCTCAATGACTCCTTCTCTCCTTCAATTCTCAATACTCCTTCAATACTCAAAAACCTCTCTCAATTCTCCTTCCAAACAACTTGCAATTCTCTTCCCAACCAACCAACTACACGGAGGTCCAGGCTTTTTGAAATCCGGGCTTTTTAGAACCCGGAGGTCGGGGAGGAGCCTTTCCAAAACCTGACGTCATTGTCCGAGCCGAGCATGCCGATTGGACCGGCCCTTCACGTGGTCTACCTTTCTGGGCTGGGTTTCAGCCAGACTCCGGTATGCTCCATCCACGCCGCGCATGTCCAGCCTTTGGCAGATGGATGGTGGTGCAGCTTTAGCATTTGTCCAGCCGAATGTCGGGATATTGCCTCTGAAAATGAGTCACTGGGTAGACAGTGGTATGCTGCGGCCAGCGAAACGAGGGTAGCAAGCAAGATGATGGCACCATTGATCGTCACGCTATGGTAAGCGAGACGAGGGTAGCAAGCGAGATGAAGGCACCGTGGATCGTAAAAGGAGGGAATAAAATAAAAGGGGAAGAATGATTTATTAATCCTAACTAATATCTCATCGCAACGCACTCCCTTGTCTTCCCACTAGACAAAGGGCAGGGACCTAACTACACATATATTAATGGAATAACTGACTCAGGACAACTGTATGTTGTATGCATACAGTTCTGAGAACCGTAACACTACCGTCCTCCCTTTTGCTAGACTCAACTGGAGTCGTCAACATTCATGTGGCATGCAGGTGTGGGTTCCCCTTGTACATTTTACCTCCACATGATGGATCCCTGAGTGCGACATTTTGAATACATGTCCCAAAAATAAATAACCTAGTGCATTGCGTAACTAAACTAACAGACTCATTCGGACAACTTAACTACATTTCCGGAACTAAACAAACAACAGGTGGGTCAGAACTATACACATTTCTAATATTTACATTACCCATGGCGCAGGACCTGTGACTTAAGGAGAGAACAATAAAGGCAACATTCGGGGATGAGTGCAACAGCAGGCAACCGATGATCAGGCGTCTTCAGGGCCCTCAATGGTCCTTTGTTGGGTTTTTTTCACTTTTCCTATTCCTGGCTGCTGAAGGCAACTCACCCTAACACCCTAACGGCAGGCCACACGCCGTCTCACAGTCCACGTGAACTGGCCTTTATACAACAACAAGGAGATAGATGTCCAGGCTGTGTCAATGCAGTCCCCGGTAATGCGGCTGCCTGCAGGGCAGTCCTTGCAAACACTTTCACAAAGATGGTCCAGGCGCACATTGTAAGTTGAGTGACATGACAAGGCAAATAAAGGCATGGGCACGTATGGTAAATGGAGTCAAGGCAAAGGCAGAAAAAGGCATGGCAAATGCAGACCAGGCAAATTTTCTCCCGTGCTTTTGCACAATTTCGTGGCTGGGCAGCATGACTCAACTGGCAGGTCTACCCACCTGCCTAACTCGATCTTCGGAACCCTTGGGTCGCTGAGGCTGTCTCCGAGCCTATTAATTCTTTATGAACGTGGGGAATGCCCTTCCTGGCATTTTCCCCGTCGATGCCCAGGTGGCATTTTGGTGCTCCGGGTCCCTTTCCCATGGGTACCCATGCCCATTACACTAACTCAGTCGCTTGGACCCATGGCTTACTCTGGCCGACTACTTCGGTACCTGGGGTGCCCTCTACTCAGTACACATATTTCACCAGCCACGCTCCCAGCCGGTCAATAGTCTCCTGCACCCTACAAAAGGTTTCGTGCCTTCGTTCAACACCAACAAAACGACATCCTTTTGGTTAATTTAACTAACCCACTGACTTTATTACACTAACCTGGGGTTGCCTTGGGTGGGATTCACTCCTCCCCCCAATCATTCGTTCGCACCATGCATTCCACATTCACTCCATTCACACTCGGGCCCGCTGACCCACATTCACTCACCGTATTTCTTTCTTGGTTTTATTTTTATTTTTTCACATCACACTGACGCTCTACCAGCTACGTTCCCCTAACGAACTCGTGCTCCCCGTCATCCCTTACTCAAATGCACGTTCCAATTAACTCTATCGCTAAGCTACATCCCCACTACACATTCCATGTCTGTCCTTGTTTTCAATCCATTTCCAAATTCCATCCTAAATTTCCCCTAACTCGTGTTACCGGGCCCCATGGAGGACTGCTCATGCCCCATGAGGCTGGTCCCTCTAACGCTAAACCCTTCCCCTAACTAATGCTCCTTTGCTGCAGCGAGGATGTTTGCTACATCCTGGCTGGGCATCGTGTACTCGTGGCAAGGCTCGACAAGCCTTGCATCTTCAGGGTGGAGGTTTACAGTACATTCATCTCCTTCGTTTGGCCGATACATGAGGCCATAACATCACCCTGTTAATTACCTTACATGCTCGCTTTCAGGCCATCCACCATGCGAGCCACCATGCGTTACACACCTGGTCTTCGTGCTGTGCGATCCCCGCGGACGTCACTCGCACACGGCCCGCTCCGCGAGGCCTGCCACGCACACGGGCCCGGCTGTGTCATCCCCGGGACTCGCTCCGCGCATCCTGCGAACACCACTCGCGGCACGCAGCACGTCAGACCCGTACACGTGCTCATATGGGGCCATACTCTTGCCAAATTTACTCGATCCCTCAATTTGCCTCCGTTTTAGCCCTCCTCGCTCGGAACGTTTCAGCGCCGGCTTCCCATCACACAATCGTCCGCGCGTAGGCGGTTTGCAAAATACGGAACGAATCTCACACGCAGCATCCCGCGGAGCTGGCGCGGTTCCCGAAATAATTCCGTCCATCTCATTAGGCGCGCTATCCCCGTCCGTTACACGACCCATGACTCCCGTCTGGGTCGTTCCTGTTGTGTCCGAAGAACAGACAGACAGACAAACACGAGAGCAAGCGGCAACTCTGCTTTATTGCATGCGCGAGCGTACACTGCGAAAACCCCTTGCGGGTGAGTCAGGATATAAAACCCAACCACGTGACTACAAGCATCCAACCCCCATACAGCACACTCCTCCCCTTCTAAATGGCAGAAATTAACAGACAAAATCCTCCAAGTACCACGGCCTTTTCCTGATCCGCCCCAGACGGACAGGTCCGCCAGCCGGCACAGGCTCAGACGCCTCCTGGCTAGGTCGAGGTGACATTCCAGTGGGACTCGCTCCATTTGCAACATCAAGAACCCCCGGCCGCCAAGCTTGTTCGCTTCCCTCGGGCAGGACTGATTCAGGTAAACACCCCGAGTCCGCTAGCCCCGTGGGCGCCGGCATGTCTGGCCTTGGCGATTCAACGTCTGGCCCCAGCGACATCAGAGGTGGGGGCCCCATGTCTCTCGGCATGGGAGGTGACGCTGAACAGGGATCATGCATTTGATCAACGTGCCGCTTCCACACCTTCCCATCAGTGTACACTCGTAGTGGACGAGGACCGTTTCTTCCGTGAGCAGTCGCTTGGTGCGGTCGAACGCCGCCTGGTGGTCAGGCCTCCACGCCCAGCGCTCGTCTTTCTTGAGCAGCCGCGTCAACGGGGCCAGCTCCGAGCTGAGCTCGCGTACGAATCTTTGGTAATACTGCGCCATACCAATGAATGAGCGCAGCTGCGTCTTGTCGCGGGGCGGTGGTTTGTGCTGAATTGCCTCCACCTTCCGAGGGCCTTTCAACAGCCCCTCCGGCATGATGATGTGCCCGAAGTATTCCAATCGTTGTTTGAAGAATGCGCACTTGTCCCCTGTTCAAGTGCAGGCTGCATGCCTCCAATTTCGTCAGCACCTTGTCAATGTTAGCGAGGTGCTCCTCCGCCGTTTTCCCCGCAATGAGCACGTCATCCAGGTAGGTTTTAGCGGGCAGGCCAATGCAAACCTGATCCATGGCTTTCTGCCACAAGGCTGGGGCCGAAGCAATCCCAAAACAGTCGGGTGTATCGATAGAGCCCTTGACATGTGCTGATTGTCAACAGGTCGCTACTGCCGGGATCCATCGCCAGATGAAAATATGCATCACGCAGATCAAGATTCGTGAAGTATTGACTCCCTGCCAACCATGCATCTATCTCATCGATTGACGGCAGCGGATACTGCTCCACGCTGAGCCCCGGGTTAACCGTGGTCTTGAAGTCCCCGCACAATCGTACGTCACCATTCCATTTCAGCACCATGACGACCGGGGTAGCCCAGTCCGAGTACGGCACCCGTTCGATCACTCCACAGGCCTCCAGTCTATCCAGCTCACCCTTGACCTTGTCCCGCAGGGCATACGGAACCGGCCTTGGTTTACAGAATTGAGGAACCACCCCCTCCTTCAGGAAGAGCTTGGCTTGCATCCCCTTGAGTTTTCCAAGCTCGCCGCAAAACAACCCTTGATGCCTTTGAAGAATCTTCTCCAACTGATCCTTTAATCGGCTCGGCATGGGTTGTACAAGGTGAATGGCTGTCCAGTCTAGCCTGATGTGGGTCAGCCAGTCCTGGCCTAGGAGAGACGGACCCCTCCCCCGCACCACATACAACTTGACCGCGGCGTCCTGACCTTGGTAGACCACAGACACGTCTGCCATCCCAACCGGCGTTATCTTCTCGCTGGTGTATGTGTACAGCGTGAGGTCTGACCTGATAAGCTTCAGGCCGTTGAATCTACGCGCGGTCTCTTCACCTATGATCGACACAGCCGCTCCCGTATCAATTTGAAACATGATCGGTGTTTTGTTAATCGTGTCTGCAGGAGAGGCTCGAGTGGAGAAGACTGGAGTCCAAAGGGGGCAAGAGATGAGCAGCAGGCAGGACCAGGCAAGAGGCCGTTCGTCGAGAAGCAAGGGGCGGTTCGACGTCGTGTTGGCAGAGACAAGTGGCAGGAGCACTGACTCTCAATGACTCCTTCTCTCCTTCAATTCTCCCTACTCCTTCTTCAATACTCAAAAACCTCTCTCAATTCTCTTCCCAACCATCCAACGACACGGAGGTCTGCGCTTTTTAGAACCCGGAGGTCGGGTTTATTTCATACTTTATTTCATAAAGTAAGAACGTACTTATTTCGATAAGTACTTGTTTTAGGTTAGAATCCCCACGATGTGTAAAGGGCTGTGAATCTTTGAGTTGGCCGTTATTCTTTTCTATCTTTTATTTCAAACAAACAGCATCTCTTCGACGACACTACTACAACCACGCCACCTCCACCACCACAACAGCATATCAACAACCATGCCACCCCCACCACAGCGCCAACCACACTGCAACCACGACATCTCAACAACCACGCCATCTCCACAAACACCAAAACACCAACGGTCATTACAACCAAGAAAGGATACGAGCCCGATGACTCCCGGGATTTCTCCCCCCCCCCCCCGCGTGCCGGGAGGTGGGAGGGGCGGATCTAGAGTCCCTTTATAGAGAGAGTAGCGACAACTAACGATTTGACGCCATTTTGAGTCCATTCAGTGCGGTGCGCATGCGGAGCCGCCGTATGGCACTAGTGCATTGAACCGTGTATTCCATTATGTTCTCTATGTATGAGAGATGGGAATGGTCTTTTCCATGTTGATAATGAACAAATTATGTGAAGATGACAAAATAGAAGATTTATGACAAGTAAGAGCCATATGATAAAGAAGAAATTCACAGAGCTGGTTGTGATTTAATAGTCACAGACATTTAGAACCATGACAAAGGAATGAATGAACTAGACAAGTCCACGTGCTGCTTATTTCAGTCTCATTTTAATTTCAGGGAGGCGAGACGAGACTCGAACTCTCACCTCCCTGCTTATACATGTACATGTACATTTTACCTTCAGCTTTCGTGGACAGAAAGTTTCGAAATAATGTTAATAACATAAGCCGAAGGTTTAAAGCCAGACCCGACCATTCTACACTCAGAAGTTAGATGGGCTCCCTTCTATGCCTCTATGGGGTGTCGACCTGTTTAGTATCCTGAGATCTGGCAGTATACACCCATACCAATAGATTTTAAATCTTTGGTATAACCTACTCTTAAAAGCTAGGGTTAGGGTTTAGGGTTAGGGTCAGAATTAGGGTTAGTGTTGACCCTAACTCTGCCTTTGAAGAGTGGGCCGTGTTAGCCCGTGGGCTGAGTTAGCCCGGATCCGTTGTCCGTTCATTCGTCTTTGTTTTGACTTTAGTTTGACTTTGACTTTGAGTCTGACTTTGGAGACATGATTTAGACCCTATGTTAATTGATCTCGCTCGAAGACTCTAACTCAAACTTAATTTGAAATAAAGATGCCTTCCCCTTCAAGTGCTAATTAATCCACGAGCAATGGATAACAAGCCTGGAAAGCCAAAGCAAAGGCCAGTCTCACTCGCAGCACACAAGTATACGCATATGGGACCATCACCACCATCACACTGACCTGGCAGAGAACTGACGAAGTTGCTTTCCATCCAACACGACTGACTCTGTTCTCCCAGATTTTCTGTCTTTTAGCATCTGATGGAAATCTATACATCTTGAATCCCTTCTCCGTTCTATTTGTGCACCCAAAGGCACAACAACCAGTCATTTTATCGTAAAATCGATGTAGAGCACGAATGAGAACGATGCGTACAGCGGGAACGTTAAAACGCTGACCGATATGCGTCCGATCCTGTCCGCGATGGACTCAAAATGGCTCCACGCAATCACGTGACTAGATTTTTCCGGACCCTCTATGTCGCTACTCTTTCTATAAAGGGACTCTAGGCGGATCCAGCCTGGGTAAAGGTTCAAAGGTGAAAAGGGGAGGGCGCTGATTTTGAGTGAAAAAGCCCACGGCGGTCCCTCCCCTTGGTGCGATAAAAATCCGCGTTCGCTGGCCGAAAAGGCAGTTGGTGTGAGGGGAAAGAAAGGAAAGTTTCACAAACAGTTGATGTGGGGAGTTCGGAGTCGGTGGGAGTTAGGAGTGGAGAGACGCCCCGTTGAGAGCTGGAGAGTTCGGAGGTGGGAGCTGAGTTTGGAGTTCGGAGTGTTGGAGTGCGGGTAGTTGGTTCGCTGGAAGGTTCGCCGGCGCAACCAGGAAGCCGGGGTCGAGACCCGTTCACTCCTCCAGCGCGTTGTCGGCTAAGCCAGGCCACAGTGAAGGCCGGACGACCAAGGGAGCCAGTCGGAGCTCGGGGGTCCGGGCAAAGACACCGAGGGTTGCCGAACAAGAGCCCATAGAACCGCCAGGGGCGGCCAGGTAACCTGCCCCGGCCTCTCGGAGCCTCTTCGGTCATCCCGGCTCTGAGAAATAATAAAGGCTTACGAGCCTGTTCTTTCTTTCTTAGGTTTTGCATGAATGTCTGTGGCGCCTTGTCCTTAAGTAGTGAATTGTGCAAGTGCATGTACATAATAAATAGACATCGGCTGTAGGCTTTTTGCTCGTGTCCTGTCCCCATCCCCCCATTGACTGCTTACGTGCCGAGTGGAAATAAATGTCCCCATTGTTGAATGTCACCTGCTCGTTGCGTCCCTTCCTCACATTGACTGCCATGGAACGTTCGGGATATTAGCTGGCTTTTTAAGCCGATAAAACGTACATCTGGTCCAACGGGACTTGGCGATATAAAACCGCTCGGCAAGCGGCTCGTTTTCGTGCAGGCCCCGTCGAGGTTGAAACTCTCGGTATCTCTGTCTGCGCGAATAATTAGGTACATCGACAATTCGGCAATCGACTCTGTAGCGCGTGGACAGAGGGATTGGCTGCTTTATGGTGTGTTAAAAAACACCCGTAGCTGGGTTTCGGCGTTGATCCGGAAGCTACGACTCGATTGCGCGTTCGGTGGGCGCGCGCGGCTGCAATTGGGCTAAGGCGGTCGTCCGCATGCCGAACGGGCGGAAATCTACAACAATATATGTACATATATATATATATATATATATATATATATGTCTATGTATATATGTATGTATATATATATGTATGTGTTTGTATATGTATACTGTATATATATACATATATATATATATATATATATATATATATATATATATATATATATATATATATATATATATTGTTGCGGATTCGCGCCCGCCGGCGTGCGGACGGCCACGTAACTCGAATCGCGGCACGTCGCCCACCGGACGGACAATCCAGTCGTGACCCTCTCGGACTAACGCCGGGAACTAGTCATGGGTGGACCTTTCGGTTTCACCGCGATCGTGCTAATCGGCCCCCGCGTGGGATAGGGTTGCTCGCCAAATTCGACCTACCTAAGTACCCACACGGAGGGTAGACCGGGCGATCGTACCTCGCCGCAGGTCGACTTCGGACACGGGCCACTTTAAGCGACCCGTTCCGTACTATCGGGATAACCGAGCGGTGTTATTCGTCGGCCTCGATGGTTCGATTAATTATAGGGGGTTTTAGCCCACGACCAACCCTTTACGTGAAGCAAGATGGAGATTCAATAGTGGAAAAGACGAAGCGAAGCGGGAAAACAGTTCAACAATAAGCACATTTATTTCGCGATGAACGGAAAGCACACATATACAATTACACCAAAAGCAAATGTAATAGAAGAAGAAACACAATATTACACAAAAAGCAAATGCAACAATGCAGATCTAACCGACTACCGGGCACACGGCAACACTTATACAGTTTTACTTCACAGACGGCGCCGACAACACATATTCCCAAAGCAAAAGAAAAGAACCACCCTCCAGGATGAGGGGGGTAGACGGGCCTGCGGCCGAGACCGGGTCGGGCCTACCCGTCTGATGATGAGACGCGAAGTGGCGGTGGTGCCTCAACTCCGCGGGCCTCGCGGACAGTGTCTGGTAGGGGGTGGGAAAGGGGCCCCCTTTGTCGCACTATCTCAGCGCGGGGGGAAACAGGAGGTGGTTGCTGATGCTCGGGGGAAGGAGGATATCACCCTGTCTCGGGTCCCGCAGCGAGCGTCTCCTCCTCGACCTCTGTCACGTTACTGGCCTCTCCCTGTGCAGCTCCCGGCACCGACGCGAGCACCCCCTCGTCCGCCTTCGCCGCCGTCACCTCTCCACAGCTCCGTCTACTCGTCCTCTCCGTCTCCTCTCTTGGCTCGTCCCAACTCTTCACTCTTGACTTCTCCCACTTCTTTCCAGCTCCACCGACGACTCTCTTGAACTCCGCACAACTGAACTTTACTGACGAACGCAGCCGTTTATATAAGCCCCGTGGCTTCGCTCTTTCACCCTTGACCCTCTGCCTCCGACCCTTCACCTCTCTAACTGGCTCCCCATTGGCCCGAGGAAAAGTGGGCGTGAATGCTTTTTGATCCATGTATTAGCATATAGCGACCGCCCTCCAACGCCCTGGAGGCGGGGCCAAATCGCCCCTCGCTCACCGATTGGACAGAACAAAAGTGGGCGTGAGTCGTTTTTGATCCGTTTTCTGCGGAAAGTCCATGATGTTTTTGAACACGCTGCTCGGTGCGCGCCCCGCACGAGTCCAGCATCGGTGCCCACGAGTGGCGTGGGAATGACGGTGATGCGATGGTGGCGAGTTGTGATGGTAAAGGTCGTGGCTGTTGTTGTGAAGCGGCGTTGTGGTTGGTGGTTGTTGTTGTGAAGCGGCGTTGTGGTTGGTGGTTGTTGTGAAGCGGCGTTGTGGTTGGTGGTTGTTGCGAAGCGGCGTTGTGGTTGGTGGTTGTTGTGAAGCGGCGTTGTGGGACGTGGTTGGTGGTGGTAGTAATGGCGGCTGGTCCAAAATAAAGATAGTAAAAGAAAAACGGCTATCCTGAAGAGTCGCAGCCTGACTGATTGACATTTATTCCCTCTAGACAACGGGTTTGGGCCTAACTACACATTTACTTACCGAGATATCTCACCTAAGGGACCTGAATGGTGGTTTGTGAATTTCGTCAACCACAACAATATATATATATGTATATATGAAATATATATATGTATATATGAAATATATATATATGTATATATGAAATATATATATGTATATTTGAAATATATATGTATATATGAAATATATATATATGAAATATATATGAAATATATATATATATGAAATATATATATATATATATATATATATATATATATATATATATATACATATATATATATATATACATATATATATATATATATATATATATATATA
>NC_140973.1:42486011-42528511 GCF_056783735.1 Eptatretus burgeri | reverse complement strand
ATATATATATATATATATATATATATATATATATATATATATATATATATATATATATATATATGTATATATATATATATATATATATATGTATATATATATATATATATATATATATATATATATATATATATATATATATATATATATATATATATATATGTCGGGAAAGTGATGATGTTCACAGCCTCAGCAGGAAATTGCCTGCCCTACAATTAAAGTCAGTCTGTGTTCCACTACATCTCCGGCTGTCCTGACGGCCCCACAGGAGACCTCGCGAAACCCCGAGCCGCATATTGATTGGTTAGAAAGTGCCGGGGTGGAGTTAAATCGCAATCCGAGCGCGTGCGATTGGTGGATGGAGATGGGGGCGTGACTGCCCCACCAGCTGTTCCGCTTGGCGGAGCGGCGCGGGCTGAGAGTCTGCGAGCAAGGCTGGCAGGGAACCTGTCCGTGGTACAAACGTGGGGCGCTCCACGAGAATGGCAGGAAGGGAGGGAACTCAGGATGTGGGGTGAGGCGTCTCTCGGTGCCCAGCAGGAAGGAAGTACAGGATTCTGTGCAAGAAACGCGAAGACACCCTTCACGGTGAGTGGTGACTCCAGCAGCAGAGAAGACGCGATTCTGTCAGAGAAGCTTTCTGTGAAGCGCACACGCTCAAGAACTCCAGAGGAGCCTGAAGAAAACGAATCGACTTGTCGTCTGCGATTTTCACTCACGTAAGTCGGTCGGTATTTGGCGGGAACGCGCACGAGGATTTATTCTGCTGTTTTGTTTTGTTTATTTATTTTCATTCCGAAGGTTTTAATTGATCCCCTGAGAGCGCGTTGTGTCCACGCGGCGCTCCTGATATGACGGCCTGCTGGTGCTTGTTTACATCGTCTCGGCTTCAATTGTGTTCAAATCCCAAGTTTATCGGAAAGTTTTTTTTTTAAGCAGAAAAGCGTGTGAAAGGTGAGACCGAATGGAGGTGAACGACTCCATGTGAACGCCGTGTTTTTAACACAGGTAATTCCATATTTATAGCTGATGTTAAAATTTAATGCGCAATGTGTTTGTGAATCGTGTTTCATGGCTTGAAGATGTTTTTTTTTTTTTTCTTTATTTTTGTTTTTGTGAATAATATATTTTTGTTTCTGAGAGGATTTGAGCGCACAGTCACCGCACGTGCGCCTCCTTCAAGTTCCATCTGTTGCTCATTTCCCGCTCGATGTGCTGTTGCGTCGACAAGCGCGAGTCCCCAGTCCGCTGGGGACATTTCCGATTGGTTTAATTACTCGGTAGCATATGTTACCCACTTTTACCTCGATTGTCACGACGATGGACTCTGGCTCACTGTGACCCCCTCCAACGCACGTGACGTCACAATGCAATGGCTTGTTTCATAATTGTTATTTTATTTTCAAACAAAAACAGCCGTGGTGGTTCTGACTTGAAAAGTGGGAAGTGTATTTTTTCCATGTGGTGATAACGTGGAGTTCGTGCATCTCTAGTCCCTCCCTCAGGTCTTGGAAGCTTTTGCGATGCGTGTACGTGTGTACCTATTCCTATTGTTCCATCCAACAGCATGATGTGGAGGTAGCACACCTGGGAGCTATCTTACTACAAATCCAAACTATTTATAAAATTGAGGTTTTACTGAAGAATGTACACATCCAACAAGGTGGCACAGACATTCTAGTGCGATTGTCTCTGAGATGTCTACTCCGAGTTTGATTCCCGACCCGACGATAAACTATCGGTTTGGTGCTTCGTATGAAGAGTGCTCCATCGCACTGCGCCATCCCTCGGATGGACCTTAAGCTGAGCGTCCCCTCTGCTCGAGTTAGTTTGTGGTCGTTAAATACCCCTTGTGGTGTCTTTTGTGAAGGGTGGGCGAATTATCACTGGCACGCTGAACAAGTTCAAAATTCCTACACAAATTGCCTTCAGTCAGACGTCTGGCCTGGCCAACCGTTTCTTGAAAGGCTTGGGTCAAAAACTTTCCCCGGTCGACCATAAGAAGGTGGGAATAAATGTAACTACTGTATCACTTAAGTAGTAGATATCCTCATTTTCACTCCACAGACTGAGGTACACCTGTGCACTTTCCTCCAATCACAGAACTCCTGAAAGTCATCTCTCGCCATCGATTCTGGCACCTGATCATATATAATAGGATCGATGTGCCCAATAAGCATGGTCAATGTAATAAAAATGTGCTTGGCATGTACCTCTTGAGAATGATCCGTCTTCGCATCGTTTCGCTCCCTATTGAAAAATCTGTGTGTAGATGTAAAAACAATCTGGCTGCACGGCCATCTCGCAGCAAACTAAATGGTTAACGATCCCCAAGCAAGCAATTTAAACACTGATTTATGGCCTTCCTGGGTGTGCTTTGCATTGTTTTGTTGCAACTCAATTCTTTTGAACGGAGTCAAGGTTACCTCCTCTAGCGGAGCTCTCTGCCTTGATATTCACGACAGTAAAGGATTGTGCATCCAGTTTTCCACGGCATTAAAAATGACAGGCAATTTCAAAATAAATATCTCCCCTCGTGGAAGTGGTAAGATGCTTCCGGTGTACCCCCGGCCACCACCCCCCCCCCCACCCTTTTAATTGGCAAACAGAAAATGCAAATTTAAACTGTGTTTCACTCCTTTGCCAGCATCACCATGTATAAATACAGGTCGTGCCTGCTCGTAGATTAAAAAGGACTGCCTTTAATATCCCCCCCCCCCCCGCCCCCAAAAGGAAAAGCAGAGAAGCATATAGCCTTTAAAATATCCTTGAATTAATCGCAAGTGCAAATTGTAAGAGGTGTGCAAGTTCACGCGCAAGACTTGTCTGTGCTGGGGTTGTATTGCGCCATCGCCCCGACACTCTTCAACCTCCATTTCAAAATGGTGATTGAGAGCTGCCGAGAATGGTGCCAACTCTTTGGAGTAAACAGTGGTGGACAAGTATGTGAAGCATACCAAAGACAAAGCTGCTGATAGCTGGTGCACAAGGGGAGGATGAGGACTGCTTATGGCCAACGTATGGGCACATCATCGGAGAAGCCAATGGGGCAGTGACTGACTTTCGATACCTGGCGATAATCATCGAAGCGCAGGGAGACGTCATGAAGGAAGTAGAAGTCTTGTTTACCTGTGCCTTGAGAGTGTTTGGAGCCCTCGAGAGACCCGTGTTCAGGAACATCAATAAATTATTTGAGGATGATAAGATTAGTTCACTGTGCCATAGTGCTTTGTGTACTGCACATTTATGGAGCTCGGACATGGGCCAAAAATATAGATACCTACAGGAAGATTGAGGTGTTCCACAATTGGTGCTTCTGAAGCATCGTGGGCATCACCAAGGCTGAGCAGTGGACAGGGTTTATCAATAGTGTAGTGTATAAGTGGGGAGTCTGTTTAGGACAGAAGCATCACTCGAAGATCGTATTGGCAGCTTGGAGACTGTTGTTAAGGTCATCTTGCTCTGATCAACAATGATCACATCCACAAGAATCTCTTGTTTCAGATGTTTTTTTTTGTCTACAATGTCGAGGCTTGTATGAGAGCTAACACACAACGCACAGCAAGGAGGGGGGCATGAGACAAGAGGGGCAGGAGAGGGAAGGACGCAACAGTGGGGACACAGAGACATTAGGAGATCTGTGGAAGGGAGAGGGATGGGGCGGGGAACACGGGGTATACAAGATGGACATTACAGACACTTTCAGGAAGGAAAGCAGGGAATTTGAAGGAGGTGGGTTTGGGGTGGATTAGCGGGGGTAGAAAAGATTGAGTTTTGGGATGGGGGAAATATGAGGTGGTGGTGAACGGCTGTTTTGAAGGCCTGGAGGGAAGAATGGGATTGCAGAGAGTATGGGAGCTTATTCCAAAGGAAGGAAAAAAGAGTGAAGGTGAGCAGTGATTCCTGATTTTGGTAGTTTTACCAGAAGGGGGTTGCTGTATCAAGATGATGGTTGCTCCAGTATCACCCATTGCACCAAAAAAGTGGAGACAGACATGTAGAAACAAGATGCTGCTGCCAGTAAAATGGACAAATACCAATGCACTTTCTAAACACATGGCATGTGACACCATCTTCTTACAGTAAATGTTCCATATCGCAAACTTCCTTGCTGTTTTTTAATAGTAAGAGGGTTTCTTGTGTTCTTTATTTCAACACCACATATCTCTGTAGGACCTACAGAAGGCTCATAGAGTTTTTTGGTATAATGTATATGGAATGGCCACATCCGAAGTTTTATTATTTTGTATGCAGCCTGTGGCCGCTGGTTGCATCATTGCTGGGAGCACGGCTGTGCCGCTGATGCAGTGTCCCCTGTCCTGTTTCCAGTAAGCCGGCACTCTTTTTGCCAACCTCGGAAGGATGACAGGCTGAGTCAACCCACCTGGTGTTATTTAACAGCACAACAGGGGCTCAAACTCAAGACCCTAAGATTGTAAGCCAACAACCTTAACTGTCAAGCCAACACCAGGCTTCACATCTGAATAATAGCAGAGGATATGCATGTGATACAGGTCAAAATATCAAAAGGTTGTCAGGGTATTAGCAAACCATCATTGCATAAAGTTGTGTCCAGATGTTAATTAGTTTCAGCATCCACAGCTTACACATGCAAGCATGGAAACGGCCGTAAAATGATGATGATGATGATCCACACAGAGAAAGGTGGAATGCAAGCATGATTTGAGAGAGATGGAGTCACCAAGACGGCAGTGTAATGATGATGGTGAAAAAGGGTATTTCCACAATCACTGGCAAAAAAATACAGTCCCATCTCAGGCCTTGGAGTCAGCGGCGGTGGTGATGCAGTATGAGGACACAACGCCATCTGAAGATTGTGCTCAGAGCACTTGCTGTGCTATTTCAGCACAACCAGCTTCACCACAATCGTGGCTTCTGAGCAGCAGAACAACACAACTCTGATCACAAACTGTGCCATCCCATACAGGTGAACCAAACCAAATTATTGTTTTCTTATACACTCACCTCCTCATGTCACCTGTTCCATACCAACAAACATATTCTCAGATTTCTCTCACTCACTCACTCACTCTTCCTTTATCAACATCCATATCCATCGTTCTCCTTCTATCAACCACCCTTGCACAATCTCCCTCGCTCTCTCAATCCCTCACTCATTCTCCCTCTCTCAACCTCCCTCACTCACCCTCTCTCAACTGTCTCACTCTCTTAGTGACTCAGTGACACAACAGTCTCCAAACTGCCAATAGGATCTTCGAGTGATGCTTCTGTCCTAAACAGACTCCCCACTTATACACTACACTATTGATAAGTGAGACCACTGTCTTCTGAACCTCGTCATCTCACTGGTCTCCAACACAGACTAAACTCCAACTTCTTGTCTCAAACTCACTCTATGCTAACATCCTCCAACCCACTCCTGCACTCTACCCTGCCACTTTTTATTCCCTGCTGCTCCAAGCTTACAGGAACCTTTTGTGTCTCAAGCCAATCAGGGGAATTGTCCTTAGTGACTCAGCTCATAGACTTCATTTTGTGATTCTTCAAGAATGAAAGTGAGGCCTTCCAAAGCTACCTCACTCTTACAGCATACAGAAGAAATGTGAATTCCAGGGAAACTAATCGGAGCTGGATGGAATAGGTCTCATTTTGGATCAGATTTCTGTTTGTACTGGTTCATCTTCCACATCCTTCTCTGGTCCATTGTAACCTTAACCAACAAGATACCTGAACACTAAACTATGCAAATATTCTTATGCATTTACAGAACATCTCCAACATTGTGTGCAGAGCAAACCTGGCAAAGCAATTCTCCCCCAAAATAATACATAGTTTGAAAAAAAAAATCACACAAACTTTTCATTCGTCAAAATGTAACTTCATTTTTGGATGTATTTGCAACTTGTCTGTATCAATATTTTTAAAATTCTTTGAGTTGTATGGATTTTCTTTCAAGTAATCTTATTTTTTTTTTCACAGGTCACAAAACTGGAGCAATTCCTGAGTCCTAGTGATTGAATTTATAGATGCACCAGATTATCCCATGCAGGGCTTTCCATGAAGTGCAACAACCCCTCTATATTTTCACACACACCGAGATAACAATGACAACAACCCCTCAATTTTGCAGTTATGCTTTCCAACAAGGAGGGTATCTCTTATCTATTAAGAAGCCTGTTATGTCTCTTGTCTTTATTCTCATAAAATTGTTTTGAATGCTTTATTCTTTATTCTCAATCACTCTCAATTTGGCCTGCACCTTGGTTGGCTAGAAAAGACATTAATTGCTTCTCTCACAATTTGGGGGTGGTTGCAATGACATTTGGTGTACTACCAAAAGCCATGACCATGACGACCTGCCATACCAGTTCCTCGCTCCAACAATGAAAGTTGCTGAAACTCCTCCCCCCTCTTTTCAATTGGTGTCCATTTCTGAGTCCATCAGGCAATTGTTGGTGACCAAAATACAAATCTGTACTCCTACCCAATAAGGTTCAACTACCAACATCTCATTTTGAATCCCTTGCATTTCTCATGCTAAAAAGCTATGACCCATGATTGGTGCTATTCCCCAACTACCAATAGTTAAATTGATTCTAGTAATGCAATCCCCTCCCCCACCCCCCAATGTTCTCCCTTCCCTCCCTTCTCAACCCCCCCCTTAATTCCTTCCCTCATACTTTAGGAACCATTTTTGCTGTCAGTAACAACACTCATCTTCATGTCCATTGCTACATGGATATTACACTTTTTTTTTTTTTTTTTTTTTTTTTTTTTTTAACCATAGGTGGAGACATCCCGCTATATTCCCAACCCAGCATCATCTTTCATGTTCAGCCATGTTTAATTCATCAAAGGCTTAAACCCAATTAACAGTCGACGATTTCAGCTTTTTCATGAAATGTTCTCACTTGATCATTTTTCATGTTATTTCAAGAAAAAAAAACAGTCCACAGATTTTGTATTTAGGTAGGATCTACCTTATACCTTAAAGGACTCACTGCTTGCAGTTGAATTAACTTCACCCTGTGCTTGTGTGAACTCATTCTTCAATCAATAATGTGTACTTTATAATTTACTGCGGTTGTACCTCCTGATCACTGATTTTAGTTCATCAACCATAAAATTGTTCAAGTTGGGCATTATTCGCATCAAATTTAGTCAATAATTTCCCAAGACAATGCACCTTCATAAAGCGTATGTTTTCCAATTGCCTTCATCTGTTGCAGGTTGCTTTGTTTGTACCTTCCGCATTACCAACTAATACTTGTCACATTTTTAGCACTGGTTTTTTTGGTCATTTAAATTTTTTCAATCATTCCTATATCTGTGTAAGTGGTCAAATAGTGTGTGGACTGCAAATGGTCCTGATCTGATCACGTAGCAAGCAAAGCTTGCCTCCAAAATCAGCCGCAGATTGGGCAACCTCTATCGATCCATATATTTTCTTTGAAAATCGGAGCTATTCAAAGTCGACAAGGTTTTTGTCTGTAGCTCAATGAAGTACTGTTCTCTGCCATAGCCTTGCACCCCAACATCACATCTGTCTCTCCTGGATTCTGTGGCATCTGAAGCTCTCCCAAGTATTGCAATCTCCATTGATGAAGCAGAAGCACAAGGTCTATCCACATTGCAGGCAGGTCAGTGGTCTTGGTTTTTTTGTAACCACTTCTTCTTGAATAACGCTACCTGTGCTCTCCCAGTCCTCTGACCCTACTTATTTCCTCCAGGTTGCAGCCACTTTTTTTTTTTTGTGTTCCTTGTCGAGGCTCGTATGAGAGCTAACGCACAGCAAGGGGGGTGGGAGTGGGAAGGACAAAACAGTGGGGAACAGAGACATTAGATCTGTGGAAGGGAGAGGGATGGGGTGGGGAATATGAGGAATACAAGATGGACATTACGGGGACTTTCAGGAAGGAAAGCAGGGACTTTGAAGGAGGTGGGCTTGGGGTGGATTATCGGGGATAGAAAAGATTGAGGATTGGGATGGGGGATGATAAGAGGTGGTGGTGAACAGCTGTTTTTTAAGGCCTGGAGGGAAGAATGGGATTGAATAGAGTGAGGGAGTTTATTCCAAAGGAGGAATGAAAGAGTGAAGGTGAGCAGTGATTTTGGTAGTTTTACCAGAAGGGGGTTGTTGGCGGACCTTGAGCGCAATGCGGAAATGTGGGGAGAAATCGCAGAGAGAGCGGGAATGAGGTGTTAGAAGACAGAAAGACCACCGACCTGCCTGCGGTGAGAGAGTTAGAGGCCCAAGGACTCTGCCTCATCGCGGGAGAGGCCAATGATTCGAAATACCTTGGTTTCCATAGCGTGAAGCCGAGAAAGGTGGGTGGCAGGGCAACCAGCCGAGAGGGGAGAGCAGTACTCCATCAGGCTGCGGACGAAAGTTTTGTAAGTGGTCAAGAGCTCAGGTGGGCCGAGGAAGGACTTTCCATGGCGGAGGATTCCCAGTTGGCGATTGGCTTTGGAGGCCAGGTTTGAAATGTGGCTTTCCTGGGAAAGATCATGGCAGATAGTGAGACCCAGAAGCTTGAAAGAAAGTACTTCTTCCAGAGGATAGTTGAGAAAGTAGATTGGGGTGGGGGGGGGGGGTTCCAAATGGTCCTTTCAGAGAGACATTGTGAGAGTGTGAGATTTGCTCGGATTGAAAGACATATTCCATGTGTTGGACCAGTTTGTGATTTTACCGAGATCTGCAGTGAGCGAAGAAGCTGCTGCATGCCGGTCTGAGGGATGACAGATGGTACAGCAGAGGGTGGAGTCATGAGCAAAGAGATAAAGAGGATTTTCCACAGAGTCGGAGAGATCATTGATGAAAACCAGAAAAAGAACAGGGCCCAGAATGCTACCTTGAGTAACTCCAGCCTGGACAGGAAGAGGGGGTTGAAAGAACCCCATTTAGGGCCACACGTTAAATGTGACAGGAGAGGAAGTCTGCAAGCCATGAGTGGAGATGGCCTTGGATACCATAGGAAGAGAATTTGGTGAGCAGGGCAGGGTGCCAGACCTTGTCAAAAGCACGTGATATGTCTAGGGATATGGCTCTGATTTCTTGTCCGTCATTGAGGACCTCCATCCATTGTTGAGCAAGAGCAGAGGAGCAGGGTTTAGGACACGTGGGCTGATGCCATCTGGACCAGTGGAAGAATCTGAGTCGAGGTTTGACAGCAAGCTCTCCACCTTGTCAGGAGAAAAGGACACAGAGTCCAGGGACAGTTGGGTGCGACTGGGTAAGGTGGGTCGAGAAAGCGATGGGTTTTGGACACAAGATTTCGATGCAAACACCGAGTTTAAGCATTCAGCCTTTTCACGTGCAGTATCAGCAGTGTGGCCATTTGAGATAAGGGAGGGGATGGAGGGGGAACATACACCAGAAACAGATTTGATTAGATGCCACCAGGATTTGGAGGAGGGAGAGAAGAAAGTTCAGACTTGTTTCTTCCAGAAACTCCCTTCAGATCAAACTTCCAAAATCCAGACTGACTGCACACCTCAACTTTTATTCCTCACTTCTCCTGTCAATGGAACCACCTTCCAAATGTTGTTTTGTCTCACTCTTCCCTCAAGGGATTCGTGCATGCAGTTCACCACCATGTCTTAGCATCTCCAATATTCTGTCCCATAGTCTTAAGTACCCCCATTAATCTTACCCAACTCGACCATCTTGCTAGTATCAGTGTTTCCTCCTCTCCAATTCCTCTTATCCTCTTCGTGAATTCCCTTGATGTTTGTATCACTGTCAGATCCACATTTCTCTTCCATGAGACTAATTCCTGTATATTCAAAAAAGGTGCAAAAACTGATCCCTCCAACTACAGACCAATCAGCCTGCTCCCAATCGCGAGCTTTCGAGCATCCCACACTACTCACCAAACTCTCTTCTTATGGTATCCAAGGCAATCTCCACTCATGGCTCACGGACTTCCTCTCCTGTCACAGTCAATGTGTGGCTTTTAATGGAATTCTCTCATCTCCTCTTCCCATCCAGGCTGGAGTTCCTCAAGGCAGTGTTCTTGGCCCTGTGCTTTTTCTGTGTTTAATCAATCAGGTCAGGTCAGGTATGGGAGCATGTGCCAGAACAGCGCGTCGCTGCGTCCACTTTCCGCCGGTACTCCAGGGGCCTCCGTCTGGCCATCCCTCAGGCAGATGCCAGGCCCATCCCCATCTCCTTGAGATGATGGTCAACCTGCTGCAACCACGAGGCATGTGGTCGGCCCACTGGCCTCCTCCACTCATGAGACTCCCTTGCTGAGAGAATCTGGTGAGCAGGATCAGCGTCAGGAAAATGAGCCACATGTCCATACAGCCGCAACTGACGCTTACTGACTATGCAGGTAACAAATCTCATCCGAGTTTTCTCAGCAACCGCTCGTTGGACACAAAATCCGACCAGCGATAGCCAAGGATTCTCCGAAGAGACCTGGTAGCAAAGGAATTAAGTCTCCATCTCAGATCCTTGGTCAGAGTCCAAGTCTCGCATCCATATAGCAAGACTGGAAGTACCAAGGACCTGAAGACTCGGACTTTAGTCCTCCCGCACAGGTACCGGCAGCGCCACACCCCATGATCCAGTGAATCCATGACTCCCCAGGCCTGACCCAGACATCTATTGACCTCTGACTCACAGCCAGCAGAGACATGAATATCACTGCCAAGGTAAGTGAATCGCTCCACGACCTCAACATCCTCACCACAAACAGACACAGACAGGACAGCAGCATCCAAGATGTCACCGAAAGCCTGGATCTTAGTTTTGACCCAATAAACCCGTAATCCCAGCGGCTCCGAACTCCTCATTCAACACCTCGAAGGCCTCCAAAAGGATGTCTAAAGTCTCCGCAAAGATGACTGCATCATCTGCAAAATCAAGGTCCAAGATCTTGACATTCCCAAACGATGCACCGCAGCTAGATCTCTCCGACATCCTCCCTAAAATCCAGTCCATACAAGTGCTGAAAAGTGTGGGGGCCAGTACACACCCCTGACGAACTCTAGTAACAACTGGAAATAAGTCAGAGATGGTACCACCACACTTCACAGCACTCTAGGTACCAGAGTAGAGTTCAGACATCAGATCGATCAGTTTTGGTGGCACCCCACGAAGACCAAGAATCCTCCAGAGGACATCCCGATTCACTGAATCGAACGCTTTACAGAGATCAACATAGGCTGCAAGCAGCCCCTGCCGAAACTCTCATCTGTGTTCGGTGAGGACACAAAGGGCAAGGATACGGTCAATCGTTGACCTCTTTGGTGTAAAGCCTGACTGCTCCGGACGCTGGTGCTCAAGCAGATAGTGGTGAACCCGATCAAGAATTATCCGAGCAAAGACCTTGCCCGGCACTGAGAGCAGCGTCACCCCTCAGTAGTTGTTGCAGTCTTGGCGATCACCCTTCCCTTTCCAGAGAGGGACAACAAGGCCCCTCTTCCAGTCAGTTGGGATGA
Source organism: Eptatretus burgeri (assembly GCF_056783735.1). Taxonomy (NCBI): domain Eukaryota; kingdom Metazoa; phylum Chordata; class Myxini; order Myxiniformes; family Myxinidae; genus Eptatretus; species Eptatretus burgeri. The sequence goes on along the minus strand of NC_140973.1, from coordinate 42,517,081 downwards.
TGCCTGTGTTCCAGGCAGAGCACAAAACTGCATGCAACGACATGAGTGCAGCAGTTCCACCAGCTTTGAGAAATTCAGCATGGATGCCACAGATCCCTGGAGCTTTGCCCCATTTCAACTGGTTCACCGCAGCCCGTGTTTCCACAAGCGAAGGTGGACCACAGTTGATTCGAGGGTCAGCAACAGGGATTGTAACACCCTTGACGTCCAACTCGACAGCTGGGGGATCAGCCTGGTACAACCGCTCAAAGTAACCGGCCCAGCGGGCCTTCACTTCAGACTCCTCTGTCAAGAGCCTACCACTCTCCGCTCGAACTGCAGTGCTCCGAGGGATGGGCTTGGATGAACGCAATGCGCGAATTCCCCTGTAAGCAGGACGAGAATCACCTGTCCACAGGTGATTATCTACCCCCTCACAGATTCCTCGCACATAGGCCTCCTTGTCCACCCTCAGTGCACGTACAGTTTTATGCCTCAGCTCCCTGAACAGCTCAGCTCTGCCATTCAGCCTGGCCCTGCGACTCTGATCAATGGTATCCAGTGTCCCTTGAGAGACAAAATTCTTCTTTGCCCTGCGGTGAGCTCCAAGACATCCACCGGCAACATCAAGGACGGTTGTCTTGAAGGCGCTCCACAACTCTTCAGGACCCCCCAAAGCACCCAGACCCCCCAAGTGTCCACTCAGCCTGTTCGCAAACTCCTCAGCTACTCTCTCATCCCTGAACTTGCCAACATCCAGCCTAGGCTGGGATGGTATCATTCTCCAGGATTTAAGGTGCAGCTTTAGAGTTGCGACAACAACAAGCCTGTGGTCAGTATTGAGGAACTGAGCACTCCGGTAGACCCTGCAGTTCTGGATCATCCTCCAACGACCGTCAATGAGGACATGGTCAATCTCCTTTGCCACACCACCAGCGTTGGAATACCAAGTCCAGCGATGAGCTTGTGGGCGCTGAAACCATGAACCAGCCACCCTAAGTCCATGACTTCTTGCAAAGTCAAGGAACTTAGTGCTATTCTGGTTCATAGTTCCTGACCCATGGGGACCAACACACACCTCATAACCATCCCTATCAGTTCCAGTCGATGCATTGAAATCCCCCAAGACTGGAAGTGTATCTCGTCTGGGGCACTGATCAACCACAGACTCAAGCTTGGCGTAGAATGCATCCTTCACGGTGAGATCACTCGCCTCAGTCGGAGCATAAACAGAGACCAGGGAAATGACACCTAAGGAGTGACGAATCCTTAATGTCATAATACGCTCGTTGTCCGGTGTTACCTCAATTATCATTGGGGTCAGCTTATTGGACACAGCTACAGCAACTCGTTGGGGATGGTAACCATCAGAGCGACCAGACCAATAGTAGGTGTAACCACCCACCATTATCTCGCCACAATCCGGTCTCCGAACCTCAGAGAGAGCTGCAATCCCGATGTCCAAACGCTTGAGCTCAGATGATAACAGAGACAGGTGATCATCCTCTCTTAGCGATAGGACATTCCAGGCACCCACCCGAAGGGACCGCCTCAGGTTAACCCAAGGAGGCCGCCGTCTGGTGGACGACACCTCAGCACCACTTCAACACGCTCTCCCGCAATCTGACCCAGGGATGTTACCCCATGGTTTCCCTCCTATCATCAAAGATCGGGGGTCCCGAAGGCTTTGCCCCAATCTCGTCATCCGGTGAGCTGCCCTGCGAAGGGAAGCTGCACAGGAGGTACTCCCACGGAGTGGGTTTTCAGATTTTTTTGCGTTTTTGCATTTTGCGGAATGAAGGGTTTTACGGTGGCCGGAGTGCAAATCCTGCCACCAACCTCCTAATGAAAGTTACCCAACTGCAGGAGGACGTCCGCAGACACAGTTGGGCACTAGATATGGATGGCCGTTGGCTCACAAAGAGCTCCTCCGCCCTTTGACAGGTTTTGTTTTTAATCCTGCTGGGTGTCCATATCCAAACACCCTCCTCACCAGAAAACCTGGTGGGGGAGACGGTTTCGTCGCCGCCAACACGACCATGGAACAGGTTAGTACAGGTTTACATGGTACCTGTAGCAGGTCACAGATCGAACCTGACCTGACACTAATCAATGATCTCTCAGATTCCCCAGAAAATCCTCTTTGTCTCTTTCCTGATTACTCTACCCTCTGCCATACCATCTCTCATCTCTCTGATGGGCAGGCAGCAGCCTCTTCTCTCTCTCTGCAGACCTGGATAAAATCACAAGCTGGTCAAACACTTGGAATCATCATCATCATCACACCATTTGTAAGCCTTTATCCCTGAGCAGGGGTCAGTTTTTTTTGCAGGCTCCAATCATGGTACCCTTTCTTGTGGCAATGTTACGGCCGGATGTCCTTCCTGATGCCAACCCTTTTGTCGTCTTCAACCCTGCAGGCATAATTACCAGTATACTGGTGCTCATTTCGCTGACCTTCGGAAGGATGACAGGCTGAGTCAACCCCCCCCTGATGCTAACTCAGCAGCCAGCGGGGCTCGAACTCCAGACCCCAAGGATCCCAAGCCACCGCCTTAACCACTGAGCCACACCAGGCTCATGGTCAAACACTTGGAATATGTCTTTTCAATCCTGACAAATCTCACACCCTTACCATGTCTCTCCAAAAGGACCATCTGGAACCCACCCCCCTTCCTCCCCCATCTCCTCTCTCAACAATATCCTTGAAGAAGTCTTTTCATTCATGGTTTTGGGTCTCACTATCTGCCACAATCTTTCCTGGGATAGCCACATATCCAAGCTGGCCTCCAAAGCCATTTTCCAACTGGGCATCCTATATCGTGCAAAGTCCTTCATTGACACATCTGAGCTTCGAACCATTTACAAAGCTTTCATCTGCAGTCTGATGGAGTACTGCTGCACCCTCTCAGGTGATGCTCCTGCCTCGCACCTAGCTCGACTTCACGCTGTGGAAAGAAGGCTTTTAAGATCATTGGTATCTCCCGCGATGAAGCTGAGCCTTTGGGTCTCTCACTCTCTCACCGGAGGCAGGTCAGTGGTCTTTTTGTCTTCTCCAGTCTCCTCTCCAGCCTTGACCCCTTGCTCTGTCTGTGATTTGCCCCCCTTATAGTTCATCAGGACACTTAAGATCTGCCAAAAACCCCCTTCTAGTGAAACTGCCAAAATCAAGAATCACTGCTCACCTTCACTCATTCATTCCTCTTTTTCCCTGCCTCTGGAACAAACTCCACACTCTTCAATGTCACTCCCCCCAGGTCTTCAAAAGAGCTGTTCACCACAATATCATATCTTCCCCAATCCACAACCTTGATCTTTACTACCCCCGTTAATCTATGCCAAATCCACCTCCTTCAAATTCCCTTTTTCCTTCTTGAAAGTCCCTGTAATAACATCTTGTTTACCCTGTGTTACCCACCCCATCCCTCTCCCTGCAACAGATATCCTATTGTCTCTGTTCCCTCACCATTTTGTGCTTCCCTTTCCCACCCCTCTTGTCTCCTGCCTTGTTCTACGTTTCTGTGTATTCGCTCTTTCACGAGCCTTGACTTGGTATTAAAAAAACCGATTCTTCCCAGACAATTCTTAGATCACGACTGTGACATATTGGTTACCCAATATCTCAGAGATAAAACTAATTAATTCCAGCCCTGCTTTACGAACTTGTCATTAGCCATGTTTAACTCCATCTCAAATACATTTGCATTCCAACACACTGGCTCTGACTGCATGGACATTTCTACCTTAACCACAGATGATATATCCCTTTGCACTTCATTAGTCACAGTTATGTGCTCTCTCAGTACACCAAGTGGAACATTTACTTTGTTAATCCTGGCAACACCTTAAGCATTTAACAATAAGTAGCGAATAATCTGTCTTTAATTCCCCTCAATACATGGATGGAATAATTTGTAATACAACACACTTTTACTCAGAGAATTTTCGTGACCCCCCCCCCCCCCCAAAGGAAGGGTGTGCTTTGGAAAGGTGAATGAGGGTACAAATTATCATGAGTGTGGATGGTGGATGACTTGAATGGATAGAGAACAACCATCTTGAAGGTCGTGTAACTGGCAGCTGTTGCAACAGCCGCATCAAACGAAGGCATTGGAGATGCATCCATTGTAGATCAGGAGATAAGAAAATTAACTCGATGTTTGGTGTGTGTGGTTGATGCAAGGGCTCCCAGTTTGAATCTCATTCTTTGACCATACTCGGTGGTGTAATAGTAAGTGCATTCTTTCTGAGTTTGGGAGTTTGTGGCTCAAACCCTGGGTGTATTATACCAAAGACTGAAAAAGGTACGTGCTGTTTCCTTGCTTGCCACTCAGCATTTTAAAAGAATAGAGTTTAGACAAGCAATCATTGTGCAGGCTTAATGTACCAACTGGCCTCCTTCAGCATTGAGGTTTCTTGTTAGGAAACTCATTATTATTACAAAGTGCCAGGCTCTTATCATACATTTCTGGCATGATTGAATGTCAAATCAAGTAGTTTCAGCATCTGCATTGGATATGAAAGTGGAAGTAGTGAAGGTTTGGAAGAGATCGGGTTTCAAAGATGGTGATGTCCTCGCTGAAAACGTGTTATTGGCCAACACAGGCAGAAAACACAGCATCAACTCAGGTCTTGGAATCAGTATTTATGATGTGACACGGGTACAACAATATTTCACAAGATACAACAATATTTAAGACTTGCACTGGGATCATGGATATGCCCAAGCAACTGTGCCAATGTTTCAGCTTCACATGCTTGTCTGACAGTCCAACACAACCTTAGAAAAAAAATCCAATCCACAAGGTTTATCGGTGCTCTGCACTCTAATTGGTAAGCGTTAAGTAAGAAAGCAACACGTACCATTTTTTTTAAATCTGGTATAACTAAGCCAGGGTTTTATGTACGTGATGTTGGTGTCATGTCATAGATTCAACGTGTTTCTTTGGTTGAAGTTGTTATTATTATTATTATTATTATTAACACTCGTAGGAGTTGTGACCGCTGGTGTAGTAACTGGAGTAAAATTGAGTGGCAAGAAATTGAAAGGTGTACCCGAGTTGGCTCGATTATGATGATGATGATGAAGATTATTATTATGATGATATATATATATATATACATATATACAGTGCCAATAGAAAGTCTACACACCCTTTCAAAATTTTCACCTTTTATTGCCTTATAGCCTGGAATTGAATTGCATTAAAACAGACTTTTTCCACCTTTATTTACACATCATAACCCACAACTTCCAAGTGAAAAACAAATTCTACAAAATTCATTAAAAATACAAAACTAGAATATCTTGGTTGGATGTGTCCACACCCCATATAATATCAATTGTAAGTTAGCTCAGGTGTAATCATCCATCCATCCATTGTGACCATACTCTGTGTAGTGTTGGTGCTGCCTAAGCAGTCTCCTTAGCTATTGGGTACAATACTGGACGTGTCACCACGCCGACACAGGACACCAGCAAGCTAGCACTCATTTTGCCATCCTCAGAAGGATGACATGCAGAGTCAACCCCACCTGTTATTAATTCAACTGAGAGGGGTTTGAACTCAGCATCTTAGGATCCCAAGCCCACTACCCCAACCATTAAGCCAACACCAGCCATTGGTGTAACTAATTGCACTTCAAGTTAATTGGCCTCCACCTGTGTTAAATTGTAGTGATTCTGATTATTTCAGAATAAAATCAGCTGTTCTTGTAGGTTTCCTCTGCTGGGTCGTCTATTTCACAGCAAAGACTCAATCATGGGACCCAAGGAGCTTTCAAAAGAGCTCTGGAATAAATTTAAGGAAAGGCATAGATGAGGGGATAGGTATAAAAATATTTCAAAGCCCTTGAATATCCCTTGGAGCACAGTCAAGACAATCATTAAGAAGTGGAAGGTGAAAAGTACCACCAAGATCCTGCCTAGATCAGGCTATCCCTCAACTGGATAACCAAGTAAGGAGGACACTGATCAGAGAAGCCACCAAGGAGTCAATGGGAACTTTGAAAGAGCTACAGGCCTTTATAACAATGACTGGTCACTGTGTGCATGTGGCAACAATATCCAGGCACTTCACAAGTCTCGCCTGCACGGTAGGGTGGCAAGAAGGAAACCATTACTCAAAAAAGCCCACCTTGAGTCTCGTTTGAGGTATGCACAAATAAACACTGAAGATTCTGAAGCCATGGGCAAAAAGTTTTGCGGTCTGATGAAACCCAAGATGGAACCTTTTGGCCTAAATGCAAAATTTTACGTTTGACACAAACCCAACACAGCACATCACCCAAAGAATACCATCCCTACTGTGAAGCAAGGTGGTGGCAGCATCATGTTATGGGGATGTTTCTCATCAGCAAGGACTGGGGCACTTGTCAGAATAGAAGGGAAAATGGATGGAGCAAAATACAGACAAATCTCATAGGAAAAGCTGCTGCCCTCTGCAAGAAAGCTGAAATTGGGATGGAAGTTCACCTTTCAGCATGACAACGTCTTGAAGCACACAGCCAAAGCTACACTGGAGTGGCTCAGGAACAAAAAGATAAATGTCTTTGAGGGACCGTCAGAGCTTCAAGCTAAATCCTATTCAAAAATCTGTGGCATGAGTTGAAGATTGCTATCCATCAACATTCCCCATGCAACTTGACTGAGATTGAATAGTTTTGTCCTGAAGAATGGGTAAATAATTGCGCAATCAAGGTGTGCAAAGTTGGGAGAGACCTTTTCCAATCGACTCACCGCTGTAATTGCTGTCAAAGGTGCTTCCATCAAGTATTACCTCAGGAGGGTGGACACTGAGCCAACCAAGATATTCTCGTTTTGTATTTCTAATTTATCTTCTGAAATTTGTGGAATTTGTTTTTCACTTGGAATGGGTTACAATGTGTAAATAAAGGTGGAAAAAGTCTGATTTAACGCAATTTAATTCCATGCTGTAAAGCAACAAAAGGTAAAAAATTTGAAAGGGGGTGTGAACTTTCTATAGGCACTGTATGTGTGTGTGTGTGTGTGTGTGTGTGTGTGTGTGTGTGTGTGTGTGTGTGTGTGTGTGTGTGTATAATATCGTCGTATCATACACACCATCATTTGTATGATTATATCGGGCTTACAAGAGAGCCAAATCCTTGAGTAAAGCTTGTTGATGCTCCTGGCTTTAGAGGTGGTAAAGATGCATTGATAGCGAAAAGCACATTTATTTTCTTTCTTATATTTTCACACAAGAGCTTGCTTTTCCCTTCATCTCTTTTTCATATTCCAGGGATTACAAGAAAATTATGTGCAGGAAGAGGCCATTCAGCTGTCATGCCTGCACCATATAATACCAATACCAGATTTCATAAATCCATCAATACCCCTTCCTTTAGTGTATAGCCTTTTGGCTGCTATACTGGTACTCATTTCACCAACATCAGAAGGATGACGGGCTGAGTCAACCCCCTCGTGTTAATTCGGTGGCCAACAGGGCTTGAACTCAAGACCCTGGGATCCAAAGCCACCACCCTAACTGCGAAGCCAACACCAGGTTTCAATAATCAGGATATGTTATTGATTTTTATGGGGATTAGGGGAGAGGTCATTGTGATATTGAGAATAGTGAAAAGTAGCTTGTATTATATTTAATACATCACCAATAATGCAGAGGTGTGATTACATTGGCTTTGAAACTCTCATCTGTAATTATTAAATGTCAAAAGAAACCTCCATTTTTCTTGCTCCAATGGAAATATCTGTTTATTTTGCACTTTATTATTGCTTTCTTTATTGCATTTATTTTACGCTTGAAAGTATGAGCTGGCGAGATGCTCACACACTTTATTACCGACTGCTATCTTGTTATCTCGTTCCGTCAAGTCATGGCTGACTTCTGGTGACATTCATGATCAAATTTCTCAAAACATCCTCATCCTGCACTGTTTCTCGAAGATCTGGCAAAGACAGCTTAGTTGCAGCCATTACCCCCATCCATCCAGTGCATACAAGGTCTGCCTCTTCCTCTTCTTCCCCAAACCATACCCAGCATGGTTGTTTTCTGCCTGCATTTTGTCTAAAGCATGACAGTTTCTGTCTTGGCATCAGCACTTCTAATATACTCACCTTGTGCCGCTGAGTCAATGCCGACTCCTGGCGACCCTTCAGGTCAGGGCCTGCCAGCTACACCTCTCCTTCCTGGGTGTGCTCTGGCTTTCAAAAGGAATTGGCCACTGTGGCTAATCCAGGTTTAGAATGATTAGCTACAGGAGAAAGGAAATAGCTACATATTTTATTCAAATTTTTTTTTTAGCAATATGAAATAATTTAATTTTAAGGCGGATGTGTGAGTTTGGGTGAGGTTGGTTGGATGAGTGAGTTGGATTGTTCAGATTGGTTGGATGAGTGAGTTTGACGTGTGAGATTGGTTGAATGAATGACCATCAGGGGAGGTGGTGATTGTGAGGGATGGTGGTGGTGGTGGTTGTGATGGTGTGTGTGTGTGGGGGGGGGGGTATGGTCGTTGTGCCTTTAGTAGGTGGTAGTGTGGGGGGGGGGGTATGGTCGTTGTGCCTTTAGTAGGTGGTAGTGGGGGATGGGGTGCTTGTGGACCGGGATTGGACCAACCTCATGCCAGTCAAACTCACTCATCCAACCAATCTCTCACATCAAACTCGCACTTCCAACCAATGTCACACATCAAACTCACTCACACAACCAATCTCACCCATCAACTTCACTCATCCAACCAACCAAAGTCACCCATCAAACTCACTCATCCAAACAAACTTGCACTACTTCTGATTGTGTCAAAACTCACCTGGCAACCACTGACCCAACGAAGCATGTAGCGCCGAGTAGCGCCGAATCATTCCGGACAAAAAAGAAAAAAATTCAAAAAAAATTAAATTAAATTTTGAGACGGGAATCATGCGTAATTTCGGTCGATTTTTTTTTTTTTTTTTTTTTTTTTTTTTTTTTTTTTACTAGAAACTACTTTAAAACTATTAAAGTTAGTATATATAAGCTTGTACGAAATCACGCGCGATTCCCGTAATCAAAACGTACAAAATGGCGGCCATCTTGGCCATCTCAACGAAGGTTGAATTCTGTGCTAAAATCACCCAAAATTCGTTTAAAACTGGTAAAAAAAAACCCACTAAAACATGGATTAGCCACAGTGGCTAATGGGTGGTTTAAAATATTAGCCACAGGTAAGGGAGATTCGCCCTGTGGCGACGTGGCGAGCAGCAGCGCACACCCAGCCTTCACTGCCTCCTTGAGGTCATTGATTTGCATCCCTGTTGCTGACCTCACTTATTCCACCCTTCTTGACCGAGGTCTCCATTTTCTACGAGTTCCATTGACCATTCCTGTCATCAGCGATTTCTCGAGGTTGTGTTGGGACCTCATAATATAACCAAACTAGACCAGCTTCTGGCGGAAGATGATAGCATCTAGCGGAATTGGATGGTCGAGGAAATCCAATCCAGGGAATCCGTAGCATCCGTCACCATTACCACATTTCTCAACCTGTCTCTTTTTGTGGTGGTCCATGTTTCAGCAGCATAGGTTACACGATACGGAAGATGAGTGCACGAACAAGTCGGATCTTTCTTCCAACAGATATCTGTCATTCCGTACCTTCTGCAAGGTCACTATTGTTGTTCTTCCAAGTGTTAACCTTCTGTCAATCACTGCAGCACACTCTCCAGCCACAGTGATCTTAGCCCCAAGAAAAATTAATTATTCTACTGACTCGATGCCATCTCCATCATCCTGGAACTGCTGTAGGTTTGCTGTGGCCATGACCTTTGTTTTTTATATGTTGAGAAATAGTCCTGCTTTTTCACTTTCTTGCTTCACTGCCGTCAGTAATTCTGCCAGTTCTGTTTCAGTCTCAGCCAGCAGAATGGTATAATCCATGTTCCGCAGATTATTCAGACACAAACCACCAATCCTGATCCCCATTTGTTTGTCAATGAGTGCTGATCTGAAAACGATTTAATTGTAAAGATTGAACAGGCAGGACGATAAAATTCAGCTCTTCCTGACTGCCTTTCAATTTCTGAGCCAATCAGTTCCCCCCTGCTCAGTACTGACATGAGCATCTTCCAGTTTTCCACTGCTTGGTTGCAGCAGGTAAGCTTGGTCGTTTGGTGCACCCACCTCTGAGCATCTCCCAGAGTGAATCATGATTGATGGAGTCAAAAGCCTTGCTGTAGTCGATAAAGCAAAGGTACATGTCTTTTTCGCATATGCTACACAGTTCTATGAGCCATCTTTTGTTATCAATGGGATCCCTTGAGCCATGGTGCTTCCTGAACCCAGCTTGTTACTCAAAGTTATGCATTCATAAAATGTTGAAGTATTCTTTGATTTATCTTTCGCAGCACTTTGCTGAAGTGTGAGATTGATGCAATGATTCTGTTATTTTCACAACATCCAGCATCCTCCTTATTGGGCAATGGAATGAAAGACCTTTTCCAGTCAATTGGCCACACCTGTTTCCCAGATTTGCTTGGCAAATTTTGGTCAACATGTCAATGTCTTCCTTCCCAAGTGATTTCCACAGCTCGACAGGGATTTAATCATTCTCAGCTGACTTGCTGTGGCATTATCTTCCAGAGCTTTCTTAACATCACCTTTCTCGATACCAGGTTCTGTGGTGGTCTTCCTGTACTGTAAAGATGGACATGCCATCTTTTTTCTAATAAAGCATCTCAGTATATTCTTACCATCTATTTTTCACCTCTTCCTCTTCAGTTAAGCTTTTGCCATTTGTATCCTTTACTGTGTACGAACCTTCTAGCGATCTTCCTCACATTTTTAGCTGCGTCGCGTTGCGGACGCTGGCTCTAAGAGAGCTCCGTGTTGTTGTTGTTGTTCTTGTTCTTGTTCTTCTTCTTGTTGTTCTTGTTCTTCTTCTTCTTCTTCTTGTTGTTCTTGTTCTTCTTCTTCTTCTTCTTCTTCTTCTTCTTCTTCTTCTTCTTCTTCTTGTTATTCTTCTTCTTCTTCTTCTTCTTCTTCTGGTGAAGACAAAACCTTTATGACGCGGCTCTTGGACACATTTGTCCTTGTTTTTAAATGGTCTCTCATACTGCTTTTTTATGCCACCACCGACGAAGTGCTGGAGGCATTATGTTTTCAGGTTCTCCATCTGTCCTTGTGTTTGTCTTAATTTTCTCCATTTTCTCTGCAACCGCTTATCTGATTGACACAAAATTTTCAACATTGGTGCGATTACTCATGTGGAATGTTTTAAACGATAAATATGACATCATGGGTCACGTGGTGTGGCAGCCATGTTGGGGAAAAAAAACTTTGGACCTCTATATTTCCGAAACCGCTCCATGGAAAAAATTGAAATGTGGAACGTCACGTCTTCTTCTTTTGGCTGCTCCTGTTCGGGGTCGCCACAGCGGATCATCCATCTCCATTTCGCTCTGTCCTCTACATCTTCCATTGTCACATCAATCACCCGCATGTCCACCCTCACCACATCCATAAACCTCCTCTTTGGCTTTCCTCTTCACCTCCTACCTTGCGGCTCCATCCTCAGCATCCTTCTCCTGATATTCCCCGCATCCCTTCTGTGCACATGTCCAAACCATCTCAATCTCGCCTCTCTCACTTTGTCTCCAAACTGTCCAACCTGTGCTGTTCCTCTAATATACTTATTTCTAATCCTGTCCATCCTCATCATTCCCAACGAGAATCGCAGCATCTTTACCTCTGCCACCTCCAGCTCCGCCTTCTGTCTCTTTATCAGCGCCACCACCTCCAAACCGTACAACATAGCTGATCTCACTACCGTCTTGTATTCTTTCCCTTTCAGTCTTGCAGCTACCCTTCTGTCACAAATCACTCCTGAAACTCTTCTCCACCCACTCCATCCTGCCTGCACTCTCTCCTTCACTTCTCTACCATATTCTCCGTTACTTTGGACAGTTGATCCCAAGTATTTAAACCCATCCACCTTCACCACCTCAACTCCTTGCAACCGCACCATTCCGCCACCCTCCCTCTCATTTACGCACATGTACTCAATCTTTCTCCGACTGACTTTCATTCCCCTCTCTCCAGTGCATACCTCCACCTCTCTAGGCTCGTCTCAGCCTGCTCCCTACTCTCACTACAGATCACGATGTCATCCGTGAACATCATAGTCCATGGAGACTTCTGTCTGATCTCGTCTGTCAACCTGTCCGTCACCATTGTAAACAGGAAAGGGCTCAAAGCCAATCCTTGAAGCAGTCCCACCTCTACCTTAAGGCGCTGTCACACCTTGACGATTTAGCCAGCGTATGCCGACTTATGAAAAATTTGTCTAAAACGCTGGCACACGTCGAATACGTTATGAGTAAGTTTTGTATACGTTAAGAGCACGCTGCAAAACACTGCCATAGGTTGTAGTACGCTGGCTTTAATCGTTGTACTTTGCGGTTGTCCTCAAATTTTCCATGCTTGAAATTTTACGACATATGGCAGCGTATGACTCACACGTTCCGCTATGCTGGCCATAAGTTGTAGGCACGTTATGCGATCGTTGACACACTTCGACACACGTTACTTGTAAGTTACTCATAAGTCGAAACACGTCAAGGTAATGGTTAGCGTCAGTGTTCCAGACTCCCCTGTTTTTTTTTGTTTTGTTTTGTTTTTTCTTCGGTATGACGGTGATGTTGACACTTCGATTTCTAATGCGGTTATAATATAATATCATGAATAGGCTGCCGCTCAACGATTTAAATCACAACTGCACTAGAAATCGAAGTGTCAACATCACCGTCATACCGAAGAGAAGAAAAAAATAATAGTAACAAAAAAACAGGGAACCTGGAACACTGACGCTAACCATTACCTCGACGTTTTTCGACTTGTGAGTAATGTACAGGTAACGTATGTCGACGTGTGTCAACGATTTAAATCATAACCGTCATACCAAAGAAAAAAAACCAAAAAAACTAGGGAGTCTGGAACACTGACACTAACCATTACCTTGACGTGTTTCAACTTATAAGTAACGTATGTCGACGTGTGTCAACGATCGTGTAGCATGCTTACAACTTATGCCAGCGTATGTGGAACATGTGTCGTACATCGAGAAATTTTCAACATGCTGAAAATTTCTCGGCATATGACGAGGTATGCCAGAAAACTACAACGTATGCCAGCGTGCTCTTAACGTATACACAACTTACCCATACCGTATTCGACGTGTGCCAGCGTTTTAGACACATTTTTCATAGGTCGGCATACGCTGGCTAAATCGTCAAGGTGTGACTGCGATGTTGACACTTCCAATTTTCAGGCGGTTAATATTTAAATCGGCGTGCGGCAGGTTTTTAACAGGCTACGCCACGAGTTCGTCGGCGATACGTGCAGCGCGCTATGCCTAACTTAAACTATCGTTGAGCATAGGTTGTGAACGCCTACAACAGGCTAAGCATGTGTTGGTATAAGTTATCTATAAGACAACGTAACGTTCTGTGCCCATGACTAATATGTTATGCATACGACCAGCATGTTATGAATACGACCAAAACTTTTTTAAAAACATCAAAATTTCAGCGTATGCCAACGTTTTACATACATTTTGAGACCTTGCTATACGCTGGCTAAATCGTCAAGGTGTGACGGCGCCTTTAAACCAGTCCGTCAGTCCTACCGCACACCTCACTGCTGTCACACTGTCCTCATACCTATCCTGCACCGCCCTCACATATTTCTCTGGCACGTGGCATGTCAAGTAATGATTGGAAATGAGGAATTTTCTTAATGATGTCATTGGTGGCTCCATTATGAAGTCATAATTGCATATGTCGAACGCTTTATCTGATCAATATGAAAAATTTTGAGGGTCATCTTGGGCTAAATTGTATGGGGGTGAGGGATTAATGATGTCATCAGTCACGTGGTTCGGCAGCCATATTTTTTTTTAACAGAAATGCCTTCAAAAATCTTCTCTGAAATGGCTGAACAGATCGAGGCAAAACTTTACAGGTATGATCGCCGATCCATGAGGAACAAAAAGGTCTCCAGCTATGATGTCATAGGTCACATGGTTTGGCAGCTATGATTTTTGAAGAAGAAAAAACCTTTAAAAACCCTCACCAGAATGGCTTGACAGATTGAAGGAAAACTTCACCCACATTGTATCCAAGCCTTGGGGATACCTGAATGTTCATGAATAATTAATGTCACATGGTCTGGCAGCCATGTTGGCTTGAACGAAAATCTTTAAAAATATATTTCTCTTGCACCATTTCATCAATTGACATGAAACTTCACAATTATTAACTAGTCATGGGGAATATATGTTTTAAATGTAAACCAAATTGAATGCATGGTCTGGCAGCCAGAATGATTTTGAGGTTTTGAATCTGGGTTCAAGGATTTAAATCAAACTTGGTTCAAGTACAAAAATGATGTAATAATGTGGGCAGAGTCATATCTGGCAACATCACAGAGTGCCCTTCTGGTTTACTGTTGTTTTTTCACTCTCTGCAGATGGGATTAGAGTGAGCTTCCTTGTCTTTTGTTGCTTGCCTCTGGATATCTGCAGTTACTTTCTTACAAACATCTCTTGCATCTGATGTAGGGCATCTTTCTGTGAATTTCTGATGTTCTTCGGCAGTCTTGATCGCTGTGTCATGCAGCCATGGGGATCTGCTGATGATTTTCTGTTGAGGAATGTGCTTCTGCAAATTTTACAGAAATTCTTGTTTTAATATCTTTCCAGATGACCTCAAGACCTCTTATAACCAGATTGAGAATTTAAAATCTGTTCTTGACCTTGATGTTAAATTGTTCATGAATGCTTTGGAGGTTTACTTTTTTTTGTATCCCTTGGTGAGGCTTATGGAAGAGCTAGTCCGAGTACACTGAATGGATCAGGATGCAGCAGGACAAAATGAACAGTTGAGTGAGGGGGGAGGGGGGATGCTCACTGCAGAGTTGCGAAGGACTTGGACTCTACATTTGAGGTGAAAAATAAATGGAACAGATATACTGAGATACTTTATAAGAAAATGGATGCCATGACCATCTTTACAGTACAGGAAGACTTTACAGTACTTTACAGTACTTCACCCCAGAACCGAGTCTCCTGAAAAGTGAAGTTAAGAAAGCTCTGGAAGATATCACCAACAGCAAGTCAGCTGGGAGTGATGAAATCTCAATCGAGATGTGGAAATCATTTCGGAAGGAAGATATTGACATGTTGACCAAAATTTGCTAACAAGTCTGGGAAACAGGGGTGGTTAATTGACTGGAAAAGATCTGTCTTCATTCCACTGCTCAATAAGGGGGATATTAAATGTTGTGAAAATAACAGAACCATAGCATTGATCTTACACTTGAGCAAAAATAATACATAGAAGATTTCAACAATTTATGAATGAACAACTTTTTGAGGAACAAGCTGGGTTCAGGAAGCACAATGGCACAAGGGATCACAATCTGAGATTGTGGTAAACAGCTATCTTGAAGACCTGGAGGGAAGAATGAGATTGAAGAGAATGTGAAAGTTGGTTCCACAGTCAGGAGAAAAGAGGAACAAATGAGTGCAGGTGAACAGTGATTCTGGATTTTGGTAGTTTCACCAGAACAGGGTTGATGGTGGATCATGTGTGCCCTGCAGAAACCTGAGGGAGACAAAGCACGGAAAGTGCAGAGGGTGCAAGACCAGAAATGAGGCACTAGAAATAAGACAGAGAGCACTGACCTATCTATGGTGGGAAAGTGATAAGCCCTTTGACATAACTTCATCATGGGAGATTCAAATAATCTTGAAGGCCTTGGTTAACATGGCGTCAGGATGAGCAAGATGTGAGGCAGGGGAGAGCAGTACTCAATCAAGCTGCGGATGAAAACTTTGTAGGTAGATCGGAGATCAGGTGTGCTAAGAAAGGACTATATAATGGAGAATTCCCAGTCAGCGGCTGGCTTTGGAGGCCAACTTTGAAATGTAATTTGCCCAAGAAAAATCATGGCTGATAGTGAGACCCAGGAGTTTGAATGACTGAACTTTGTCAAGAGGATTGTGAAGAAAGTAAATGGGGTGGGAGGGGTGGCGGGGGGGGGGTTGCCACACCTTCCTTTTTTTGAAAGATAGTGAGAGTGTGAGATTTATCAGGATTGAAAGACATATTCCAAGCATTTGACTCGCTTGTGATTTTGTCAAGGTCTGAAGAGAGGGAAGAGGCTGCAGCCTGCTTGTCTGGAAGATGAGGGATGTCATGATGAAGGGTGGAGTCATCATCAAATAGATAAAGGAGATTTTCCAGAGTTAGAGAGATAATTTATGAAGATCAGTAATAGGACTGGGCCAGAACACTCCCTTGGGGCACTTCAGCCTTGACAGGGAGAGGAGATGAATGAACTCGGTTAAGAGCCACACGTTGACTTTAAAAGTATAGGAAGCCAGTGAGCCTTGTATGGAGTTGACCTTGGATGTCATCGGCAGAGAGTTTTGAGAGTATGGCAGGATGCCATCCTGTATCAAAAGCATGAGATATTTTTAGAGACAGCCCTGATCTCATGTCTGACATTGAGTGCCTCCAACCATTGCTGGGTGAGTAGAAGCAGCATTACCAAGGTAGGGTGACTTGGACTGAAACCAAATTTGTGATCTGGGATGAGGTTGTTTGATAAAAGTAAGGATTTCATATCAACTGAGATGATGGATTCCACGACCTTGCTGATAATTGGAAGTAAGCTGATAGTAGTTCAGGGGATCAGTTTTTGCACCTTTTTAGCCCGCGCTCGCGAAGCAAACAGTAGGGTTAAGCAATCGGTCATGTACATACATGTTTGCGTTTTGTTAAGAGCATCATCGAAAACTGTTCACCGGAGAAAATTGAAACATTACCACATGTTACATGATCATTTGTTTTTGTGCATATTGAGCGTACATTGAAAATTTTCAAAGTAGAATTTGTACACATTTACGTCAGAATATGCACAAAGGCACAAGGGATCACAGGAAGCACAAATGCAGAGGGTGCAAGACCAGAAAGGAGGCAGTAGAAATAAGACAGAGAGACCACCGACCTCTCTGTGGTAGAAAGTGATGAGCCCTTAGACATAGGGGCTTATCGTTTAACACACTTCATTCAGATGTGTTGTGGCCAACACTCCTGTGTTCATTTACATAAGTACATCATTTCCCTGATTGTGATCATGTAAATTGTTTCCACAGTTTATTTTACGAGGGAGGGTGTCACTGTCCATGGCATTGGCATGCCGTTTAATCGCCCTGAATGGCTTGGAGGGAGACGCAAAATATAGATGCCCGTGGTATTTTATCATCACAATTATTATATGACACAAAAAATTGAAGGAATAATAATTATAGGCCCCTATTAAGTCCAGGGTCCCGGAGTAGTTACCCCGCCTATTGTGTGGACTTTATTTTCTCTCAGCATAATCCGCATCAATTTGTGATCAACAAAAGTGAAAGCTTTCCTCTCTATCCCATTAGAGAGATGTTTGTCTGTCTGTCTGTGTCGCCATTTTTCTCACAGATGGCCAAACGGATCTTCATCAAACTTTCAGAGGTTCATCGGTTAGTGTCAGGAGTGTTCTAGGCAAAACAAATTGGATTTTATAAAAATTTCTTTGCTCTATAGTGCCTCAGTCTTTGTAGCTTTGTGACAGGTAATATGAAATTAAACCCGACCCATTCCTTAGTGGGTGTGGGGAAGTGGTTTCGGCCCCCAGAATGAATATAAAAACAACAAAATTGATTTCTTCAAAATATCGACAGGATTAGAAGAGCATCAGGCAATGTCTCATAATCTATAAAACAGCACTTTTGATATTCCTTTGCTTTTTGCATGATCCACCTCCGATTTGTGATTTGATCCCAAATACCTCTTCCTCTTCTGAAACCAGCTTGCTCAATCGGCATTTCTTGCTTAATGATCAAACGGAAGACCAAGAAGGAACCTGAAGAAGTAAAGAGCAAATATGGAGTCATCAGGAGGATCCTGGATAGGATTCAGGTTTCAGCTGCAACTTCACTTCCCTCAAACCCATCCAGGCACAGCCAAGTGAGCCTCACAGAAAACTTTCTGCAATAATTCGCTTCGCCTTAGACGGATAGATAACGAAAGAGAGAAATAGAGAGTAAAATGAGATGAAAGAGAAGAAAAAGCAAGAATTAGAATGAATAAAGAGGATTGTGAAGAAAAAAATTAGAAGAAGTATGAAAGGAACAAATAACAAAGATGTCAGGAAGGACCTGCACTGATCTATTTCAGCAGTTGTTCCCCATGTTCAAACGCAGCAACATATATAAGCTACCAGTAGTCTGTTTAGTCTTCTATTCTGTGTTAAATGATCTTGAGTAATATCTTGCTGGAATGTTACTTGAATACAAAGTTGGATTTTCTAGTGATGATCGTAATGGTGAAAGTTCTGTTTGAAGTTACCGGAATATTCATTTTGTCCAATATTTGACTATTTTTGAGGAATACATGTGGACGATACAAAAGTGTTTAATAAGCCTAGAAATTAGTTGGGAGCATGCGACAGAGAGACGTGTCACTGCGTCCACTTTCCGTGGGTACTCCAGGTGCCTCTGTCTGGCCATCCCCCAGACAGATGTCTGGCCCATTCCCATCTCCTTGAGATGCTGATCAACCTACTGCAACCATGAGGCAAATGGTCGGCCCATTGGCCTCCTCCACTCATGGGGGCTCCCTCGCAGAGAGAATCTGGTGAGCAGGATCAGCATCAGGAAAACGAGCCACATATCCATACAGCAGCAGCTGACGCTCATGGACTATACAGATAACAAATCTCATTTGAGTCTGTCTCAGCAACCGCTTGTTGGACACAAAGTCCCACTAGCAATAGCCAAGGATTTTGTGAAGAGACCTGGCACCAAAATAATTAAGTCTCCATCTCAGATCCCTGGTCAGAGTCCAAGTCTCACATCCGGAGAGCAAGACTGGAAGCACAAAGGACGTGGAGACTCGGACGTTCGTCCTCCTGCACAAGTACCGACAGCGCCACACCACATGATCCAGTGAATCCATGACTCCCCAGCCCCGACCCAGACATCTATTGACCTATGGCTCACAGCCAGCAGAGACATGAATATCACAGCCAAGGTAAGTGAAGCTCTCTGTGGCCTCAACATCCTCACCACAAACAGGTGCAGACAAGATAGCAGCATCCAAGATGTCATTGAAAGGCTGGATCTTAGTTTTGACCCAAGAAACGCGTAATTCCAGTGGATCCGACTCCTCATTCAGCACCTCGAGGCCCCCCCAAAAAGATATCCAGACTCTCCGCAAAGATGACTGCATCATCTGCGAAATCAAGGTCAGAGATCTTGACATTCCCAAACGACGCACCGCAGCTTGATCTCTCTGACATCCTCCCTAAAATCCAGTTCATACAAGTGCTGAAAAGTGTGGGGGGGGCAGTACACACCCCTGACAAACTCCAGTAACAACTGAAAATACGTCGGAGATGGCGTGAGCACATCTCACAGCACTCTCAGTACCATAGTATAGTTCATACATCAGATTGATCAGTTTTGGTGGTACCTCACGAAGACCAAGAATCCTCCAGAGGGCATCCTGAATCACTGAATCTAACACTTTACAGAGATCAACATAGACTACACGCAGCCCCTGCCGAAACTCTTGCTTGCATTTGGTGAGGACCCGAAGTGCAAGGATTCAGTCAATCGACCTCTTTGGTGTAAAGCCTAATTGATCTGGGCGCTGGTGCTCAAATAGATGGTGGTGAACCCTATCAAGAATTATCCGAGCAAAGACCTTGCCCAGTAGAGAGGGACACCAGAGAGGGACAACAAGGCTCCTCTTCCAATCAGTTGTGATGATGCCTGTGTTCCAGGCAGAGCACAGAACTGCATGCAATCACATGAGTACAGCATTTCCATCAGATTAAAAAAGTTCAGCATGGATGCCACAGATCCCAGGAGCTTTACCTCATTTCAACCGGTTCACCGCAGCCTTTATTTCCACAAATGAAGGTGGATCACAGTTGATTGGAGGGTCAGCAGTAGGGATAGTAACATCTCTGCATCCAACTCAACAGCTGGTGGATCAGCCTGGTGCAGCCGCTCAAAGCAACCAGCCCAGTTTGCCTTCACTTCTGACTCCTCTGTCAAGAGCCCACCACCCTCCTCTCTAACTGCAGTACACCGAGGGATGGGCTTGGATGAACGCAATGCGTGAATTCCCCTGTAAGCAGGATGAGAATCATTTGACCACAGGTGATGCTCTACCCCCTCAAAAATTCCTCGCACATAGGCCTCCTTGTCTACCCTCAGCACACATGCAGTTTTACGCCTCAACTCCTTGAACAGCTCATTTCTGCCATTAAGCCTGGCCCCGAGACTCTCGTCAATGGTATACAGTGTCCCTTCAGAGACAAAATTCTTCTTTGCCCTACGGTGAGTTTCTAGACATCCACTGGTGACATTAAGGATGGTGGTCTTGAAGGCACTCCACAACTCTTCAGAATTCTCCAATGCACTCAGACTCCCCAAATCCCCACTCGGTTTGTTCGCAAACTCCTCAGCTACCCTCTCATGCTTGAGCTTGCCAACATCCAGCCGAGACCAGGATGGTACCATTCTCTTTGATTCAACCTGCAATTTCAGAGTTGCAACCACAAGCCTGTGGTCGCTATTGAGGAACTGAGCACTCCGGTAGACCCTGCTGTTCTGGATAATCTTCCAGCGACTATCGAGCACATAGTCAATCTCCTTTGCCACACCGCCATCGTTGGAATACCAAGTCCAGCAATAAGCTTGTGGGCGCTGAAACCATGAATCAGCCACCTTAAGTCCATGACTTCTTGCATTGTGAAGGAACTTAGTGCTTTTCTGGTTCACAGTTCCAGACTCATGGGGACCAACCATCCCTATCAGCTCCAGTTGATGCATTGAAATCCCCCAAGACTTGAAGAGTATCTTGTCTGGGGCACTGATCAACCACAGACTCGAGCATGGCATAGAATGCGTCCTTCACGATGAGATCATTCCCCTCAGTCGGAGCATATTAGGTGGGTCAATTAATGAAAAAAACACCCTAACCCTCAACAATTTCTAACAAAAGGTTTTTGAGGGTTTTTCTTACCTACTGGGTGTTTTAAATGACAGAAAAACTCTACCAAAATCTGACCACCGGAAGTGGGTTAAAACCTGGTCAGTTCCAAGATGGCCGCTGCTGACCCTGAAAATCAAGAGGTCGGCTCTAACTTCCATATTATTAGGTGTAGAACAATACTTTATTGTATCTAACATCGGGTTTTAAGGGTCAAGGAATTCATTGGTGCTAATGGATTTATGACTTGGTCCATCAAATCCGTAAATCCAAGATGGCGGCCAACACTCTCAAACAATTTGATATAGGACAGTGGTTTTTGCTTCATTGTTTTCTTTATTTAATATTACTTATTTTGACCTTCTCTCAGCGTTATTTTCTTGAATATTGAATGCTTTTATTTCCGTTTAAGGTTTGGAATCTGAGTGCTTCAAGCTTAGCCCAAGAAAGTAATCCGATCTGCAAAGAAAGGCTTCAAGATGGAGATGATGTAAAAGTTTGTCAGAAGGGTGCTGATGGCATCAATGCAGAAATTGCGAGGAGAGGTAATAGTATTGTTGTGATGGCTGGCTGTAAAGTACACTTAGACTGTCGTAAACAGTAGATAAATCAACATGACATTGAGAATCAACAGAAGAAAAGTGGTTCCTCCATACTCTCACTGAAGAGAAGTGCATGTGTGTCTACTGGGCCTTTCAACAGCAAGCCTGATTGCCTTTTCAGTGGGACCCAGGTTGCCCTTGAAGGTTTGGACGACAGCTATGTCAAGACAGATTCCTTTGCCAGGACCTTCATGGGGTGCTGTGAAAGTTGTTCTGATGATTGTCCATTTACTGTGAAAGGCTGGATTGGAGATGGTGGAGATCTTGGTGGAGTGGAGATCTTCATGTTGCTGACTGCATATACCACCATGGGTATGATGCACCGCTGCACTTTTGGGGCAGAATGGATGAAAGATGCAAAAAATCTGGATGGCCTAAAGATGCTGATCAAGAGCAGACGTTCTTCAGGATGTGTGCATATCTAGAGATGAATGATTATGAACAGTTGACGATTTCATACCTTCAGGACAAAATTACTGAGTTTTTGAATCGTAAAGATTCATTTCCTTATGGCCATCACTATCTAAAGAAGAAATGATGTGGTGGTCTGAGTTGAAAAGAATGCCGCAAACTGTCACACCAGATTTGTTAGTTGAAGACATAGATGTATAGGACTTGTCATTGTTATTTTCTGGTGACAATGTAGATCACAATATTCTTACCATTGACAGTAAAGGTACATTCCACGGGATGGGCATGATAGCTGTGTTTACTCAGGGAGGAAGACGTAGAGGTGTCCGAAGTTGACACCATAGAGTACTGCTTCACCACCCATGCTCTTGGAAACATCAAGTTGCAAGAACTTCCCGGTCTCCATGGGACCTTTTATTCCATTTCAAACAGCCAGCTCCAAATTGGCAGGGGATGATGCATATCATTCATCAGGGGTATAAGTATCGTGGCCAGTCCTCCATTCTGTATTTGCGCATGATCGATATGCATCCCATTGACAAAAGTTGCATTCTGTCCATGTTGGAATTCCTTAGCAACCTGGTCAGCAAGAAACCATATCCCTCCAGGAATAGCATTTGATCAACCCCTGTACTGGAAAGTTACTGAGATAATCAGTGCTGCACCACAGAGTATTCGCTTGAAGGAGACAGTTCCACTGTATATTAAGATTGGACCATCAGTTAAGAGGCATTCCAAAAGTTTGCAACATCAATTGCATAAAGCATGTTCTTGGCAGTGAGTTGTGTACACAATTGTTATTTCTTCATGCTTTCATAGGATGCGATTCAACAACCTGTGTTTATGGTGTTGGAAAGAAATCAGCCTTCCAAAAATTCCTAAAAGGTGATCCAGTCCTCCAATCCTGTGCAAATGCATTCACTTTACCAGGCAAGAACCGCAATGACATGGAACACCTTGGCAGTCAAGTTATGGCTGTTATGTCTGGTGGGGAAAGTACATGTTCTCTGGCAGCACTGCATTATGATATACTCATTAAGAAATTCGTCTCTGCAAAATCATTTGTTGTTCCCGAACGTCTTCCTCCAACTGAGTCTTCCACCAAATTCCATTGTCTCAGGATGTACTTTCAGACCATGACATGGATGGGGATGGACAGTGATATTGATCCTTTAAACTGGGGTTGGAGACTTGAGGACAATCAACTTGTATGTGAAATGTCTGATATGAATGCTGCACCTGACACTCTATTGAAAATGGTACATTGCAATTGTGCAACTGGTTGCAATAACCCCCGTGCCCCCCTCCCCCCGTTGCAGTTACAAAAGGATATGGGCTTCCATGTCCATGCATGTAGATCATGCCAACATACCTCCTGTGACAATTCACACAACCAGCTTTCAGAGGAATTTGAGGACAGTTTTGAGGTCTAACCCGAGACGGTGAAAGTGACGGTTTCCTTTTATTTTTACGATTGCATTTGGTATGTATAAGATTTTTCACTGAATTCTTCAGTGTACTCTCTGAAATACATTATTCTGAAACAGGTCAATAGAATTGACTCTAAAAAACAGATGTTTGCATTATTTGTCCCTAAAACTGATTTACAGGTGAAACAAGATGGGAGTTATTGGCGGGTGCCTTCATTCATGATTGCTGGCCGCCAACTTGGATTTACAGATTCGATTGACCAAGTCATAAATCCATTGGCACCAATGAATTGCTTGACCCTAAAAACCCTAGGTGAGATACCAAAATTATTGTTCTACACCTAAGAATAAGGAAGTTGCAGCTGCTTTCCTGATTTTCAGGGTCAGCGTTGGCCATCTTGGAATTGACCCAGTTTTAACCCACTTCCGGTGGTCAGATTTTGGAAGACTTTTTCCTGTCGTTTAAAACACCCAGTAGGTAAAACAATCACTGAAAAACCTTTTGTTAGAATTTGTTGAGGGTCTGATGGTATATTGACCCTTCTATATACAGAGACCAGGGAAACAACACCCAAGGAATAATAAATCCTTCGTCTCATAATACTCTCATTGACCGGTGTTACCTCAATTATCATTGAAATCGGCTTATTGGACACAGCACCAACTCCTTTGGCATGGTACAGTAACAAACATTACTTGTATGAATGGACACAGGTACAGCACATTACTTGTATGGGAATTGAGGGTGAACTCCATATTGATTTTATTGATATCACACATTGTTACCTCTGATACCAAAGGAAGGGGGGGCGTGGAGGAAATGTTTTCACCCCTGTCTGTTTGTGTGCAGGGTATTTCAAAAAGTTGTGGACAGATTCGGATGAAATTTGGTGGGCAGGTTGGGTGTGTGACAAGGATGAATTGATGAGATTTTGTTGAAGATCCGGATCCTAGAATTTTTTAAGTGATTCTTCACCATTGAGAGGGAGGACCAAAAACGATATAGCATATGATATCTGAAAAAGTTGTCGACAGATTCAGATGAAACTTCGTGGACAGCTTGGGTGTGTGGCAAGGCCAAATTTATTCGATTTTGGTGAAGATCCGAATCTGAATCTGGCTATAAGATTTTTGTATTTTTTAAAAAGTGATTCTTTAACATTGAGAGATGGGGCCAAAAACACTATATGGCAGGATACTTCAGAAAGGTGTGGAATCGCTCACTGTGGATGTTTTTCATGGTATAGATCGATTCGTTGAGAAGAGCTCAGGGAATTATATGGTCCACATTTCAGCCAATCACCTTCTGGTGTGATTAAACATTGCCCTCTTGTTCTTCACTCCATCATGTGGAGCGACTGGAACATTTATACAAGCTGATTTTAAGTGGCACTCCAAAAACATTTGTTTTCATGGTATTGACCCGAGGGAAGATAAATGGTCTCATTATAGCAATTGCCAGGAAATGTTTGGATCTCTATCATATATATTTTATTTTTACCTCCACCACCTAAGGTGGACGGAAGTATGTTCTCACCCCTGTTTGCCTGTTTGTTACTTGCAAAATCGAATATGCCCAACTGCAGCAGGCTTGGTACAGATTTGGAATGACATCCCTCAAGCCTTCTACAACCATCTTGTGTCCTCAATAAGGTGCCATTGCCAAGCGTGTGCCAACGCAAATGGTGGTCACACCAGATACTGAGCTGTTAACTGTCTTTTGACCACACCCCTCTTTGAGCCTCTAGAGACATGTCTTGCACACATGTGTTGGCATTCTCATGTAAATTTAATGTTTATCAAACACTAAATATTGATATGACCAAACAACATGATGTGTTTGTTTTCGTTTCTCATTTCATATGAATGTAAATGATGCACAGGAACTTTTTTTTCCACTTGTATGTCTATATATATATATGTATGTCTATATATATATATATATATATATATATATATATATATATATATATATATATATATATATATATATATATATATATATATATATATATATATATATATAAAACCTAAACGGTTGGATGGTGAACCCTCGTTGAGGTGAACCCTTGATCGATTCATGTGAGCAAGTCTATTAATTATGGGCTGATCGAATGTGAGTTGGACTGTGAATGCATCTATTAATTACTTTTGTTGGACCTTGACTACATCGAATAATTACAGACTATTGGAATGTCCCTTTTAGACATTTATACCTTAAGACCCTTTTCGGTCCTTTAGACCTTTAAAGTCCCTTTATACCCATTGACCCTATTTAGATTTTTTAATACTCTTTGGACCCCTCAGACTCCTGAAGATCTTTCAACCTTTAGTCTACTTAGACCTTTAGACCTTTGGACCCATTAGACCCTCTTTGGAGACTTTAAGCTTCTTTGACCTTTTAGACCCTTTCAACCTGAAACTACTCTTGGAACCTACCCTTTAGACCCCTTAGACCCTTTATACCACTTAGACCCCTTGAGCATTTAGATCCTTTTAGACCCCTTAAGATGCATTTAGACCTTTTTAAGACACTTTCAACTCCTGAAGACCTTTAGACCCCTTGACCCTTAGATGCTTACACACTTCAGACTCCTTAAACCCTTTGACCCCTTCTGGCTTAGACACTTTAGACCTGGATCTGCTGTTGGAACATACCCTTTAGACCATTTTTTATACATGGTCTAGGCTTGTGGAAGCGGTAGAACAGAGAATATACCAAGACACAACATAACAAAGGGAACAGCAGGAGATAGGGGAAACACCAATAGCAGGGTAGACTGAGAAGGTAAACAAACAACATGATGTGTTTGTTTTCGTTTCTCATTTCATATGAATGTAAATGATGCACAGGAACTTTTTTTTCCACTTGTATGTCTATATATATATGTATGTCTATATATATGTATGTCTATATATATATATATATATATATATATATATATATATATATATATATATATATATATATATATATAAAACCTAAACGGTTGGATGGTGAACCCTCGTTGAGGTGAACCCTTGATCGATCGAGACCGACAAACAAGGAATACAGATAACGATGGGGTTATGGGAGAACTCAAGGGGTAGACAAGATGGATACATCATCAAAATTTTGGAAGGGGTGGGTGTGGTTTAATGGATATAGAAAAGATCACAGCATTGGATGGGGGATGACCTGAGATGGTAGTGAACAGCTGGCTTGAAGACTGGTTTTAGACCCTAACTACTATTGGAAAATAACCTCTAGATATTTTGACCTCATAGACATTTAGACCCTTTAAGGCCCTTAGCGAGTCCTATAGATCATTTTGACCACTTTGATCCTTTCAAAATTTACACCCCTTTGACCCTTCAGACATGTCGACCCATTAGACCCCATTTGATGTACACCACACACACATCTATAGAGTCTTCTTGCAATACACAGACTATACTTATTTCAGCAAGTAATGCGCAATCTCCACCCACCCGGATTTCGGAGGCTGGGCATTCTGCTCGGTTCAACAGAATTTGCATATTGGTGCACCATTCAAAACCTAGAAGCATATTGTTTATTTGAATTTCGCAAGTATTGTGGTATGCATGGCATCTTTGTTATTCTTTTTGTTTGCGAGCAAGAAATCTCAAAAAGCTATGGATGGATTCCGATGAAACTTCATGGACAGGTAAAGTGTGTGACAAGGGCAAATTGATTAGGTTTTCTTGATGATTTTTTTCACCATTGAGAGATGGGGTCAAAATTATATATAGCACGATATTTCAAAATGTTGTGGACGGATTATGACAAGACTTGGTGGATGAGTTGTGTAGGTGACAAGAACAAGCCGTTTCTATTTTGGTTATGCTCTGGATGCAGAACTGGCCCATCAGTGGAATACAAAACGTAAACTGTTCAGCTTGGCAGAGGTATGCGCTCTACCGTGTGCCGTTCTATAACCCGTTCTGGCAAGGGTTATTCTGGATGGTTTACCATTGCCTTCCCAACATTGTTTGTGCTCTATCCGTTTAAATGCTGAGCATCAAGCAAGGAAGCAGCATGTACCATTTTTTTTAACTCTTTGGTTTGACTCGGCAGGGTTTTGAACCACCGACTTCCTCGACTTAGAGGGGACGCTCTAATGCATATATATATATATATATATATATATATATATATATATATATATATATATATATATATATATATCGTATATTTGTAATTTTTTTCAATCATGAATCAAATGAGTGCTCAATTTTGGTGTGTTTTCCTCTTTTTGTGCCTTTATAAGATTCCCTTACTTGGTATTCACAGTGTTTACCCTTTTAAGCTCTATGCTTTGTGCATTAAGCACTTTCGACAAAAAGGCTTGTTTATTTTTGTTCTTTGCACCAGGTTTGTGCTTTTTATTCTTCTTTTGTTTCCCTATAGTTTGTAAATTTTGTTGATTTGGAACCAAGTGATACCCTCTTAGCATTGTTTTACATTTTATGCAGGGATTTGACTTGTGGTGAGATTAGGGTTCTTTTACCTGCTGGAAAAAGTCCAGGCAAGATTATAGATGCAGCTCTTCAAGTGTACCCTTAATGCTCCATATTTGTTTGTCTCGCCTAGATCCTTGGACTATTTTGTTATGATGAGTTATTAATTTTGTGCTCTTTGGCAAGGTGTGTGTGTGTGTGTGTGTGTGTGTGTGTGTGTGTGTGTGTGTGTGTGTGTGTGTGTGTGTGTGTGTGTGTGTGTGTGTGTGTGTGTTTCACTCACATGATCAAATGTTGTGCAGGGTGTCCCATAAATCCCTTTACCCAAATGTTAACAGGTGCTTTTTGTTTCAGGTAAATAATGGTGCTCATACTTATCCTCTTAATTTTTAACATGAAATATACTGGATAAGAAAATAAGTGTAAAATTTTATAAACAAGTTGACTTATTTTTTTAATTATTCAGCTCACTTTATTCTCGAAGAAAAGGTTCAGGGGTAAAGGGACTTAAGAAACACCCTGGAGATTTGGTGTTTTGGTCGATCTGTTGACGTGTTAGCCTGAAAGCTTTTACCATGGTGATGGTGCACAAATAATATTTCACTTTGCCTGAATTCTCTATTGCCCCTTTGCTTGCATATCTTCATTTGTTTCATAATCTCAACATTCATTTTTACACTGTGCTGATGTTTCCACCTTGGTTTTAATTAGCATTTTT
Organism: Eptatretus burgeri; assembly: GCF_056783735.1. Lineage (NCBI taxonomy): Eukaryota > Metazoa > Chordata > Myxini > Myxiniformes > Myxinidae > Eptatretus > Eptatretus burgeri. The sequence goes on along the minus strand of NC_140973.1, from coordinate 42,488,417 downwards.
ATTTCATTGTAATTGTTTTCACGCTGGTTTGCACAAGTTAACTCACTAAATGTTTGTTGAAGTTTTTGTTTTTTTGCTGTAGAGCAAGAGCTCTCCCTGGTGGGTTGTGCAGAGAGTGCCCAAGCATGGTTATGTCATGCTCTAACATGAAATTGCTCCCAATACACTCTTTAAAAATCCTATAATGCTGGAAGACTCCTCCAAACCTCAATCACACACACACACCCACTTTTAATCTCCTTTACTTTAAACTATCACTGACTCCCCAACCACAGGCTACCCCCTCCACTTTCCAGGTTCTTCATCCAATATTTCCATCTCCCCATCCTGCTCTATTCCGTACTCATGAACTGCCTAATGAGATCATAATGTATGACTAATAGGACCGAGTTTTTTTCAGTGGTTGTTATCAAAGTCTTGTATCATTTGACGGGGCACAAAATTATCCAGTTTTAAAAGGTCTCAGCAAACTACAACTGAAAAGCATTCGGAAAGCCCAATACTGGTCTCATTAAATCACATAAGAAGGAATAACAAGGAAATCCAACACAGGTGGAGGCCATTCAGCCCATCATGCCTGCGCGAACACCACACCAACCCAACTACACAAGATCCAAAGGAAGAAAATGCAAAAAAAAGTTTTTAATTAATGAAATTAATTAATTTGTGTGGGATTTTTTTCTTTTCTTTTCTTCCCCTCGGGGAGGGGGCATGCATGGGCTTGGTTAAAAACACACAACATCAACCACACAACCCCCCCCTTGACAAGACCCCCACCAACAACACTCCATACACAATCACTCATCAATGCTCAAACTACCTAAAAGTCTTATCAACATCCCCTTACCCCTCTATCTCCATACCTATCTAATTCTAATTTAACCTTATATACTTTTTCTGCTGGCAATACCTTTCCAGGGAGACCATTCCATGCATTAACGACTCTGAGTAAAAGTCCCCTGCCTGACTATCGTCTTAACTCTTCTCTTCTTTATTCTCAGGCTATGACCCCTGGTTCTATCACTGTCTACTCTGTTGAATAATTCATCTGCACTTCTTTTATCTATACCTTTCATTATCTTAAACATCTCTATCATATCTCCTCGTAACCTCCTTCTTTCTCGTGTATAAAGCCCTGTCTCCTTCAGCCACTACTCGTAGCTGAGTCTGTTCCTTTACTTCCTCCACTCCAACCTGGATCTTCTGTAAAAGCCCTTCCTCACCTTGATAGATACTCTCAGCTAATGGAAATTCTCTGTTCTTGTGTAAAAATTGAAGAAAAATACCTGTTTAATAAGCGTTCCATCTCACTTTCATCATTAACCACCCTCCCGGTGCTATTCCTCAATGGACCCACACTGGTCCTAACCTGTTCTTTTTTCCCTGATATACTTAAAGAAAGTCTTGCGATTGTCTATTTTTTGCTAAAACTCTCATCTTGTATGTATGTATGTATGTTCCCGAAATACAGACAAAACGGTACACAACAGTGCAAAAATTTTCAGCCCACCTTAATCACCATTCTCCTGCGGTGTGCAGTATCAAATTTCGTTAAAATCGGGCAACGATTAAAAAATCAATTCCCGATTCAGTCGAGTACTCTTCAGGAGAATTTGATCAATGCAAACAACCTCAGCGGTATAGTTCGCTGGAGCTATCTTTATTTTTTTTGAATTTTTTTTTATCAACCGCCGTCTCAACAGGAACTCAACAGGTTCACGGGTCTTCTCGTGTTTAATATTCTTTCCATGTCCTTCTCATGCTCTCTTTTGGCTTGCAGAGTTATTTTCTTAACACTCTGTTTACTTCCATAGTAATATAAATCTAACTTCAGTCCTGTTATTTTAAACATAATAAATGCCTTCTACTTCTCCTTAATATCGTTCCTTATCTCACTATTCAACCACCCTGGCCTCTTTCTGCTTTTAGTTTTACATCTCATTGGAATGTACTTACTCTGCACTCTACACATTTGGTCCTTAAAGGTTTCCCATTTCTCTTATGCTGATTGTCCTGTTGTTAGAGTCTCCCAATCTACATCGCACAATTCTCTCCTCATGCCCTCAAAGTTTGCCTTCCTGAAATCTAATAGCCTTACCTTACTATCCTGAACTCTTACCCTAAACATAATCTTTGCACACACAATTTTATGGTCACTTGCTCCTAAATGTTCCCCAACCTCCACCTCCTCCACCAGATTGGGATCGTTACTTTAAAGGAGGTCTAATACTGCACTCCCCTCGTGGGTTTATCTACAAACTGGGTTACAAAGCAATCCTGGACTAAAACTAGGAAATCCTCGTCCTCTCTGTCTTTCCCTGTTCCTGGACCCAATCTATCCCTGGCAAGTTAAAATCCCCCATAATCAACACTCTTCCCTTACCACATGCCCTTTTGAATTCTTCA
>NC_140973.1:42426011-42478511 GCF_056783735.1 Eptatretus burgeri | reverse complement strand
TTACGACACAGGGATATGGTACACCTATTTTAACCGGGGTATACACACCGGCCCAGTATACTGGTACTCATTTCGCCGACCGCGGAAGGATGACAGGCTGAGTCAACCCCCTGGTGTATTAATTCAGTGGCTCAACGGGGCTTGAACTCAGGACCTTTTGGATCCCAAGCCGCTGCCCTAACCACTGCGCCAACACCAGGCATATATATATATATATATATACATATACATATATATATACATATATATGTATATATATATATATATATGTATATATATATATATGTATATATATATATATATATATATATATATATATATATACATATATATATACATATACATATACATATACATATACATATACATATACATATACATATACATATACATATACATATACATATACACACACACACACACACACACACACACACGATTGGTGATGGTTGACTGCGCTCATTGTGTGATTTTTATTTTTTTTGACAGGTCGTGCTTTACACGTTGTTACGTGCAATGCTGCAGCAAGTCTACGAGGAAGAAGCTATGTCACGTACTCATGCATTTGAATGGCACAAGAGGTTCAAAGAGGGACTGGAGGAAGTTGAAGACTATCCACGGTCTGGAAGACCTTCAATGAGCATAACTGTGGACAACATCGAGCGTGTGAAGCAGAAGGTGCGCGCAGATCGACGACTCGCGGTGTGGATGATTGCTGAGGAACTTTCCATCAACAAGGACACTGTCTGGAGCATCATCACTGAAAATCTCGAAATGCGCAACGTGTGCACAAAGATGGTCCCCAAGCTGTTGTCCGAGGACCAGAAACGGCAAAGAGTCACTGTCTGTCAAGACATTATCGAGTGCCTCGAGGACAATCCAGACCTGCTCGGGAGAGTTATAACTGGCGATGAATCGTGGATATTCAAATACGATCCCGAGATCAAATGGCAGAGTCGTCAGTGGAAAAGTCGGGCATCACCAAGACAAAAGAAAGCAAGGATGTCGAAGTCGAAGGTCAAGTTAATGCTCATCGCGTTTTTTGATATCAAGGGCATTGTCCACTTCGACTTTCTACCACAGGGTCAAAGAGTGAATCAATACGTGTACAAGGACATCCTACTGGCGCCTCATGAGATCAGTGCGGCACAAGAGGAGGGATCTGTGGGAGAACAACGCCTGGTTGCTCCACATTGACAACGCCCCTGCTCACAGTGCCCTGAGCACCCGACAGTTTCTGGCAGAGAGGAACGTGCCAATTCTGGAGCAACCCCCGTATTTGCCAGATTTGGCCCCTTGTGATTTTTTCCTATTCCCCAAGCTCAAGGAGGTGATCAAGGGACCCAATTTCCTGATGTGGAGGCCATCAAAAGGGCCGTGACCACAGAGCTCCGGCAGATTCCAGAAGAAGCCTTCCGGGGGTGCATCGAAGCATGGTAGAAGAGGGTGGGACAAGTGTGTGAGACGGGAGGGAAACTATTTTGAAGGGGACAAGCTGGGATTTCAATATATTTTTGGAATGAAATTTCTGTGAAGTTTTATTTTTAGTTACATTACTTTTTAGATGGACCTCGTATGGAGATCCTGTGATACTTGATCTGCAAAATCTAGAAAACACAACAGTTAATAATGGCGCCCAAATGTAAAACGATAAACAAAATTAATTGTGCCAAAAGGCTAAGAAAGGTTATGACATTGAGCAAAAAAATCGAGTTGCTCAATAGGTTGGCAAGAGGTGAAAGTGTGGCATCTGTGGGCCACCATTATGGTATCAAAGAATCCATTGTGTGGTAAACGTATCAAATATCCATGCAAGTGTTCCTGCCAGCAAAGCGCAAAAGTGTCATTCCAGTCCTGTGATCCTCTTATTGAAGGGATGGAAAAAGTGCTTAATGTTTGGATTGAGGACAAACAGAAAAACAATGTCTCTGAGTTGACTGGTGTATGACAGAAACCATTGCGGTTTACCCATTTGAGTGGACAGGTGTATGGGAAAAAAAACACAATGCAGATTTATCCTTTTGGGTGGACCGGTGATACGGGAAAAATCATTGCATATTTACCAACAATTCTCTGAGGCACTTGGAACCGAGCTGATCTAACAGCCATCGCAAGTCCTACATCCACATCTTTCTAACCTCCACCCTCCCCCAATAGCAGAATAATCATCTCTGAGCTAAGTCTTGTGTTTTCAACCTTCGGCAGAGTACAGTATGAACGAGTGCGTAATATGTTTACCCTCACCCACATCACTGTTTTAGAATAAATTTAAAAGTTGAAAGTCTTGTTTTTGTTGCTTTTATGAAGGACTGTATTTATTTTATTTACATGTTTATTTCAATGTTAACATGCATTACATATATTTTACATGTTAATTTCAATTTTGATGTGAATTTTTTTCTGGCTGCTGTCAATCTTCCTCTGTTTCCTTCAAGACCAGAATCCACCCCCCCCCCCCACTTTCCCCATTGGCCTTTTGTTTCCATGATCGCAGTTTTAATTATCATGGCATTTTGCAGGAACCTAACCCCCATAATATTGGAAGGTTTACTGTATGTGTACATGTGTATGTGTATATGTATGTATATATATATATATATATATATATATATATATATATATATATATATATATATATATATATATATATATATATATATATATATATATATTTGGGCCCTGTTCTTTTTCTGGTTTTCATCAATGATCTCTCCAATGCTCTGGAAAATCCTCTTTATCTCTTTGCTGATGACTCACCTTCTGCCGTACCATCTTTCATCCCTCAGATTGGCAGGCAGTGGCCTCTATCTCCACATGTGGTGGGTGTTTGTCTCCGGACGCGTCCAGACTGTTTGTCTCCAGACGCGTCTGTGAAGTGTTTATGTCCGGACAGGAGTTTGTATCCAGACATGTCCAAGTGATGTTTGTCTCCGGACAGCTTGGCTCCAGACGTGTCAAGGCAGTGTTTGTCTCCAAACTTGTCCGGGAAGTTTTTATGTCCAGTCGGGAGTTTGTCTTCGGATGTGTCTGGGCGGTGTTTGTCTCCGGGCAGTGTTTGTTTCCATAGTGCATTTATCTCCGGACATGTACGGGCGGTGTTTGTCTCTGGGCGGTAGTCATAGTATGACTGGTAGAAAATGGATTTCAGTCATTGTTTTGTTTTCATTTTCACTGTTATTCTCAGCAGAAGTATTTTGAGGAGACAGTGTGAATCATAATTCACGCTCAACCACACGTCTGCCTTCTCTTCCTCTCACCTCTTGCTGCCTTCCCTTCCCCCACCCCTCCTCACTCTCCCTCCCTTATCGCTCCCACAGTCCTCCTCGCTCCACCTCCCTCGTCACTGTCCGCTATCTCCTTCTCCCCCCACCCATCTCCTTCTCTCCTCTTTCTTTCTCTCCCCCCCCCCTTTCCCCTCCTTTTACTATTCCTGTCAGCGAAGCAACAGGTGGTATTTACTAGTCTTCTTCTTATACTAATAAAATGCAGTGTCAGTGTATGTGTATTCTCCATAACTCCAAAACCATGAAACCGAGTGGCCTGAAACCTTGCATGCATACGAAGAAAACTCGAAGGAAAACTACTGACACTGCAAGTGTCAAGGCTGAATGCCTAAACTCTGTGTTTGCTTCTAACTATTATGTCCCAAACCCATCGCTTTCTATACCCAATTTACCCAGTTGCACACAGCTGTTCCTGGAATCTGTGTCCTTTTCTCCTGACAGTGAAGAGCTTGCTGTCAAACCTCGACTCAGATTCTGCAAACGGTCAAGACGGCATCAGCCCACGTGTCCTAAAAACATGCTCTGCTGCTCTTGCTCACCCTCTCTCTACTTCATTCACCCTCTCATTTGCTCTAGGTCATCTGCCATCTGCTTGGAAATTGACAAGCATTACCACTCTGCATAAGAAAGGTGCAAAAATAGATCCCTGCAACTACAGACCAATCAGCCTTCTCTCAATCATCAGCAAAGTTATGGAATCCATCATCGCTTCAGACATCAAATCCTTCCTCTTCTCCAATGGCTTGATTTCCAATCATCAATTTGGATTCAGACCAGGTTACTCTACCCTGGATATGCTGCTTCTGCTCTCCCAACAATGGATGGAGGTCCTCAATGCCGGACATGAAATCAGAGCCATATTCCTAGACATATCGTGTGCTTTTGACATGGTCTGACACCCTGCCCTGCTCACCAAACTCTCTTCCTATGGTATCCAAGGCTATCTCCACTCATGGCTCGAAGACTTCCTCTCCTGCCGAAGACAAAAGGGGGCCCTTAATTGAGTTCTCTCATCCCCTCTTCCTGTCCAGGCTGGAGTTCCTCAAGGCAGTGTTCTGGGCCCTGTTCTTTTTCTGGTTTTCATCAATGATCTCTCCGACTCTCTGGAAAATCTTCTTTATCTCTTTGCTGATGACTCCACCCTCTGCCGTACCATCTGTCATCCCTCAGATCGGCAAGCAGCGGCCTCTATCTCCACATGTGGTGGGTGGGTTTCATGAGTTTAAACAGTCCTAAGAGGTGTGTGTGTGTGTGTGTGTGTGTGTGTGTGTGTGTGTGTGTGCGCACATGCAAGTTCCTGTTGCATGCTATCTCCACATGTGAGTGGGTTCCATCATGAGGTGAAACAGAGACCCAGCAGGTTTCACGTGTGTGTGTGTGTGTGTGTGTGTGTGTGTGCGTGTGTGTGTGTGTGTGTGTGCGTGTGCGTGTGCGTGTGCGTGTGCGTGTGCGTGTGCGTGTGCGTGTGCGTGTGCGTGTGCGTGTGCGCGTGCGCGTGCGCGTGTGCGTGTGTTTGATTGGTATCGACATATGTGGGTTTCAGAATGCGGAATGGAGTCCTTGAAGGGCGGGCTCAAAGTATCCTCCTTCATTTCAGTGAGGGGGTCACGATTCATGGACCAAGCTGTGAAGTTTTCTGTTGTCAAAGTTTCGTGCTGAGGGCTCTCTTCAGGATTGCCACTGATCCCCAGACAGCTTCCAACTGCAGTTTGTTTGCAGTAATATTTCCAGGGATTCTTTTTTTCTTTGTATACACTATCGAGGCTCGTATGAGAGCGAACACACAGAACATACAACAAGGGGAGCAGGAGCCAAGAGGGGTGGGAGAGGGATGGAAAAAAACTGTGGAACAGAGACATGAGAACATTTGTGAAAGTGAGAGGGATGGGGTGGGGTACATGGGCTAAACAAGATGGACACTACAGGGACTTTCAGGTCCTTGCATATCAGGGACTTTCAGGAAGGAAAGCAGGGAATTTGAAGGAGGTGGGTTTGAGGTGGATTTGTGGGGATTGAAAAGATCGTAGCTATGGTTGGGGGAAGATCAGAGATGATGGTGAAACAGATGTTTTGAAGACCTGGAGGGAACAGTGGGATTGATGAGAGTGTGGGAGTTTGTTCCAAAGGTGGGGGGAAAAAAGAGGAATGAAAGAGTGAAGGTGAGCAGTGATTCTTGATTTTGGTAGTTTTATCAGAATAATAGGGTTGCTGGGGGACCTTGAGAGCCCTGCAGAAATGGGGGGGGGGGACATATCTCAGACAGAGCGGGGGGGTGAGGCTGGAGAGGAGATGATAGAAAACAGAAAGACCACCGACCTACCTGTGGTAAGCGAGAGAGACCCAAAGACTCAGCCTCATCGTGGAGAAACCAATGATCTTAAATGCCTTGATTTCCACAGCGTGAAGCCAAGAAAGGTGAGAGGTAGGAGCACCAGCCGAGAGGGGAGAGTAGTACTAGTACTCCATCAGGCTGTGGACGAAAGCTTTGTATGTGATCAGGAGCTCAGGTGTGCCAAGGAAGGACTTTGCATGACAGGGGGGATGCCCAGTTGGCAACTGGCTTTGGAGGCCAGCTTGGAAATGTGGTTTTTAGCTCGCCTGTTCGAAGAACAGAGAGCAATAGCAATACCCCCGACATGAGCGTCAGCGTGAAAATGTTAAAGTTTTTGGTGCAAGTTATTTTTTTTCCTTTCTAATGTTTTTATCCACCACACTATTTTTTATACGCCCGATATATATATCGGGGCATATTATGTGTCGTCTGTCCGTCCGTTTCTGTCCGCACTCTAACTCCCAAAGTTTTAAGGTTTCATATTTGCTACATTGGTACAGACTGTGGAGACTGTGTGTCGCAACATACGTTCATCATCTAAAGTGGTTGCCATGGCAACCAGGATGCTGTTTTCCATCCGTTCCTGTCCGCACTCTAACTCCCAAAGTTTTCAACTTTCACGTTTCATATTTGGTACATAGGTACAGACTGTGGAGACGGTGTGCCGCGACAATTCTGTATATACCTTCTTGTTCGGGTGTATATTGTGCTCACTTGCGCTCTTGTTACTGATTACAATATACAAATACATATATTGCTTTAAAATTATTTGGATCAGACTTCACTGCAATGCTTTATAAAAAATATTAATTATTTATTAGACGAGTCTTTTAAAAACGATAAATGTATAAACAGGCGAGCATTGGGTGGCTTTCACACCAACTCTGGTTAATATCTCTGTGAGGTTCTTTGTCATCATTCCCATAGCTCAAACTATCTCTGCCACAACTTTGACATTCGTCAGCTTCCAGGATCTTTTCACTTCATTCCTGAGGTCTTGGTATTTGGTCATTTTCTTGATTTCTGAATCATTTCGTCCAAAATCAATGGTATTAACACTTCATTTAGCAATGCCTTCTTCCCTTTTTTGTATCTAAGTCTGATATCTGCTCGCAATGATTTGTTTTCAATGTTCACCCTCGTTTGGGTCATGAGGTCGTATGTGAGCGGTACTTCCATGTTTTCAGTGAATGCTTTGGTTCATGTTCCCACTAATTCTCTGGAAATAAGATATCAAAGTTTTTGCAGATGTGCCAGCAGATTACTTTACAAACTCTGTGTAATTGTGTGTACAACTGTTCTGAAATGTTGTTTTTTTTCCTTTTTTATTTTGTGCATGTTCGGTCATTAAGCATAACACATTATTCTCTTTGCTCACCCCACCTCCACCCCTTACCTTTCTTACTTTTTTCACCTTTCCCCCCCCCCTCTTCTATCTCTATCTCTATCTCTATCTCTATCTCTATCTCTACCTCTACCTCTACCTCTACCTCTACCTCTACCTCTACCTCTACCTCTACCTCTACCTCTACCTCTACGTCTACCTCTACCTCTACCTCTACCTCTACGTCTACCTCTACCTCTACCTCTACCTCTACCTCTACCTCTACCTCTACCTCTACCTCTACCTCTACCTCTACCTCTACCTCTACCTCTACCTCTACCTCTACCTCTACCTCTACCTCTATCTCTCTCCCTCTACCTCTATCTCTCTCTCTACCCCTCTCTCTCTACCCCTCTCTCTCTCTCTACCTCTCTACCTCTCTACCTCTCTACCTCTCGACCTCTCTACCTCTCTACCTCTCTACCTCTCTACCTCTCTACCTCTCTCTCTCTATCCCCCCCCCCTCGCGCTCTCTCTCTCTCTCTCGCTCTCGCTCTCGCTCTCCCTCTCCTGGTGATTCGTGAGCTGAGTGCAGTGTCATAGTGTCTCCTTGTATTGGGGCTTTGTAGCTGTCCGTGTTTGTGGTTTGTCTTCCCACTCTCCCCTTTGCAGTGTGTCTTTGTGTATTCCCCTTTCAAGCTAACATCCCTCCCGAGAGAGAGAGAGAGGGGGGGTAGAGAGAGAGAGAGAGAGAGAGAGAGAGAGAGAGAGAGAGAGAGAGAGAGAGAGAGAGAGAAAGAGAGAGAGAGAGAGAGAGAGAGAGAGAGAGAGAGAGAGAGAGAGAGAGAGAGAGAGAGAGAGAGAGAGAGAGAGAGAGGTAGAGAGAGGGGTAGAGAGAGGGGTAGAGAGAGGGGTAGAGAGAGGGAGAGAGGGAGAGAGGGAGAGAGATGGAACTGGTGAGGGTTCCCGATTGGTTAACAAACCGGTGAGAACTGGTTAACAAACTCAACAAACTTAGTTCTGTTGTTTCTTCAGTTACTATGATTCCTTTAAAAGGGAAAATAACTGTTTAATACATATCATGTCCTTTCGTCGTTTTGGTTATATGATTTTACCACGTGGTGTAACCTCATTAAATGCGGGATTGCCCTTCAAGGTTGAAGGGTACACTTATAGGGTCGTTGTCTCTGCAAAGTCTTTCGTTTGCTTTGAGTGTGGCCAATATGGTCATTTTAAAGACTCCTGCCCGAATAGGTCCACGGGTGGAGTCACGAGCCTGGCTGATGATGAACAACAGGGTGCTACTGAGATCATTGTTGACAATGTTATTAGAATATGTGCTGAGAGCCCCATTGTTGACAAACAGAAAAATAGGAAAAGAACCCTCTCATCTTCCCCCGATCTCAACGAGCCAGACAATAAGGTCTTGGCTGGTCCCCCAACCTTCGCTCAAGTGGTTAGTAAAGGAGCACAACCTCCTCCTCAGCAGTCACCTCCAGCGTTAGTAATTCCTCAACTTCCTCTACTTTCAGAGTCGATTGAGGATCGTGTGATAAATATCGAGGACTTATGTGTTGTCCAGACAGCACCCGAGTCTCTTGAGCATTGTGAGGTTGAGCCTCCATGTTTGTCCCTTGTTGAACCTTATGTCGATCATGTCCCCCCTCCCTCTATGGGGAGTGGTGAATGTGTACTAACTTACGATGTCTGTGATTGACTCATCCATTGAGGTAGCTGAGCCTTATCAAGCTCATGTGCAGCAGAATGTTCAGGATGAAATTTCAGTGTTGCTTTGATGAGCCCGTTTATTTGGCACTGGATTCTCAATGCAATGATTGTGACTGATGGGGGTTCTTCTGTTGCCTCACTAAGTGATGGTGAGGCCGCCTTCCCATCAGAGCATGTCTGGAGATTCCATTCCTCCGACTGAAATCATGGATTTCTTCCAAATTACTTTTCGTAAAAGGCGCGTGAAAATTAGCGATTTCTTCGCTGATAATCGTGCCTTCATTATTGGTGCTCTGGGTGTTGTACAACAATATGCAAGCCTTCATGTTTCTGATAACTTGCTTAAAAGATTGAAAAGGTATCTTGTTACAGCAAGGAAAGAATTAAACTTATAATAGTTGAGTTGCTGCTTATGTCTTCATGAACATAGCCAGTTTGAATGTTACTGGTGGACGCAGTCAGCTGCATCGGTTGCAGACTGTGCAATAAGCCAGGAAGGAAAAAATTGATATCCTCTTATTACCAGAGACTCGTGCCACGCCAGACTGTATGGCTGATTGGCAGCAACAGCTCAATGGCACTTGGTTTTTTAGTAATACAGATTCTGTGAGCATGGGTATTGCTTTTTTTTGTTAATCCATGTTTGTCTGTCTTTTCCCCTATTTTTAAAGAAATCATTCCAGGCTATATAGCCTCTGTTGAGCTTGATTGATTCATTGATCAATCTTGATTTTGATTTTGATCAATCTTGAGAGCTTGATCACAATCAGAAACTATTTGTTTGTATTAATGTCTATGCTCCAAGCGACAGTACAGATAGAGGAACTTTTTATTTTAAGATTCCTTTCATTTCTTGCAACACCTATCTTCTGATACGTTGTTGTGCTTAGCGGGGGACTTTAACTGTACTTTGAACCCAACTTTAAGGCCCAGTCACACCTTGACGTCTTAGCCAGCAATGGCAACGTATCAAAATGTATGTAAAACGCTGGCTTATGCTGAACTTTTGATGTTTTTTTTTTTTTTAAACATTCGGACGTATTCATAACGAGTTGGTCATATGCATAACATATTAGTAACGCACACAGAACGTTTCATTGTCTTATAGATAACTTGTACCAACGAATGCTTAGCCTGTTGTCGGCGTTCACAACCTATGCCCAACGATAGTCTAACTTGTGCATAGCGCGCTGCACGTATCGCCGACGATCACGTGGTGTAGCCTATTAAAAGGCTGCCGCACAACAATTCAAATCATAACCGCCGGAGAAATGGAAGTGTCAACATCGCAGTCACACCTTGGCGATCTTGCCAGCGTATGCCGACCTCTGAAAAATGCATCTAAAATGCTGGCGCACGTCGAATACGGTATGGGTAAGTTTGGTATACGTGAATAGAACGCTAAAATACGCTATCATATGTCGTAGTAAGTGGAGTATGTCTTGAAATTTTAAACGTGTTAAAAATTTTACGACATACTTGCCGTATGCCTCACACGTTCCACATGCGATGGGAATAAGTTGTACGCACGATATGCGATCGTTGGCACACATCGACAAAAGTTACTTGTAAGGTACTCATAAGTTGAGACGCGTCAAGGTAATGGTTAGCGTCAGTGTTCCAGACTCCCTGTTTTTTTTTATCTTCAGTATTACGGTGATGTTGACGCTTCGATTTCTCGTGCGGTTATAATATAATATAATTAATAGGCTGCCGCTCAACAATTTAAATCGTAACCGCACTAAAAATCGAAGTGTCAACATCACCGTCATACCGAAGAAAAAAAAAAAACAGGGAGTCTGGAACACTCACGCTAACCATGACCTTGACGTGTTTCGACTTATGAGTAACTTACAAGTAACTTGTGTGGACGTGTGTCAACGATCTTGTAACGTGCCTACAACGCGTTACTCATAGGTTAGAAATAAGTTTCGGGTACGCTAATCATTACCTCGACGTGTTTCGACTTATGAATAACTTACAAGTATCATGTGTCAACGATCGCATAACGTGCCTACAACTTATGGCCAGCGTAGCGGAACTTGTGAGTCATACGATGGCATAAGTCGTAAAATTTCAAGCATGCTAAAATTTGAGGACAACTGCAAAGTACAATGATGAAAGCCAGCGTACTACGACGTATGGCAGTGTTTTTCAGCGTGCTCTCAATGTTTCCAAAACTTACCCGTAACGTATTCGACGTGTGCCAGCGTTTTAGACAAATTTTTCAAAAATCGGCATAAGCTGGCTAAAATGTCAAGGTGTGACTGGGCCTTTAGATTGGAACTGCGCAGAGCCACATCCAGTGTCAACTAGGCCTCTTTCCAATATTGTATCACGTCATGATCTTAATGATATATGGCGGCAACAACACCTGAACCTACAACAATTCAGCTGGTGTCGGGTTTTACTAAATCATCTTTCACTTGCTCGACTTGATAAATTTTACATTCCTATCTGCTTCCAATCTTGTGACATATACAGATATTGTTCCTTCTGGTTTCTCTGACCATTCCTGGTTTTAAACACCGCACATTGTATTGGTGTTTTAATACTTTCCTTCTGAGCGATAATTTTTTCAAGTCATCCTTCAAGGTTTTTTGGTTGGGTCATGAGGTTGTATCTACAACATTAGTTTTTAAATCTGTCAGTGGTCGGACTATGCCAAGGCGCAAATCCGTGTCTTCTGTCAGCAATACAAAACGAATTGCTCTTGAAGTAAACAATTATGTATCGACACCTTGAAACGAGAGATTCTTCGATTACAGGGATGGGCTGAGAACCTCAAGTGATGATAAAAGGTGTCAACTCCTCCATAAAAAAACAAAATCTGCTTAAGGAACAAGTTCAATGGTATTGGCACCTTAGTCAGGCTGAGAGTCGGTGGTTTGCTGTCTGGAGACGCATGTTGTAAGGAGTTGTTTAAGTTTGAGAAGATGACCAAGGCGAGCCAACAATTGCTTAGTCTTCGATCGAGTGATGAGCATATTCTGGATAACAATACAGAAAATGTCCATTTTGTTCGAGCTTATTTTGAGAGTGTGTTTTCCTTTCAGTCTGATGATATGCCTGCAATGCAAAATGTTGCAACTAATTTACTGCAGATAGTTGAGCATCAGCAACACTTCTTGGATGAAAACATTAGTCTTGGTGAACTTAAAACTGTGCTGGATGGCCTTGTTGACCATAAGGCTCCTGGCTTTGATGGGTTACCACTGAATTTTATAAAACTTTCTGGGATATGCTTAGTCCTGCTTTGCTTTCAGTTTTTTTATACAGCCTCCTTGAGGGCTTTTTACCCCTTAGTTGTCGACGTGCAGTTGTTTGCCTTTTCCCTAAGAAGAGGATCTACAACTGATACAGAACTGGTGCCCAATATATCTTCTCTGTGTAAATTATAAGATTTTTGCGAAAGCACTTACTAACCGTGTGAAGACTGTTTTAAGCACAGTTATACATCAGGATCAATCGTATTGTGTTATGCACAGATCTATGCATGATAACATTTGTTTGGTACGAGACTTGTGGGATGTGTGTGAAATCCAACAACAATATACTGGTCTCTTTTTTTTATTGATCAGGAAAAGGCTTTTGACTCATGAATATTTGTTTTACATTTTAAAACAATTTGGTTTTGGGCCATCTTTTGTTTCTTGTGTAACTTTATTATATAGTCACATTTGTAGCTTGATTAAAGTCAATGATGGTCTCTGTCTACCTTTGGTGGATTGGGAGGAGAATTCAGCAAGGTTGTCCCTTATCTGGAATCTTGTACTCTCTTTGCATCGAGCCCCTTTTGATTCGTTTGCGATCCTCTCTTATGGGATTTCCAGTGACTCCTTCAGAACAATGTGCTGTTGTGCTGTTCACAACAATATTACTATATTGTTTGAGTAGCTACATGTCTACTCTCAAGCACGTACAACACAAATCAATTGGTCTAAATGTAAAGCAGTATGGGGTCGGCTGTACGCCACCTTCTGGCCTTCCAACTCCCCCTATTCATTTGACATGGGCAAAAGAAGATGTAAAGTACCTTGGTGTTTATCTCGGTGCCCCTGGCTTTGTCAAAAGGAATTGGAATGGTTTGCTCCACATAATTAACAATAAGCTAAATAGATGGAGAGGAGTTTTGTCAACTTTGTCTTTCAGATGTAATGCCTTGGTCATTAACAACCTAGTTGCCCCTCTGCTATGGCATAAGACGATTGTCCTGCAGCCACCTGTAACATTGGTGTCATTGTTATAAAACTGTTTGCTTGACTTCTTCTGAGATGGCAAACATTGGCTTAAGCTAGAGACTATTTTCCTTCCACTGGGGGAAGGGGGTCGTGGACTTGTGGGAATTCTTTGTCGAATGATGGCCTTCCGTATCTCAACTGCTCGTCGTTTTATATTTCTGGAGGCCTTGCCCTGGAAATCCACTGCGGGCCTTATATTGAAACAAGCTGGTATACTGGGCTACAACCGTGAACTCTTTTTCATGGAACTGCAACATGTTGATGCCCTGTCGCTCCCTGACTTCTACCAAGATGTCCTGCACACCTGGCAGTTCATCTCAATAACTCAGCAAATGGAGACGTATAACACCAAAAGGTTCCTTCAAGAACCCCTTTTCTACAATGCTCTCTTTCCTGAAATTCCTCGCTCACGTACCTTCATGCAGCATTTTTGGGGTGTGGTGTGAGCACAACTTGGGACTTTTGTGATTGCAATAGGAACAGCTGGTTCTCTGCAGGATATATTCAAGAAAAAACTGGTATCAGATCTTTGAGTGTAGCCCAGGTACTATAGGAAGTCATGCAAGTTTTTATGTGCTTTGGCCTGAGCTTCACTGTTGACATTGGTGATCATCATACACCACCACAGATATGTGCTCGTTATAACTTGCCAGCTAATAACTCCACAATATTTATTTTGTTATCCTCATCGCCACTCCCAGTAAAGACAAAAAAGACTGTACCATTTGTGCCTTTCAATTCGATTTCCCTCATTACGGCCTTCCTCATTTGGGGCTCGATGGGAAGAAAAATTGCCTTCTGGGCTTCCCTCCCATCCGCAATAGTCCGTGATATACATTTCACCAATTGTTAAAAAGGGCTGGCGAAATTGCCTGGAGACTTGCCCATATGGTACTGCCTTCCAATGTTTTACTACATCAGTTTAACGAAATTAACACAGTGGCATGTCCTTTTTGTATGCTCTGAAGACCTTTTCCATCCATATGTAGATTGTGCAAGACTCACGTCTCTCTTTGAGTTATCACTGCTGCTACATAGGATGAACTTGTCTTTCTCCGTGCGTTTTTTTTTTTTTTTTTTTTTTTTTTTTTTTTTTGGAATACCACTTGGTTGTAAAAAGAGCTCAGAGACTGCTCTTGTAAATTTCTTGATTTCTATTGCAAAATTGGCAATCTACAAGACAAGAAAAGCAAAGCTCCTTGCAAATGCTGATATTTTGTGTGATGTAGTGGTAGTTTTTAAGGCTCTTGTCATGGCTAGAATACGTATGGAGTTCCTTTTTTGTCAAATGAAAGATGATTTGCAAACCTTTGTGCAAAAATGGTGTGTAAAGAAAGGTTTTTGTAAAGTTGATAATTGTAAATTGAATTTCTTATTCTAGTGTCAAAGATGGGGTGATTTTTTTTATTTTTCGTGTTGTTAGGTTGCACATGTTTGAAACTTCAGTGATTTTGTGATTATTTGTATGACTTGTGTGATTTTCTTACCTTTATAAATAAAAGAGCTTCAAAAGTCAAAGTCCCTCTCTTCCTCTCTTCCTCTCTTCCTCTCTTCCTCTCTTCCTCACACCCTACCCTCCTGCAGTGTATAGCAACATTTGGTGAGGAATCGCTCTCCATTCCTCCCCCCCCCACCCCCTTTTCCTTGCTCTTTCCCCCTTCCTAGCTTACCCTCCCTCCTCTCCTTTCCTCTCCCTCTCCTCTCCCTCTCCTCTCCCTCCCTCCTCTCTCCCCTCCCTCTCCCCCCCACCTCCTTAATATCCCTGTTCACGAAGCGATGGGTTGTATTTGCTAGTAATCAATAAAGCTATGGATAATTGTATTGTAATGTATGTGACATTGGGTTCATGGATGATTTGGGAATGTGGTCCATGATGGTAGCATGTTCGGTTAATGATGGTTATTTTTGTTCAGAACGAGCATGTGAGGCGAGACTATGTGTTCTTCAAATACTGCTAGTTTAATCTACTATAGTATGATTATAGAATGGCAATTACCAAGCTTGTTGAAAAAGAGTTGCAACTAGAAAGCTCATCTCCATTTCCCACCAAACCTGGGTTGTTCCATGACAAAACAATATTGACATGTGACACAAATGCAGGCAACTCCATAGTTATGCAACCATTAAATTACCAGACCAATTTCATCACTAGTTAACGGATCATCAATGACAGTGTAGAATAAACCGGCCATGCAACGTAGAATTTCCAAACATCTGACCATGGACAATGGTAGAAGCAAGACAGCCTCACACATTATATTTGTTTAAAATCCCAATTACATTTCTGACTTTCATTTGACCATAGTAATCAATAATTTCATTTAATTTCCCCCAGCTGTGACTAGGATGTTGTAATTAAAATGAGAATCGTCCATCTAATAAAAATGTTGACAGGGTAGCGAGTCTGCAGCTCTTTTTGATTAGTTGGGCAATTCTCATTATAATTGATCATTGTAGTTGCAGCTTGGAGCAGTTGATTAGATGAGAAATGATTGATTGCTCCTGCCAACCGGAAGGTCAACCTTTTCTGTTACATGCAGGCCAAATGAACGATTTATTTCAATTATGATGCATTGTAAAGTTTCGAAGCCTGATGTTGGCTAAACAGTTAGGGTGACTGGTTTAAGATCTTAGGATCCTGAGTTCAACCCCCTTTTTATCCTTGAATTAACACCAGGTGGGTTGACTCAGCCTGTCATCCTGAGGTTTGTGAAATGAGTACCAGCTTCCTGGTAACAGGGGCATTGCATCAGCGGCACCGCCATGCCCCCAGAAAATGATGCAGCCAAGCAGCCACAAGTTGCATCTGAATAAATAAATAAAATAAAATAAAATAATGTCTCGTGTTTTCATGATTTCTGGAAAAGCCATCTGATGATGCAAATAACCATGTGACACAAACTGAATGGAGAAAGCAGTAGTCTACACTGTGTTTTAATTTTTGCTAAAGAGCTTATCCACTTGACTATTTATTTCTATTTTTTCAACATATGAGCATACTCATAATTGCACCAAAATATATTTCAAAGGGTTTTTTTTTACCCTCTGCTTTATAAATAAAGCAATATTTTTTCTATCTCATATTTGAAAACATTCATGTAAGTTGTACTTGCTAATTACATCATTACAACATCAATTCGACCTTGAGTGAATTATATTCCCCCAGCCGCACCTCCGCTCTCAGCATACACTTCCGGTGGGGAAAAGCATAATTTACACTTGAGGGTTCAGTCAGTTGATAAATTTACTCCCAAGCATTCCTAAAAATATAGTGTTCGACCTTTCATGCTACAAATCAAAACTAACTTTTTTGCAACCTGTGGAGTTATTACACCAGGTGGGGTTGACGCAGCCTGTCATCCTTCCAAGGTCAGCAAAATGGAGTACCAGTGAATTGGTAATAAGGGCATTGCATCAGCGGTGCCCCCATACTCGGCTGGCAGTGGCGATGCACCGTTGTTCATCGCCAATGAAAGCATGAAATCATGCCACCACAATAAATGGATAAGTAAAAAAGTGGCCTTGGCCTTTGACATTTTAACCTCCAAACAATCAGCTTCCAGCTTTTGATTGGTAAACCAATTCAGTGACCCAATATGCAAGTTTCATAAAATTTCAGGTCAATTGGAAGAAAATTGATGATTTTATGCAACTATGACCTTTGACATGATCTAAAAAAAAAAAATAATCGGCTTCTAGCTTTTGATTGGTGACCCAATTCAGTGTTCCCTGCCCCCCCACACACACACACACACACACACACACACACACACACACACACACACACACACACACACACACACATACACACACACACACAATTGCAAAACCCATCTCTCACTGCCTGGTTAATGGGCTAATTAATATGCACTGTATCGCCAAAAGTATGTGGCCACCTGCTCATTCGACATCTCATTCCAAAATCATGTGCATTCATTTGGAGTTGGTCCCCCCCCCCCTTTGCTGCTATAACAGCCTCCACTCTTCTGGGAAGACTTTCCACTAGATGTTGGAACATTGCTATGGGGATTTGCTTCCATTCAGCCACAAGAGCATTGGTGAAGTCGGGCACTGATGTTGGGCGATTATGTCAGGCTTGCAGTCGGTGTTCCAATTCATTCCAAAGGTGTTTGGGGTTGAGGTCAGGGCTCTGTGCAGGCCAGTCAAGTTCTTCCACACCAATCTGGACAAACCATTTCTGTATGCGCCTCGCTTTGTACACGGGGGCATTGTTATGCTGAAACAGGGAAGGGCCTTTCTCAAATTGTTGCCACAAAGTTGGAAGCACAGAATCGTCTAGTGTGTCATTGTAAACTGGAGTGTTAAGATTTCCCTTCCCTGAAACTAAGTGGCCTAGCCCAAACCATGAAAAACATCCCCAGACCATTATTCCTCTCCACCAAACTTTACAGTTAGCACTATGCATTCGGGCAGGTAGTGTTCCCCTGGCATCCGCCAAACCCAGATTCGTCCGTCAAACTGCCAGATGGCGAAGTTTGATTCATCACTCCAGAGAACGTGTTTCCACTCCTCCAGAGTCCAATGGCGGTGAGCTTCACACTACTCCAGCCGACGTTTGGCATTGTGCATGATGTTCTTAGGTTTGAGTGTGGCTACTCGGCCATGGAAACCCATTTAATGAAGCTCTCAACGAACAGTGCTGATGCTGACGCTGATTCCAGAGTCAATTTAGAACTGAGTGAGTGTTGCAACCGATGACAAATGATTTTTCCACGCTATGAGCTTCAGCACTCTGCGATCCCGTTCTGTGAGCTTGTGCAGCCTACCACTTTGTGGCTGAGCTGTTGTTGCTCCTTGACATTTCCACTTCACAATAATAGCACTTACAGTTGACCGGGCAGCTCTAGCAGGGCAGAAATCTGATGAACTGACTTGTTGGAAAGATGGCATCCTATGACAGTGCCACGCTGAAAGTCACTGAGCTCTTCAGTATGGCCCATTCTACTGCCAATGTTTGGCTATGAATATTACATATGGCTATGTGCTTGATTTTATACACCTGTCGGCTATGGGTGTGGCTGAAATAGCAGAATCCACCATTTAGAAGTGGTGTCTCCATACATTTGGCCATGCAATGTATGGCCATGCAATGTATGTGCTCTTTCTAACCACTGACTCACTGATTGACTGATATCAAAGATCGGTACCTTCCGGGTGATGTAAAAAAGCTGAAATTTAGAGTGCCGTGGACATCAAAGCTGATACATCAGAAAATATCACAGAATAGTCGGACAACTTCCATAAATGAAATATATATATATATATATATATATATATATCTGAAAAATCAAAATGTTGGTGAGCAGCTCAAGATAATGGAGAAGCATGGTTCGTATGCTTACACAATGTGTAAGCACACCCCACGAGTAAGTGAATAACTTTAACTCAAATCCCTGAAGTTTGCAGTTTCTGTGGTTATGTTGACTTGCTAAATCTGCTTTAGGTCTGACGAAGTGGAAGCTTGTGTTAAATAGCTCATTGCACCACTTTGGCAAGTCATATCAGTATCAGCCCTTTTGCATCCCAAGCACATTTGCATGACTCAACAACACCTCATCACCTCCTGTGTTATTCGATAATGCTTCCATTATTTCCTAAAGGGCTATATTAGCATTTGTAATGCCATCCACATGAGGCAAGACTGAATCTGCACTCACTGCCTTTTCAGTTTGGAGAGCACAATCATGACCATCTGACCTCTGCCGTTCATGTCCATGAGCAAACAGACTTGATTGTCATCCAAAATGATTAAAAATTCCTCACTTTAAGTTGTTTATTGGCTTCTAAATTCACGAGATGGAAAGCATGTACAATGGGGTTATTAATAGCAAGAATAGAGCCAAAGATCATTTAATTCCATGCTGGATACCTCCACCAATCATCTGAAACATGATGGAGACTTGTTAGGTGCCTCGATCCAATATGGGGCAAGAGGAAGGGGTGGGATAGTAGAGTAAATTCAATGAGTGATTCTCTGTAGAATTTATGTTTAAAAACTTGTTGTTTTTGTATTTCCAAGGTATGTTGTCAAATGTCATTAAAGGTGCATCATGTATCAGCTCATTGCTTCACAAAACACATTTAGTGGATACCTGCATAAATGGACATACGATGGAATTTTAGCCCCTTTGCCTTTTTCTTATTACCCTCGCCGGAGGCGAATGTGTTGCATTTGGGTCTGTTTGTTAGATTTAGTAAGTATATTAATGACTTCTGTCCTCTGTTTGTGTGTGTGTTTGTGTGTTTGTAGGCACGATAACCCGAGAACAGAAGAAGCTACCAATGTCAAATTGCGCCACGTGATTCAGGAGGGTGATGGCTAGTGCTGATTAGATTTTGGTCAAAATCGGTCAAAGGTCAAGGTCACAGTGAGGTCAAACATTCGATTTTTGATGGTTTTGTACAGAATCATCGTAGAAACTTCTGGTTTGCGTCGCTATCTTCTCTAGAGACAGCTTTTATTAGACAAGGTCAGAGGTCAAGTTGACGATTTCAGAAGTAGCAGTCTATGACTGCTTGTTACTTACGAAATCTAAAGATTTCGTAAGTATATTGATGACTTCTGTCCTCTGTTTGTGTGTTTGTTTGTTTGTGTGTGTGTTTGTTTGTAGGCAGGATAACTCGAGAACGGAAGAAGCTACCAATGTCAAATTACACCACGTGATTCAGGAGGGTGATGGCTAGTGCTGATTAGATTTTGGTCAAAATCGGTCAAAGGTCAAGGTCACAGTGAGGTCAAACATCGAAAACATTCGATTTTTGATGGTTTGGTGCAGAATCATCGTAGAAACTTCTGGTTTGCGTCGCTACCTTCTCGAGAGACAGCTTTTATTCGACAAGGTCAGAGGTCAAGTTGACGATTTCGTAAGTACCAGTCTATGACTGCTTGTATCCAAGTGAAGATCTCTAGTGCTGTATGTACTATAGAGTAAAAATGAAAAACACTGCAAATTGTACTTGCTTATGATGGTGATGATGGGCATTGGAGGTTATTGAGATAACATCGACGTCTCTGGCTTAGAGTCGTCAGGGTTATCAGACTTTGTGCAGAAGGAGGTAATTTTTGTCTGCTTTGTCTTGTTCTGCATGTCCTTATAACCTCCGTAAGGTGCCATGGCAGCATACATCTCGCACTTTAATTTCAAGCATCTCTCCATGAAGACGAGCGAAAATCTCTCAATATATGTTCCTCATCTTGCTTTATCCCAAGTGTTCTCTTTTATGCTCCTCAACTTTACCTTATTCCCCCTCTTCGCTTCAAAACAAACAAACAAATATTTTCACTCAAAAAAACAAGCACAAACTCATTCTGGCTATTTCCTTCCTTGGTTCATTCTTTATTTCTTCCTTTCTCATTACCTCCCAATTGAACCAACATTCCTGATAATTGAATTAATTTGCTTCTTATTTTAAAAGCTTTTCATAACATTTTATTAAGTTTAATTTGCCTTGTATCACCAAAACCCACATGTTCTTCTTCATAACTATGTACTGTCATGAACACCCCACAATGTAATTAAAAGAATATAGTGAAAAGGAAATCACGCGATATCAAACTCGATCACGTGATAGTCAGTGCAGCACGATATTGAAAGAGCAAGTGTGAGGTGAGATGGAGATACAGGGTTGTGTATTCCTCCGCGCCAGACCATAATCGAGTGAATGACCCATGCCGCGATGGGCACATTTTACCACAACAATTCAACCAAGATAGAGCGAAACCCGCGTTCGGGGAGGGCCTGCTGTATCACAGTGTTTAGTTTGATCTCTTCAATTATGAATAAAAAAAATTCATTTGGAAAAATTGTTTCTACATAATTCACAATTCTTCTAAATGTGGCATTATTGGTAAGGGTGAATACTCTTGCAGGCCACTGTAACCATATGTTTGGATATTGGTGGCTAAAATATGTGTGATATTCAGAAAATGGTTTGAGTTGTTGTTGAGCACCAGACAGTTCTCCTGAACAGGCCCCTGGCACAGAGACAACCAATCAATCTCCCAGGAATGACTCGGAGATACCCCACATTGAAGATGATGCACCACCGTTTTCATATATATAGAGATCAGAGACAAGAGGGAGTGGGCCAGTCCATGGGGACCAATCGCCTCTGACCGTGGCCACGTTGACCTGACAAATCCAGGCAGCAGGGAAAAGGGGGGAAGATTTGACCTCCAAATTGTGTTGGGGGGGGTACAATCACCATGAGGAGGCATCACCGGTAGTTGCATGTTTTGAGTTGTGACCTATGGTGATCGCCGGGTTGCGATGGTGATATTTTGGTAAAGTTGTGCAGCTTATTGTGTCTGCTGTTGCTAACTGCATTGTATAATTGGCCCAATTTCATCGTCTTCTTTTTGATTACCAATTATTTTTCGTCACTTTGTCGACTCTGTTTCTATTTTCCAACACAACCTTTTAATAGTTGCCAATTTTTAAATTTAATTTTGAATGAAAATGGGTCAAATAATCACCAACCCTCACTCCCCTCCCTTGCCCTTGCCTTTTTCACACGCAAGTTCTCAGGTATATGGCGAGGAGCTTAAGCATACAGGACAAGCATATTAGTGTACTTTTATATAACTTGTTAGGACATTCATAGATGTTGGGCAAAACAACACAATAAATGGGTTGTAAGCATCGCTGCAAGACATAAAATGTGCTTCATTGAGAAAGTCAGGGCTTTGCCCTTATCACAATTTATGGGTCTTTTAGGGTTGTTATTGCATGTTGAAAATGAATGTGTTTTTGTTTATAGAAATTGTTGAACCCAATGGGTTCTGTGACTCACTTTGTTTATTTGGGCTACCATGTAGAGACAATATGATGAATGCCTATTCATATCAGTAAGGGAGTTTATGGCCTGGTGTTGGCTTAACGGTTAGGATTGCTGGCTTAAGATCTTAGGGTCCTGAGTTTAAGGCCCTGTAATGTCGTTGAATTAACACCAGGTGGGTCAGCTCAGCTTGTCATCCTTCCGAGGTCTGCAAAATGAGTACCAGCATGCTGGTAACAGGGGGCATTGCATCAGCGGCACGGCTGGGCCACCAGAAAATGATGCAGCCACAGGCTGCATACAAATAAATAAAAAAAATGTTTATGGGCTGGGAAAGCAAGAAGAGTCTCAATAATTAAACGTTATAAATAAAGGGAAACTAGCAGTAGGGGCTTGAAGAGTGGAGAAGGAAGAGTGAGAGAGAGTGGTGGGATGGGAGAAATTTGGACGAGATATAGTACGGTCTTGTATTGGTAATTTGGCGATAAGGGAGGACAGTCTTAAACATATGCCATTTTGTTTGCCATACTTTAATAAGTTTTGCATTCACAGTCAGCAGTTAATTTATTTATGGAGATCAAAACATCCTAAAACCCACCCCCCACCTCCCTCCCCTCACCCCCCAAACAAAACTTTCGAAGCCAAACTCACCCACTCCTGGGAAGAATATAACACTGGCTCGAAACTACATTTTAAAAGAGTGAACAGTTGTGTCTCGTTTTGCTTCCACAGAACCATTTCATACAGGATCGGCAAAAAAGCACTATTTTTAGATGTCCTTTCAAAACGAGTACATAATTTTGTGTTGATACCTTCTTCAAATTCCAATGATGAACTCCAGCTTAATCATGAGGGTGATAAAATTCCTCACCCAGGAGGTTGCTTCAGCAACATTTTATTTATTTAGAGGGAAAGTGCTTGTACCTTGGGGGTAGACAACTCACAATGATATTCAGATTACTTCACAGATACTACCCCTAAATTAGATATATGCTTTTGCTACAGATAGGGCTCACGGGGGGGGGGGGGGGGGCTGGCTGGCTTGTAATGCTGGCTATATTCATGCAAGACTTGGCAAAGTGTTTCTTAATAATTACCTTTTATGATGTGTCTGTATTTGCAGGTAAACCT
This sequence comes from Eptatretus burgeri, assembly GCF_056783735.1. Taxonomy (NCBI): domain Eukaryota; kingdom Metazoa; phylum Chordata; class Myxini; order Myxiniformes; family Myxinidae; genus Eptatretus; species Eptatretus burgeri. The sequence continues at coordinate 42,455,672 of NC_140973.1, read as the reverse complement.
GACAAGATACTTCTACAACCATCTCGTAGTGCAACTTTGCAGCCCATGCACATCATCTATCATTGGTGGATGTCATGCAGTTGACATCCTTATCACCTGGAGAGAGTGCTAAAGCCAAACACTAATTCGTTTCATGATATTGGAATGTGGTGAACGTTTGGAAAGTGCAAAAAGTGCAGTTCTTGGTTATGTGTGGAACACATCACACCATGGGCATTGCAATGATGTATCTGCTGGTAGCCTGTCTCCCTGCATCACCCTGGCTTTTCCCTGTGGTACAGGGCCCAGGTCAGGCAGAAGGACAAGGCACAGAGCAGGAACACAAGCTGAGGCTTGTGCTGGAGCAGGCAGACAATCTGGAGGTAAAAGAAGAAAAGGATCTAGGTGTAAGGGACTGCACAATGAATGGGCTGGGGGGTACACGTGACCATTGCGCAGGCGGCAATGTGCCACGAAGACGCAAACGTGGCTGGGTATGGAACCAGTTCTTTGTTCTGGAAGAATACACAGGAAAGGAGCCACTGCATGTGGGCAGGGTAAGTCAGCAGCTAAATTCTGCACATCATTCATTTTAATGGATTATAAAGAAGGAAATGTGTACAAGAGATATAATGGAAGACATGACGATGAGTGTCATAATATATGAGGTATATTGGAACTTTCTATGAATTTCTTGCTTTCTTCATACTTGTATACCAATTCTTTTCAATGATCTGTTGACTTGCCTGAGAACCGACAATTGTGTGTGACATAGGGCCAATGAGTGTGTGACAGTCTTGGGTCAGGAAGTGTTTTATAAACTCAGGGAGTTTATAAAAACTAGGAATGTTTTTGACAATTTGGTGAACAATAATCAGTTTCCTTGTTTCGTTTTTTAATTTGTAGATTGCTCCTTGTTGCCAGATTATTATTAGACCGCAGCTTTATTGGAATACAGCTGGCACTGCCAGCTATCTTACAGCTTTGGTTTTGTTTCTTGGACTGAGGGATATTTTCAAGCATAGATATTCTTTGTCAATTGCTACATGGATTTATTATTTGTGGTAGATTCTGTGGCCTTTTTCTACCATTGACATTTGCATGGCATTTCATTTTTAAACTTGTAATATTGTTCTCAAGTCAATTTTAATTTATATTTGGTGCTAGCAAATACACAGAAATATTAAGGGGGGAAAGAGAGGGGGGAGAGAGAGAGGAAGGGAAGGAGAGAGGAGGACAAGGAGGGCAGGAAGAGGAGAGGGGGAGGGAGAGAGGGAGGGGGAAAGAGGGAGGGAAGGAGAGAGGGAGAGGGAAGAGGGAGGGAAGGAGAGAGAGAGGGAAAGAGAGGACAGAGGGAGAGAAAGGAAGGAGGGAGGGAAGGAGAGAAGGAGAGAGAGGGATATATATATATATATATATATATATATATATATATATATATATATATATATATATATATAGATATGGGGGAGTGAGGAGGTGGTGAAGAAGGTGGGGGGGGAGTGAGGAAGAGAGTGATGCCTCACCAAATGGCACTATACACTCTGGGACGAGGGGTGGGAGCGAGGATGGGGGAAAGAGGAGGGGAGGAGGAAGTGGAGGAGCATGGAGGGGAAGGGATTGTTCTGGACTTGCGTTCAGTAGGGGGACTTGAGGGGAAAAGGTGAGGGGGGATGTTCTCGACTCTCGTTGGTTCGTGGGACTTGTGAAGAAAGTGTGGGTAGGGGGTAGAACATGATTTAACAAAATGTGGTGCATTCAAACACCATGCAGAGACTGCCCAGATATGTCCATGGGGATGGAGGGGGGAGGGTTTTGGAATGAGGGAAGCATGAGGGGAGGGAGAGGGAAGGCAGCATGTTGGGAGGGGAAGGAAAGGCAGTGTGAGAAGGCAGCATGAAGGGAAGGGAGCAGAAGGCAGCATGGCTGGAGGGGAGGGAAGGCAGCCTGCGGGGAGGAGAAGGGAAGGCACCATGAGGGGAATGGAAGGCAGCATACTGGGTTGATAAAACGTGCTCAAGCAGCAAAGTCTTCTTTTTAACCTCCGGGTTATATATAAAACCGGGAAGGAGAACTTGAAACCCATGCTATCTACCTGGCAAAGGCCTGCCTGCATGTGTGCGTGCTTGCACATACAGTGACCTTTGCACCCCTGTGGTCAGCTCACTTCAAATCGGATTTGTACATGCTGCATTCTGGGGAAGCCGGTTTAAATTCAAAGCACAAGGTTTGCGAGAAGGCCGTGTAACCTCCACCATGGCCCCACAGGCCCAGGTGTGAGTTTGGTCTGTGCACCTGTGGAGCCTACGCACTGCACACATGTATCCAAGCATGCAGGCATCCACAAAGCCCAATCTACCCATTTGTACCATATCCGTGTGTGCTGTTTACATACCTCTTCACGCATGCAGCAACTGCTGCATGCATGCAAGTTCGCACATGCAGTGACCCTTGCACTCCTCTGGTCGGCTCACTCTGAATCAAATTCGTACATGTTACACTTTGGGACAGCTGTTTTAAATTCACAACTATATCTTCAGTCCTGAATAGACCTCCAGACATCTTCCTCCAACCTCCTCGTGGTCCATGCTAACTGTGCACATGCTCCGGCGACATACTCATCCTTCGACTCGCACACATGCATGGATTCTCACTGGCATGCTCTGCACACTGTGCACTACACACATGCATGGATTCTCACTGGTATGCTCTGCACACTGTGCACTACACACATGCATGGATTCTCACTGGCATGCTCTGCACACTGTGCACTACACACATGCATGGATTCTCACTGGCATGCTCTGCACACTGTGCACTACACACATGCATGGATTCTCACTGGCATGCTCTGCACACTGTGCACTGCACACATGCATGGATTCTCACTGGCATGCTCTGCACACTGTGCACTACACACATGCATGGATTCTCACTGGTATGCTCTGCACACTGTGCACTACACACATGCATGGATTCTCACTGGCATGCTCTGCACACTGTGCACTACACACATGCGCACTGCACGGCATGTCCCACATGGCTTCGGCGTCGCAGCACGACTGCTCCCCACGTGCCGAAGCATATGGTTCGTGAGATGACTGTGTAACTTCCACCACTGCATCACAGGCCCGAATGCGAGTTCAGTCTGTCCGCCTGCAAATCCCATGCACCACACAGACATAACTAAGTATACAGGTATGCACATACCCAAGCAGAGAGTCCCTTTACAAATCCAAATCTACCCATTTGTACCACGTCCGTGTGTGCTGTCTATGTACCTCTTCGTGATTGCAGTAACCGCCGACTGCAGCCCCTGATCGGGACTCAAACTGCGTGTGTAATACCACAATCGACCGTGGGGCGTTCACCAAGTGGCTTCAGCACTCAAGCAAACACTCCATTGAGATGGTTGATAAGGAATTGCTGGCTTGGCAAGCAATAGCCCTCTGATTAGTAATGGGTCATGCCTGCAAAAACCAAAACATTGCTTATTTCTTAAAATTTTCACATTTCGACAGTTCTGATCTGACAGTCCTTCGACAGCCTTTCGTGTTTGATGGCATTTCCAGAGCTGCTAGGCTCTATATACGCCACGCACCTAAACTTTCCGAGCATGACTGATTTAATTTCCACACACGGTTAATAAAACGCTGTGCAAAATTTAACCTGAACCGATTTTCAAAATTTCAATGTCAGAATTGAGCTTAACAGCAGTTTCAACTTCCGCAAAAGTGTTCATTTGGAATATAATTGAAATTCCGCATTGATCATTTTTAAGAGTGATTTTTTTTTGTCTTTACCTGTGTATTAACTGCACCCCCAACTTTTACCTTTTTTGCCAATAAAAAAGTGTGGTTTATACACCCGAAAATAAAGATACATTATATGATGAAGACTGAGATGATGTGGGTCAGGCAACAGAGAATGAATATCAGGTTAGAGGGGAAGGAGATCAGACAGGGAAATAGGTTTGAGCATCTGGGAGGAACAGTGACTGGGGATGATAAGCCAGAGGTGGAGGTGCAGAGGAGGGGGATTCAGGTGGGTGCAAATGTGTGGAGTAGGGTGGAGGGAGTAAGTAATGGTAGACAGAAAGATATCAAGGAATTTGAAAATGTTGTGTGTAATGCTGGCCTACCTTTACGGTCTGGAGATGGTGACACTGACGGAGAGACAACGACAGAAGCTGCAGGTTTGTGAGAACAACTAGGTCAGGAGGGTTGTGGGAGTGAAGAGGGTGGATACAAGGAGGATGGATGAACTGAAGGAGGAGATTGGTAAGGTCGGGGTGGTTGGAGAGTGGAGTGAATTGGCTGAGGACAGAGGGAAGTGGAGGAGTATCATGGTCGAGGGAGGACAGAAGTTTGGTGCCATCGGACCTCACCCCTGATAAAGGGAAGAGGAGGAGAAGGAGAATACATTGCTCACGTTTTTCCTCGGTGAAGGACATGATGGTAGAGTAAAAACTATAACGGCACTCTGTAGAGCGCGTACCTCCCCAAGGCGGAACACTTCACGTTTTGTATCCCACTGGTAGGCTGGATCTGCATCCGGACCTTAACCAAAATCTAATCAGCTTATTCCGATTTCCTAATCAACTCATCCACCAAGTTTTGGCAGAACCCATACACAACTTTTTGAAATACCATGCCACATCTCGTTTTTGACCCCATCTCTCAATGGTGAAGAATCACTTTTTAAAAAAACCTAGAACGGCCACTCAGGAGACCGCATACCTCTGCCAGGCTGATTGGTTTACCTTTTGTATCCCACTGATAGGCTGGATCTGGATTCAGACCTGATCTAAAATGTAATCAGCTTGTTCTTGTCTCTGAGCGAAATTATCCATCAAGTTTCGTCTGAATCTGTCCATAACTTTTCTCAGATATTGTACTATGTATCGTTTTAGTCACCGAGCGAACTATGGAATGAATTGACATAGTATTAAAAAATCTCCATCTTTGAACAATTTCTCATTCAAAGTTAAACAATATTTTCTCTTGCAACATTGAACATTGGTTATTTAAGAAACTTATTGAATATTTGCCGATTTAATTTTTACACTGGTGCTTTCCATTGATTTTATTGATCTTCTGATCGACTCTTTCATGCTGTGGAATTGTTTGCCTATGATGTTTTTTTTTTTCCCCCATCATTTATACCATGGTTTATTTATACATTCAATATGATTACACACAACCAAACATGTAGTTTGATATAATTTCATTGTTTGGTCTTGCTGCATTATATCTGCACGCATGAGGGCTTTCCCGCTACAAGATTGCCTTTTCGGATTCAACCTCCTTCAGTAACTTCAATGTCTTCTTCATACCTGTTGCTTTTCTTAAAGGAAATAAATGTTGTTTTGATTTATTGATTGATTAGCCTCATCACTCAATGGTGAAAAATCACTTAAAAATTCTCGGATCCGGATCTGAATCTTCACTAAAATCGAATCACTTCTTCCTTGTTACATACCCAACCTGTCCATCAAGTTTCTTTTGAATCCGTCCACAACTTTTTGAGATATCCTGCTGTATGTCGTTTTTGGCCCTATCTCTCAATGGTGAAAAATCACTTTAAAGATTCTCAGATCCTGATCTGGATTCGGATCTTCTCCAAAATCTAATAATTCCATCAGTGTCACATTCCCAAGCTCTCCACCAAATTTTTTCCGAATCCATCCACAACTTTTTTGAATATCCTGTTCACAAACAAACAGACAGACAGACAGACAAACAACCAGGGATGAAAACAAAACCTCCATCCACCTTCAGTGACATAGGTAATTTAAAAATTCTAGTATCCAGATCTGGATCTTCACCAAAACCTTATCATTTCCAGTGTGACCAGTCCTCATTTTCATAAATGCCAAGGTGAGCCAATGAAAAAAGCCAAGAATTCACAAGGTTTCGGAAAAGCGATGACAATAGAAAACCTATACACCAAGAAAACCTATAGAAAACCAAGACTCCAAGGTAAACAACGAATAGCCAAGATCTTGTGAAAAAAAGCCAAGGAGTGGTCACACTGATCATTTCGGTCCTTGTCACACATCCAACCTGTCCACCAAGTTTTGTCCGAATCCGTTCAAAATTTTTGAGATATCCTGTTGTCAGGTTCATTCAAACAACTATTTTTGGTTTTTGATGTCCATATTTTGTTGGAAGAAACTTCAACCTCGATGTTCATCCTTTGGTGGAGGAAACATTAATCTGGAAGTTAATTTAACATTTGGTCGAGCAGAAGTAAGAATGTCAATACATCATTAAATATTGAGACCTTTTCATTAACAAGATTGAACTTCGCAAATTGTTTTTTGGTAGGAGACCAGCTACACCCTGTATAATACTCATTATAGCCTCAACAATATAATCTGGAAGTATACCTTTTCCAGTTGTTGAAATTATTGTTAATCATCATATTCTAATTCTCCTATTTCTCCTCATTCTTGCCCTGTCGTTTGACTAAAGTCTTTTTAAATTTTTTTTTTATTTCGGTGTTCATACAATTTTTAATTCTGCTATTTGTTCGTTGAGTTGTGGGCACATTCATGTTAATTGATTATTGTTGTTGCAGAGTTGTGTCCTTTTGTAACCACACCCTGTGTTCATTCAAATACATTGTAAGACCATTTGGTTGAATTTGGGTGTCTTGATCTCTAGTTTAATTGTACATGTCCATTAGAGGGCAGATTGAGTTTGTGTGATTGGCATCCACGATGAGACTGCTCAGTCACCATGAGAGTAGTGGGCATATGACTGATCAGCGTTAAGCATTGACTGGCTTTGTGGTTCCATTGGAGCTTGGTGTTGCGGCAAACAGACCCTTGATACAGCTTGGAATGACAGAATCAGTTGGACATCATGACCGTTTTGATGTGGTTCATTGGGATTTAGACGGGGCAACTGGACAAATCCGATGGCTGTAACATTTCATTTTCCCTCTGTCAGCATTATGTCTTAGTTCAGTTCTTAGGTCAGGGGGGCGGGGGGGGGGGTATCTTCAATTTTGAGAGAAAATTTTTTGTTGTGTTTTTTAGTTTTTAAATGTTGTTTATAATAAGACCTTTGAAAGTTTATATCATAAACATCACACGGAATAAATCTGGGGGGGGGGCGAGAATGGGGGGCGAGAATGGGAGTGGGGAGAGAGAGGAGGTAGATAAGGGGGATCTAGTAGGGGAGAGTGAGGAAGGGGGGAGAGCAACGCTTCACTATACGTCACTGTACATTCCAGGAGGTAGTGGGTGTGAGGAGGGGTTGGGAGTGAAGAGGATGGGGGAGCAAGGAGGGGAAAGTGGGGAGGGGGAGGGGGTGTTCTGGACTTGTGTTCGGTGGTGGGACTTGAAGGGGGAGGTTCGAATTGCATTTGGGAGGGGCACTTGAGAGGAAGCGGGGGGGGGGGGATGGTCCTGTCTGCCTGCATTACTACAGAATTGAACAAAATTGGGTATGTAAAACAGCATGTTCAAACAGGGTAGTAAAACAATCTGTCACTTTCAAACAGCACGTACCATTTTTAAAGAGATAATAACATGGGCTTCTCTTGAGGTATCTGACTTGAACTGCAGTTTACCCGTTCTGTTTACCAGTTTACCCGACTTGAACTGCCGCCCTGTTTACCCGTTCTGGAACTGGATCTCTCCAATATGGCCACACAGAGCCCAGAGATGCCTGGAGTGCTAAAGAACACACAAACCAGAAAAACGAACACCCCTGCCAAGCCCAACCCCGCTGTCAAGCCCGCTGCCAAGCCCAACCCCATAGTCCAAACCCCGAAACCTGGCTCGGGCCAAGAGACCCTAGAGCCCGTTGTAACCAAGCTGCAATGATTCTAAACACCTGGAAACAGCAGTGTTTTGTGCCTTTATTTAATTTCAGCACACGTTTGACAACCAAAATGCGATAAGCCCCAGAATCTCTCAACCCGAGCCGAATCCCAAATTTCAAACCACGGAATCGAACCCAGCAGCATCTCCAACCACAAAAAAGTGCTTATCCGCCAAACCTGCACAGTCCCCGACACTCCGGGGTGGAGTGCACAACACAAACACCACAGCACAATGTAACCACCTCCAAACCACAAGGCAACCACTGGTAGGAACTTGTCACAATCACCCATTGTTTACGACTTCATGAAAGTTGAAGGAGAGGTGAGAGAGGAAGGAAGGTGGGGGAGCAAGGACAAACGAAGAGTTGGGGGGAGGGGAAGGGATGGATGGAGAGATGGAAAGTGGATTCACAGCAAGTTCCACAGTTGTTCATGAACACACAATACTCCAATCTCACAGAGTGAACATGAGGGGTAACAAATAAATGATGAATGAATGAGTTCCCACCTGCTGTTGCTTTGTCTGCCATTACATTTCCTGAAGCATCTACAGTGAGCTTGGGTTTTGGAAACAGCTCTCCCCTAATCTTCTCATCAATAAATGTCATTTTCTGTCTGTCTGTCTTTGTGGAACACCAGTCTTTCCAAAACTACTTGGCCAATTACCACCAAACTTGGCACATGGACCAAGTTCGACCTCGTGGTGAACATGGGCTATTTGGTTTAATCTGCAGTCATGGGAGGTCTGCAGGGAAGGTCGACAAAAATTCTCCATGTAATTGTGTATCATGTATCCCGCCAGCCAGTGGTCATGGCAGAGGGTATTACAAGGCAGCTGTGGAGATAACTTGCATTTTTCACTGCATATGCTCCCAGAGAGTGGGAATCCCCAAAGCCAACCTCCACTCATCAGGGGAGGAGTCCGGAGAGAGGAGAAGGTGTGGGGTGAGAGTCCCGAGGGAGGGGGGGGATGGAAGAGGAAGGGGAAGAGGTGGGATGGGAGTCTGGACTCTGGAGGGAGGGGTGTGGGGTGGGAGGAGGGAGGGGTGTGGGGTGGGAGGAGGGAGGAGTGTGGGGTGGGAGGAGGGAGGAGTGTGGGGTGGGAGGAGGGAGGGGTGTGGGGTGTGAGGAAGGAAGGGAAGGAGTGGGAGGAGGGACCCAGCAATGCTGGGCACCCCTGCGAGGAACATCAAAGGTGTGTGTGTGTGTGTGTGTGTGTGTGTGTGTGTGTGTGTGTGTGTGTGTGTGTGTGTGTGTGTGTGTGTGTGTGTGTGTCTCTGAGCATCCTGGTAATAGTAACATTTTAAACTTTTGTCAGATTTAACAGAGACAATGGAACACACTTTTATACATGTACTTGATTTACATTATCACCAAACATTGTCTTGAATGTTAATTTGTAATTTTATTTTCAAAAACGACAACAGCTGTGATTTTAAAAAAAGTCATTTACACTGCTGTCTACTGTCTCGCCATGGCTTACAAAACATTCCTTTGATACATCCACCCATCCATCCCTTCCCTCCATTGATCCATCTCTTCTATCCATCCATCCCATCCATCCATTCCCTCCATCATCCCTTTTGCCCATCTATCTTTTGATAAGGATTGGCAGGCTTGGCAACGTGCAACACTACGGGTCGCAACACAGGCAGGTGGTCGATTGATGTATTTTTGATTTTGTTTATTGTCGGGACAGTGCAGAGTGTCAGTGCGGATACTTTTGCCGTGCATCACCATGGCATGCAAACGAACATCCAAGCAGCTTGTAGAGCGCTCACCACATGGTCTAAGCACTCAAACAAGCACTCGAGTTAAACGGTTGATAAGGAACAGCAGGCTTGGCAAGCAATTAGCGATCGCTGATCAATCATATTAAACACCTCCCAGAGATGCCCGGAATGTCAAACAATGTCCAAATCGGACAAATGAACTTTTTCTTTTTTATTAGCAGTCGGAACTGTTGCTGAGGTCAAATTCATCTCAGGCTAAGAGATTTTCGAAATTATGGCATGTGCGGAAATGAAATAAAGTCACAAACACTGGCATCTCCGGGTTTTTTTTAAGCGTTGCGATGTATTCAGCGATTCATAGATACGAATATGAGGCATTCGATGATATGAATGAAGAAAGTGAAAAAAAGAAAACTTACCATTAAGAAACCGTCGTGGCCTGTTCCAAGTGAAGGTATCGTTGAGCAGGCCAAAAACATGGCAAATTAAGTTCCCAGAAAGGGAAAGCAAAGTGACCATGGAATGATGCCTTGATAAAGGATATTTAAATAAGGCCGTTAATTATCTTCAAAATCTTTCTTCTCTTTGATTTTTTTTTTCTCTCTCTCCCTTACTTAACCAGGGGCTTCTCTTACCTGAATTGTTATATTTGTCCGGTTTCCTTTCTTAATCGCTCTCTTTGTCTTTCAAGTCTGTTTCCATGGTGGCATTTGCCCTCTGTCGGGAAGGTTGGGATTTTTCTCGCAGCTTGTTTTTTGTCTGCTCTTTTTCGCTTGGATGTATAGATGTATTACAGCAAGAATTAGGAGGGCCTGTTTCAGGTGTCACCTTTCTGATTCGTTCTCATTATGAGTTTATTGGTCCATTTTTTTTTTTGTATTCAATGGAGTTGTGTCTTTTAGTGAATAGCATGACTTTTCAATACTCTATGATGTTGTTTGCCAGCTCTTCCAGTTTATGTTGCTTCTCATCTTCTATGTCACTCTCTTATTTGTTTCACTTTCCCCTTGTCCATCATCATCTTCCTCATTGCTCTTATATCCTGCTTAAACCACTGACATCTTTCTTTCTGTTTGTTCTGTGTTCTCTTCATTAGTTTGCCAGAAAAAAATCATCTGGGGTTGGGCTTGTACCATATTCCTGTATTGTGCTTTGACACATTTGCGGAGATCCTTGTGTAGAGGCTGGGATCCATACTTCTGTATTATTGCTAATCTGCTCTGATATGTGGGGTGGGGGAAGGGGAAGGGGGGAGTGGGAGTGGGAGTGTTTGGTAGAAATTCAGTGTCCATTCCATGTTTCCCTGGGGGAATTAACAGTCCACCACAGTATGTAGACTAGTATTGTATGTACACCAGACCAGTGAAGCACATTACCCCTTCCCAGAGACTCACTTGGTAATTTTTCACATGTGTAGAATTCAGCAAGACTTGAGCCCACAACCTTTAGGATACCGCAATTGCAATGCCACCACTCGATCACCCATTCACGTTTCACAAACTACACAAGAAAACCTCGACAGTAAATACAGGGTCATAGATTTTAACCTGTGCCCATTGGCTTTGTGACAAGGTCACAGACCATGTAACCCACTCTGCATTTGTGTGAGACATTGTTGGTATAATCACTACTTTATTCTGATTGGGACAGCTTCATTCTGACTTCGACAATGGAGATGGAATGATTCGCTACACGCTGGAGGGAGAAGGAGCTGGGGTGGCATTTGTGATTGATGACCACACAGGAGACATTCACGCCATCCAGAGTTTGGACCGTGAGGAGAAGGCCCAGTACACCTTACTCGCCCGCGCATTGGATCGCCGCTCAAACCAGTCTGTGGAGCCTGCGTCCGAATTCATCGTGAGAGTGCAGGACATCAATGACAATGAGCCATTATTTGCCAGCAATCTCTTCAGAGCCAGTGTTCCTGAGATGTCACAATCAGGTACATTCTGAATTCCCCCTATTTTTAATCAACATGAAGTATGACGATTTTTATATACTAATGTTTGCCACCAGTGGATATGACACCTCTGCAGCTCAAAGCCCATGTTGTCATGGCTTCATTCTGGGCAATAGGGAATATGCCTTGCTTAAGAAGATCCCTTGTCTGCCTGTTCATCTCTCTTCTACGGTTAATCTGTTACCCTAACAACCTCTGTTGTCCAACTCCTCCGTGAACCTCAACTTTCATAAAAAGGCATTGCCTATCAGGGGGAGCTTTTCTTCAAACCAGGAGAAATCAGTTGATGATACCATTGTTTGTTCTGGCAGACAATTTGACAAGAATCTATCACTGATTATAAATGATCCAAGGGTAGTGTCGTCCTTAATGCCCAGAATACAATTTGTTATTCATGAACTTTGGGTTCAGATGATTTTTGTTCACATTCAAATTCGTTTTACTCATAAGTGAGAGCAGTTATAATTCCTTTCCCCTTGTCTGCTCTCCTGTCCTGCTTCTCTTCTGACTTATTATTGTTTTACACTGTTTGCTTATTTGTTCTTATATTTTGTCATCGTTTGAACTTTCTATTTTACAAGCAATGTTGCTTTGGAAACCTCTGCATCTCATTTCCCTTTGCCACCATATTTTCTTCTCTTAATTTGCTTCCTTTTTCTTATTATGCGACTTGCATACTTTCCTTTGAGTGATATTTCTATGTTTACAAAGTACCCGCAAGTTACAGATAAGAGTAAAGAGTAACTGTTACGTTTATTTTTTCACTTGTTTACAAAGGTGACCTGAATGCATATGATAAGTTGAATGGCTATTTCAAATATGAAAATATATAATCCCATTTGTAAACTAGAATGACATTCAGTGGAGCGCATACGTACGCCACGCTGAACAGTTTACGGTTTGTATCCCACTGAGAGGCCGGATTTGGATCCAGACCTGAACCAAAATCGAATCGGTTTGTTCTTGTCACCTGACAAACTCATCCACCAAGTTTTGTCATCACTCATCCACAACTTTTTGAAATATCATGCTATATATTGTTGTGGCCCCATCTCTCAATGGTGAAGAATCATGTAAAGAATTTTAAAAGTTATCGTGTTAGGTTGTTTTTAGCCCGATCACTCAACAGTGATGCATCGTTAAAAAAAACTCTCACATCCGGATCTGGATTCGGATCTTCACAAAAATTTAGTAAATTCTTCATTGTCCCACACCCAACTTGTGCAGCAAGTTTTGTCTGAATACGTCCACAACTTTTTGAGATATTGTGCTATATATCGTTTTTGGCCCTATCTCTCAATGGTGAAGAATCACTTTAAAAAATTTAATAACTCTCATATCCAGATCCGAATTCGGATCTTCACCAAAATGCAATCATTTCGTCCTTGTCCCACACCGAACCTGTCCACCAAATTTTGTCCCAATCCGTCCACAACTTTTTGAGATATCCTGCATGCTAACAGACAAACAGACAGATAAGGGTGAAAACAACCTCCATCCACCTTCGGTGGCAGAGGTAAAAAAAGAAAAAAACAAGTGGTGCCAGGCACAACAAATCCCGCCCATTTAAGGCATAAAGTTATTTTGAGGATCAAATTTAAATTTGATACATCCTTAACCTGAATGTTGATTATAAGGAATAGAATAAAGAATATTTTAGTCTAGTTTGAAGTCAATTAAACCATTTTTGACGAAGTTATGAGCGAAAAACGATTTTGATCTTTTCGTGACCTGACCTTGACCTTTGACCTAATTGGACCCAAAAGTTAATGGGGTCGTCTGAGGTTCATTACCCACCTGTGGATACAATTTGACAGTTTGAGCCAGCCGTTTTCCCGTAAAGTTGTATTTTCGTAACCATGTTTTAGTTTTAATGGAAAATTTGTAATTTTGACCGATGACCATGACCCCCAAAACTTCGGACCCTACCGATCTTCACAAATATGCATTTTTCACTATAGGAATGGGTAGGGTTATAAGTGACAAATAGAATAAGGTTCGCTATAAGCTTAGTTTGAAGTAAATCAGATCATTTTTGACGAAGCTATGAGCGAAAAACGATTTTGATCTTTTTGTGACCTTGACCTTGACCTTGACCTTTGATCCAATTGGACCCAAAAGTTAATGGGGTCATCCGAGGTTCATTGCCCACCTGTGGATTAAATTTGATAGCAACTTTATGGCAAAACGGCTTTAGCAAACACTAACAGACAGACAGACAAACAAACAGACAAACAAACCGGACGGTTACAATATCCCGCTCCCTCCCTCCGGGGGGTGGGATAAAAAGTTTAAAAAACGTGATGCGTAAACTTTAAATGCTTCACACTTTTGTCCAGGTCTCAAATATAACCTGATATGATTGTTAATGTTCCGGGAGATGTCACACTGAATCAAGAAGCAAATATTCACAGGCCCAGCAACAACAGTAATGAGGTGCGTGCATGCGTGCGTGTGAGTGAGCGTGCGCCTGCGCGTTTCCCTAACTGTGTATAATAAGAACAAAACAAATGTGTTGCGTTCATCATTGCTGCACGATTTGTGACCAACAAGCATCCTCTGTCACACAAATTCATTATCTATTGCCTTACTACTGTTAGGACAACACAGTTTTAAAGATGGGAATAAAGATGATATCTGTTATCCAACCTACAGAAACACTGATGTATTCTCACGTTGCACTACTGGGATCCATAGGGGACGTCTCGCAGTGTGAATCAAGCCTCCAGGCAATCATACTGAAATACACAATTTAGTGTCTGTCTGTCTGTCTGCCTGGAATGACATTTGGCCATTACTTATCTAGTCTCAAACAAACTTGCCAGGAGGACAAAGGGTCACAAGACAGAGGTTGTAGTGACTTAATTTGCCGCTCTCCCCAAGGGGCTTTTCCACCTTGGACTAACTCTGTGTTAAGATGTATAAGTAGCTCTTTGTGGGACATACCTTCCAGAAGTAAAAATTATTAAAACCACAAACTATTCAGTCAATTCCGTCCAATGTATGATTATATTTTTAAACAGTTGCTATTGTTGTTTAACATGAAAGTGAAAGAAATTTGGAGGGAACCCGAAGTCCTTGAGGCCTTTTATGCTTATTGCGTCGCCCACATACTGACAGATTTGAGCCATCTCGATTTGCTAGGATTTTAGGTAGGCCACTAGCTTGGCCAAAATGATCTTTAATAAAGGTGCTTAATTGAGTCTTTCTGCAGGAATGACATATCCCATTGCCTGTGCGATTTATTATTTATTTATTTTTTCCAAGCCATCAGATTAAACGTGTACTGTCCCAGGTACATTCTAAATTTATGAAGGTCTATGGATTGTTTACCACTTATACCTTGAGGCCCCATATGCGATTTCTCCCAGGCATGGCTCAATCAAATGGGACGTGCGATATTGCCCTCGGCACTCTTACGGGCCCCGTTGTTAACTTTGTTTGACATGTAACCCCATTCTTAACAGTCGTTAACAGTGTTTCATACTCGCCTGAGGGAAACTTGGGAAAAAATTGGATGTACTTACACATGGGCGGTATATAGGCTAAGAGTCGCTGGTCTGCACATCTACCAGAAGTTAAAAAATAAATTATAACCAGTTATTCAGTTCTGTCAAGTCGTGGCCGACTTCTAGTGACATTCATGAACAGATTGCTCCAAATATCCCTGTCCTACACTGCTTTCCGAAGCTCTGGCAGAAACAGCTTAGTTGCAGCCTTGAACCCAACCATCAGGCACATGCATGGTGCATCCAACCAAAGTATGACACTTTCTGTTTTAGAATCAGTACTTCTTATGTACACGGTGGTCTAATTTCTTCTCATACAGAACTGATTTGTTTGTTCTTCTTGCATTCCATGGAAATTTTAACATTTGTCTTGAACACCACATTTAAAAACTGTCAATATTCTTCCTTCCTTTCTTTTTCACTGTCCACCACTCACATCTATAGATTGCAACTAGACATACCAGAGCATTCACCAGCCTCCTCTTGGTTTGTATTGTCACATCTTTGTGTTTCGAGATCTTTATCAATCCTGACGTTGCTGTTATACCCAGTGCCAACTGTCTATTCATTTCTCTTCCACATTCTCCACTCACTTCAATCTTAGAAGCCAAGAAGATGAAACGTTGCACTACTTCCACCTGATTGTCAACCAATCTGAACACTGCGATCTTCTCAGTTGACAAGATTTTAGTCTTTTTTTTTAGGTTTAAATAAAGACCAGCTTCACTTTCCTTCCTCCCTGTGCTGAGTACTATTTGTTGTTTGGCTGTGCCTTTATTTCCTCTGAAGAATGGATAATTCCAACTGCCAGAACGTAATGTTATCTATGTACATGCGATGATGTTGGGCAAAATTTAATTGTAAATGCAAGTATGCAAGTTGGTTGTAGCACACAGCATGACACCACAAACGTATGCAAGGTTTATAGATATTTAAGCAATGTGGTCCTTAAACAAAGAAATGTTAAACTGTATTATGGGATGTATCCTTCCTTGGATATTAATTCAGTCACAGATCAATGTATTTGATTACTACACTGAGAATCTCTCAAAGTGACAGTTTAGTACCTAATAATAATCATGATGCCATGAAATGATTTGTCTAGAAATGGCTTTTGTCTCAACCTTCACAGGCACATTCGTAATCCGGGTTACGGCGCATGATGCTGATGACCCCATGTACGGGAGTAGCGCTAAGGTGGTGTACAGCCTTGTCGAGGGACATCCATACTTTTCTGTGGACCCAGAAACAGGTAACAGCACATGTCAAAAATAATGATAATAATAATAACAACAATAAAGTACACCAGCACACCAAATTTGAAATAATATGATCCATTCAAACAACCGTCACATGTTCACATATGTTTTTTAGATGTTTTCATTCTTATTGTAACATTTAATATACTCGCATGTGGGTTGTTGAATAAGTTATATGGCTGACAAGATGACCCAGAGGTATGCACACTCACTTTTAAGCTGTCTATCTTGGGTTTGAATCCTGGCCCAGCTATAAATTATCATCCCGGTGTTTCACAGGCAGGGTGATTAATCAATGTGTGCTGTCCCTTTGATGGACGTTAAACAGGTGTCCTGTCTACCAGCATTCGTTGGTGGATGGTAAAGATCCCACGGTGTCCTTTGCAAAGAGTATGGGAGTGCCGGTGACATTTGTTCCTCTTTTTTCCTGCCTGTGGAACCAACTTCCACATCCTTTTCAATCTCATTCTTCCCTCCAGGTCTTCAAGACAGCTGTTCACCATCATCATAGATCATCCCCATTCCAGCACCATTACCTTTTTTACCCTTGTTAACCCCCCACCCTCACCCCACTCCCCCTTCCTTCCAATTATCCAGTTTTCCCACCTTTGAGTTTCCTCCTGTATCCATCTTATCCACCCATGCATCCTCTCCTGCCCCCATTCCTCCCCACACCCATTGTCTGTCCAAGTCTCCCTTTATCTTGGCCTTCAACTCTACTGTTGGTGTTTCCCCCTCTCTCTACTGCTCCTTTTACGTGAGTCTCTACTGTTCCTTTTGCATGTTTTGCACCCTATTTTTAATCTGTTACATCCTGATCTGGTCAGTGTACTAACTCTTCCACGAGTGTTGACTCTGTATACCAAAAAACAAAAAAAGACTGCCAAATTCCAAATTTCTGCCCTATACGAACCAGCAGAGGGCATTGCATCAGTGGCACAGATGCCCCTCAGCCAATGATGCTACCCCACAGCCTTGTGCTACACAGGAACGAAGAGTGAAAATTGGATGTTTGGGTGAATTAATACACCGCTTTTGAAGATAATTAATGGCCTTATTTAAATATATCCTTCACGATCCTCGGCCACCTCGCTGTCTAGGGTCTTCAGGTGTTTCCTGGGAAACCTCACTGGGGTCTGAAGCCGCCATGTTTTTTGGCCTGCTTAACCATGCCCTGAATTGGAACAGGCTGCAATGATTTCTTAACGATAAAGTTTTTGGTTCGCAGGCGCCAGCAGTGACCATTATTTTCGTTGTGTCTGTCTGTCTGTTTGTGACTCTCTCCAGAGCATAGCTCCGTGACGTTTGATGCGATATTGATGAAACTTGGACACAAGCTAGATATCATGGTCTAGTTGTGTATTTTTGTATGAGGGGTGTCCCACGCCCCTTGTGGGCAGAGCCACGCCCAATTGAACTTTTTTTTTTTAATTTCTCTCTTTTTTTTCTCGCAATTTCATTTCCTAGAAGCTGTGCATAATGTCCATAAGTACAACATATTAAAAAATCCGATTTGATTTGGTCAATTTTGACGGAAGAGAGGTTTTTACGGTAGGGCTTCCTCAAAAGCTTCCACTAACTCAATTATACCTATCGTGGCATTGTTCAATAATGCCCACGAACCATTGTCTCCTACCGGCTAGTTTTTTTTGACTGTCGTCACTCGTATTATCGAATGGCTGTTCATCATAGCTACGAATCGCTGGGTATATTGCAGTGATTATAAACGCCAGGAGACGCCAGCATTCGTGACTTTATTTCATTTGCGCATATGAATAACCAAGAGAATCTCTTAAACTAAGCAGAATTACAAAATGTAAGCTCCAGATTTGAAACTATCAGCAGTTCCGACTCCCCCAACAAAGTGTTGATTTGTCCAATTTGGACATTGCTTGGGCGTTTCCGGGTGCATCATTGAATCGACGGCAATTGGTAATCACTTGCCAAGCCAGGCGTTCTGTTGGAGTGCTTGCTTGAGTGCTTAAGTCACTTACCGAGTTGTACAGTGCAGTTCGTGTCAATTAATAGCGAAATATTTAATGTCTCAATGTTGATGTGCAGTCCACAATTACTACAAGGTAGATGTACATATACAGCACACACGGACGTGGTACACATGGGTAGATTTGGATCTGTATGGATTCTCTGTGGGTGTGTGGACATACGATGCCTGTTACTGGTGCTCTGGTGGCAATGTTTCATCCCGTATCTTATGAAGATTCTCTCAAGTTTTCCTTTGTCCTTGTGCCTGTTTCTAAAGCATTTGGTTATCGGATTTGCTTTACAAAGGTTATATGTTTCTCTTTGTGAGTTTCAAAGCAAAATATATTTGATAACTCCTGATGTCCGAATCGTTAGCCGTATTAACGTATTTTCTAAATTACTAAGCCAAATTATTTTTCCACCAGTCACATGCAACTGTTTATAAAGATTAATGTTTGTGAACATCTCCCTGAAATGTCTCGATAAATGTGACGTTTTTCGGTGAAAGCAACTCAACGTTTCTGGGCTGTATACTGTACGTACTTTAGTCGGTAATCACATTGACTCCAACCTGCCGATTCCCGAAAAATTGCTGATATCGGCCAAGTGTGTGCGTGTGTGCGTGTGTGCGTGTGTGTGTGTGTGCGTGTGTGTGTGTGTGTGTGTGTGTGTGTGTGTGTGTGTGTGTGTGTGTGTGTGTGTGTGTGTGTGTGTGTGTGTGTGTGTGTGTGTGTGTGTGTGTTGTTCACAGAGCATAACATATTCTCTCTGATAACTCCCCTACCCCCCACTCCTCTATCTCTCTCTCCCTGTCTCTCTGTGTCTGAATGTATCCGGATGGTTGTTATGTCTGGACGGTGGATATCTCCATATGTGCCTGGAAGGTGGTTATGTCCGGGTGGGGTTTATCTCTAGACGTGTCCGGATGGTATTTATCTCTGAACATGTCTGGGCAGTGCTTATGTCTGGACGGGAGTTTGTGTCCGGGCGGTGTTTATGTCCGGACGGGAGTTTGTCTCCATACGTGTCCATAGAGGAGTTTTTCTCCGGACATGTCCGAGCAGTGTTTGTCTCTGGGTGATGTTTATAGTGTTTTAGGGGTGGTCGGGGGTTCGAGGTTAACTCCCCGACCCAACTTTGTTGGAGCCAGGCGGTTAACACTGACCACCTCCTGGGACGGCCGAGTAGTAACTTATTACTAGGAGGCAGACACATTGATCGACAGAGATTTCAACATGTGCTCGAAGGGCATGGTGGAGGGCAACGGTGGATGGGCAGAGGAATACTCGGAATTCCGGACGGAAGGAGGATTACGGAGAATGGAACGGATACACAGGAGCAGTGCACCAGAACAACACGAGGGGGTTTAATCCATGACAATTACACGAATAGTTTCTCAAAAAGGAATACTTTTAATGAACATACACAAATATTTACAAAGACAATAAGGTGAAAGGAAATAATACCAAAAATAAATAAATAACTCCGACGATCAAGGCCTCACACATGGACACAAATACAGACAAAGGGTGACAAAATGAAAAGAAGTCCCCCGCACCCCTCCACCCCTCCACCGCTTTTAATTACACTGGTACTCACTTTGGACCAGAGCTGATCCCCTTCAAAGCCGGAATGGAGGCGCTTCCACCAACACATGCACACACAGGCAAAATGACGCTTCACTTGTCGCATGGCACATGCGTGCCAGGCAATCCACAAGCAGCTTTTCACACACACAAAGGCTCCAGATGTCCCAGCCTTCCTCTTTTCAGAGGTGCCACCTTCCTCGTGCAGTCTTCACACCGACCTTGTGTGTGTGTGTGTTCTGCAAAACCAGACGGGAGCCTTCCTCAATCTCCCTGTGCGATGCACCAACCTCTCCTGCACCTTCGATCTCTCTCTCTCTCTCTCTCTCTCTCTCTCTCTCTCTCTCTCTCTCTCTCTCTCTCTCTCTCTCTCTCTCTCTCTCTCTGTCTCTCTGTCTCTCTGTCTCTCTCTCTGTCTCTCTCTCTGTCTCTCTCTCTGTCTCTGTCTCTGTCTCTGTCTCTGTCTCTCTCTCTCTCTCTCTTTTCCCCCCGCCTCCGGGGTGTGGCTTGCTCGCCCCAAACCCGGGAAGGTGGGGCTTCCTGATTATTGTCGTTTCAGGGACGGTTTCCCAGCTTTCCTGCCTGCCTTGCTAGATAAAAAAAAAACATAAAGAAAATCACAGAGGGCAGTCATGTACTGGGGGACTTATTTTTACTCCCGAGGCTAATTAATACTGCACCACCCCTCGTGTGGTGATATGTAACACTTAAGCTCACAGATTCCCCAACTTAGTTACATTGAGATGCTTCTACTCGTCCATGGTCCAAGCAACTCTACACAATGCTAGACTTCCTTATTAAATCATTCCATCTACCCCCAAAACCGTAACAATAGTATGACTAATATGATAACTAATATGACTAACAATAGAATGAATAGAAAATGGATTTCAGACATTATTTTGTTTCCATCTCCACTGTTATTCTATGCAGAAACATTTTGATGAGACAGTATGAATCGTAATTGACGCTCCACCACACATCTGCCTTCCCTTCCTCTCACCTCTTGCTGCCTTCCCTCCCCCCCCATCCTCATTCTCCCTCCCTCCTCACTCTCCCTCTCTCCTCGCTCCCCCTCCCTCCTCTCTCTTTCCCCCTCTATTTCCTCACTCTCCCCCCACCCCTCTCTATCCCCTCCTCGTTTTTTTCCCACCCATCTTAGTGTTCCCATCAGTGAAGCGACAAGTGGTATTTGCATGTATGTGTGTGTATATTCAGGGTGAGTCAAAAGTAGCGCCCGATTTCTGTTTTTTTGGCTGTCAGATTCTTTCTGGGAAGTCATGTTGTTAATAATTACCTTGCAGATTATTAATTTTCGTAATTTATTTATTTTTGATTTTGTTTTGCAGGTTATTGCTGCGAGTTTGGAAAGTTACTGAATTTGCACCAAATTGAGCTTAATGGCACAATTAACAAACACAATTGTGTACTGGGCTGCGAATAACCCAAGAGTGACAGTTGAGAAGGAGGTAAATTTACCCGGAGTGACAGTTTGGGCAGCCATATCTCCATTCGGGATAATTGGACCCTTTTTCTTTGAGGGATCTGTCACTGCAGAAATTTACCTGGATATGCTGCAAACCTTCTTTTGGCCCAGGGTACAAGATCAGGACTGTTATTTCCAGCATGATGGAACTCCTCCTCATTATGGACGTTATGTTCGTCAGTGGCTTGATGAAAACTTTCCCAGAAAGTGGATCGGCCGCCGCGGTCCGATGTCGTGGCCGGCACGCTCCCCAGACCTTACACCTCCAGATTTCTTTATTTGGGGGCTCATGAAAGACCTTGTTTATCATGAAAAGCCTCGAACCATTCAGGAATTGAAGGCTCAAATCACTGCAAAGTTTGAGGAAATTGATATTGAACTCTGCAGACGTGTGTGCCGCTCTGTGCCTGCTCGGCTGCAATTGTGCATCGATCACGAGGGAGGGCACTTTGAAAATTGCAAGTAAAACAGCTTGGTACAGTTCTGTAATAATTTTTCTTGAATAAATGGTGAGATAAACATGTCATTCATTTATTTCTACCTTCTTGTACACTGTAATACAAATGGCAAACAATCAACTGACAGAAATCGGGCACTACTTCTAACTCACCCTGTATATATGTATATGTTTATATATATATATATATATATATATATATATATATATATATATATATATATATATATATATATATATATATACATATATATATATATATATATATATATATATATATATTTATATATATATATATATATATATATGTATATATTTTTTTAATATATATTTATTTATATATGTATTTTTATATATGTATCTATATTTTTATATATGTATGTCTTATCTACAGTATATGTATATAGTATATGCATGCCCAATACCCCAAAACAGATTTAAATCTCAGTCTGCAAAAGCTTGAGTGCCATACGGATGCCTCTTAGCTTGGAGGTGCTTGGTTGGCAGAATTTACGTACAAGACATTAGCATCATGTCATAGGGTCTTTGTGCTTCTTTGGTTGATATATGCCTCATTTTACTTTTTTCGTTTGTCTTGGAATATTGTGATTATCACGTTTGTAGAACATTTTGAATGCCCACATACCAACATTGTTTCGAAACGACCAGGTTTTGAACCTTATAAAAAAAAAACCCCAAAAATACCTTTAAGCTTGTCTCAATGACTCGTAGATATGAACACAGAACTGAAAATTAAGTTCTGAATGACTTCACAGCGAGTTTTAATGATGTAAAACATTGGCATAATTACTGAATTTGAAATTGATTCACTCCCCCAACCACATACATTTCAAAAAATATGCTTCCACCCTGTTCTGTCAGCTTTACAATATATGTTACAAAAATATTTGTGCTTCAGCCTTTCCTTGAAGTTTAATATCCACTTTTGAGAATATAGAAAAATAATACTCATCCCAATTGGTGCAAAGTTAGTGCAAGATGTTATTTAACAGAACGAAGTCTAATTACTACCCCCATGGCATGGTCCTCATGGAGCTTGTATGGGGTGAGATGTTTATATTGATAATGACCCGACTGTGGATCTTACTGATACACTGACTCATTGCCATTCACTCGGCTGACAGGAAGTTTGGGCTACTATTCTGGTGTTCTGCCTGAAGGCAGGTCCAGTTGCCAAAGCAGTTTCTAGGCAAGGGTTATGCTGGGTTGTTTACCTTTGTCTTCACAGCAGTAGTTTAGGGCAGGAATTTGTAATTTGTTGAAGTTGCTCGTGAAAACTCACCTATTCTTCACAAAGGACACTGTGGCGTCTTTAATTTCCACCAATTCATATTGGCAGACAGGAAGCCAAGTTTCACATCCATCGGAGTGACGGCACACATAATGATGAATCACCGTCTGTAAAACACTGGGTTGACTGTTAAAAGCTGGGTCGGGATTCAAACCCAGGCTCGACAACTTAGAGGCAAGTGTGTGTACCTCTAGTCGAGGCCATCCTGTCAGCCCCTACAGGTAATGTCTTTTTTTTGTTTTTTTTTGTATACCTTGGTCGAGGCTCGTATGAGAGCTAACACACAACTCACAGCAAGGAGGCATGAGACAAGAGGGGCGGGAGTGGAAGGGACAAAACAGTGGGGAACAGACACATTAGGTGAACTGTGGAAGGGAGAGGGATGGGGATGGGACGGGGAACATGGCGAAGAGAAGATGGACATTTCAGGGACTTTCAGGAAGGAAATCAGGAGAAATGAAGGAAGTGGGCTTGGGTGGATTATCGGGGGTAGAAAAGATCGAGGATTTGGATGGGGGAAGATAAGAGGTGGTGGTGAACAGCTGTTTTGAAAGCCTGAAGGGAAGAATGGGAAAGAATAGAGTGAGGAAGTTTATTCCAAAGGCGGGAAAAAGAGGAATGAAAGAGTGAAGATGAGCAGTGATTCGTGATTTTGGTAGTTTTACCAGAAGGGGGTTGTTGGCGGACCTTGAGCGCCCTGTGGAAATGTGGTGGGGACAAATCGCAGAGAGAGCAGGGGGGGGCAAGGCTGGAGAGGAGTCGGTAGAAGACAGAAAGACCACCGACCAACCTGCGGTGATTGAGTGAGAGGCCCAAAGACTCAGCTTCATTGCGGGAGATGCCGATGATCTTAAATGCCCTGGTTTCGACAGCGTGAAGCTGAGAAAGGTGGGAGGCAGGAGCACCAGCCCAGAGGGGAGAGCAGTACTCCATCAGGCTATGGACAAAAGCTTTGTAAGTGGTCAGGAGCTCAAGAGGGCCGAGGAAGGACTTAGCACGACGGAGGATTCCCAGTCGGCGACTGGCTTTTGAGGCGAGGTTGGAAATGTGACTTTCCCAGGAAAGGTCATGACAGATAGTGAGACCCAGAAGCTTGAAAGAAAAGACTTCTTCCAGAGGATTGTTGAGAAAGTGGATGGGGGGGTTTTGTAAACGGTCCTTTCGAAGAGACATAGTGAGAGTGTGAGATTTGTCTGGATTGAAAGACATGTTCCACGTGTTGGACCAGTTTGTGATTTTATCCAGATCTGCAGTGAGCGAAGAAGCTGCTGCTTGCCGGTCTGAGGGATGACAGATGGTACGGCAGAGGGTGGAGTCATCGGCAAAGAGAAATAGAGGATTTTCCACATTGATATATTTCATAAATATGCATTCCTCTTGGCCATAAGTTCCCCTACTTCCCTCGATCAGCTCATAAACATGCCACCTTCTGGCATTCAGTCCTTACATGAACCTTGACCTTAGTATACATTTTTAAATGACAATTGAAATTTACAATCATTGATGACTCAGAAAAGTTAGACTTCGACCAATGAGCTGAGACCGGATTAATGAAGTTTATTTATTTATTTATTTTTGTCTAAACACTAAATAATATTGTTACGGGTTCCGGGATGAGAAAAGGGTTCACGAGGGGGTGGCTCGGACCCGCTACTCGACCTCCAACCCTAAAGCTGCAAGCCATGGATAACTCGGTGACCCGACGGGTTGCTGAGCAACCACGGACGCTATCTGAGGAGGCTAAGTCTGGCAGGATCCCTGCTCCAAGGCTCACGTTACCTTACTGGTGATTTAGCCCTGCCCAGATAGGGAACCGCGCTCTCGATGTCCCACCTTTGTATCTATTTATTGTGGTCGGCTATTTAATGGAGTGAATTGATGGGGTATAATATCCCATCTACTAGGGTCTGGTGATATATCAATGTAATTTTTCATATCGATATACCGGTATTGGAATTCTGAATATACCGTTATACCGAAAAAAATCGATATGAAAACAAAACAAAACATTATATCACCAACAAATTGAAGAAAGGAGTTTAGAATCCTTAAATACCACACCTGATTTAAAAGGCTTTGATGCACTGGGCATCTGGGCTAAACAGGAACAGTGAAACGTATAGTATGACATCAAGACGTAACAGGAAGTAAGTACAGTATGTTTTAACTTTTAACTCTCAGCATCCGTGCACCCGTACAAGCAATCATGTTTTTCTTTGCCCTCATGGCTGGTCTTAAGCAATTGCCAAATGTTTATTATTTTATATGAATCAGGTGTGCTTTAGAAATCCTGTGCCAAGTCAGTGGTCTGCAATAGCGATACCGGTATGGAAGCGATACCGGTACAGCGTTCCACGATAGTTATATCGGTATGGCGATGGATTCTGACTTGTGTCGATAACCAATACTGATCTCGCTTGAAAGCAAAATCTTTTTGAGTACAAGTTGAAGTTGGAAGTAAGACAACCATTCTCATCATGGGGGGGGGGGGGGGGGGAGAGAAGCCTGTGTGGGAATACTTTGAAAAAATTACTGTCAATGATGTGTAGGTCATATGTGAATTCCGCTTGTGGAACCTCGCCCAAGTGTGACCTGTCTCGCCCCGTCCTTCAGCTTAAATGGCAGGCAGGCAGTCTTGATTCAGCTTGAACAAGTAGGCAGGCAGTCTTGGTTCCAGGTTCATGGCATGTGAGTGAGCATTCAGCTCTGGTGTGCTCTGACTTTTATTAGTCCTGGCCAGGTGTGGCTCTGAGGGGACCAAGGGGTCATGTAGGCACTCTCTGACCCCAGATGAGACAGGGCTTTTGGGAGCAAGGATCACTCCATGCTCTTTGACCCTTCCATATCGCGTCCCCATTGTTGCGCACATTCTGGTGGTACTGCAGTGACATATTATCTGCTATGGCCGTCATCATAGTTTATGCGCTCAGCACAGAAATTACTTTGTGACATGATGATTGTGGTGTCGGTGTGATGTAATGTGTATATGTTGTGCACTCTAGGGAGGTTTGAGGAGAAGGAGGATGGGAAAAAAGGGATTCAAATGGATGGATGTGGGAGTGGATGGATGAATGGGGGAAGGATAGATGAGTGTAGGATGGAAAGTTGGGGAATCACAATGGGGCTGGAACCTGCTCGCACTCATAACACATTTTCCCCCATCCCTGATATGATGGGAAGGCACCTGACTTGGCACAATTACTAATGAGATATCGAACTAAAGGTTCCTCGATGTGCTGAGTGTTACATCTCGGGGTCCTTTTCTATAACCGTCACAATATTTTCTTTTCCCACAACATTTTAAATCGGACTATACTCCAACGAATACTGTACATATTTGGGAACATGTTTTGGTGCCAATAATGTAACTTCAGTTCCATTTTGAAGACAACACCCAGCTTCGACATAAAACAAATAACTTGCAATGATTAAAAATATTCTCACCTGTTCTCCAATCAATAATGTACAACCAACAAAGATCGATTCACCGATTAAGGCAAGAAAATATTGAAATAATGTATCATTTCTGCAGGAGAAATTAGAACAACACAGGCTGGCATGGACCGCGAAGCACGTGACCATTATCAGGTTGTGATCCAGGCCAAGGACATGTGGGGAAAGCGTGGAGGCCTGACCGGGACAACTACCATTGCAGTAACTCTCACAGACATCAATGACAACCCACCTCGATTTATTAACAGTAAGAGAACCTTGCACCTTGTAGTCAGCCGCAAACTATATGCATTTGAAGTAGATAATCAATCAAGATGTTTGCCATTTATTGACAGCAACATTTGAACTCCAAGTAAGAGAATCCACCCCGGTCTTTTCCACCATTGGAAGAGTTAAAACAACGGATGCAGATGTCGGTGAAAATGCCATGGTCACCTACAACATTCTACCCTCCCAATCCGCTGAATTATTTGATATAATAACTGACCCAGACACACAAGAGGGAGTTATCAAACTCGCAAAGGTAACGAAGTTTTGTCTTGGCACAATCTTCATTGATAACGTCAGACCAAATTACATGGCTCAGCAGGCAAATTGATAGCTGTGTGTCTTTTGTGACAGCCTTTGGATTACGAAGCACAGTCGGTGCACACGTTGCGTGTGGGAGTTGTCAACACATTAGCACTGCAGGGTCCAGCACGTGCGCTAGCAAAGGATGAGGCCAGTATCCGTGTGCTAGTGCTCGATTCCAACGAACCTCCAGAGTTTGATCAGCATGGGTACGAGATGCAAGTTGCCGAGGATGTGCCTGTTGGAACTCTTGTTGGGACTGTCTCAGCAAAAGACCCTGATGCAGCCAAGATTCCCATCAGGTACTCTACGCAATCTTTTTTTTTTATCCATTAAACAAGAGTTAGCAGTTGTATAAAAATTGAAAAGGTGTTGATTGCATATGTTATTAACTTAATCCTGATATTTGTGAATAACCATGTATCATGAAAGCAAAGTCATGTTATAAGAAGGGGCAATGGGATAGCTCAGTTACTAACATGCCAGCCATTAAGTTTCTAGTTTGGATTCAATCTCCAATGAGGTCTGACTTAACTAAAACCTGCCACTGTGGTACACTGTCAAAAGGGAACACTGCATCATCCTATAGACAGGGGTGTAAATTCGGTTGTCCAACCCGGATTTAAGTTGTGGACATCCTTCAATAAGTAAATTTATTAAACAGAGTCAATGGCACTGTGGATAGAGCGTCCGCTCTGAGTCTGTTTGCACAGCGGATCAATTCTGACCCTGGCTGAGTTAGAGCAAAGACTGTTTTAAAAAAGGCACATGCTGTTTCCTTGCCTGATGGTTAGCATTTATAAGATAGAGCATGATCATCATACCCCATGTGTTGGCATCCCCTGATTATTGAGGGTTGGGGAGGGGAAGGGAAGAAATTTCTCCTTACTTCCCCCGCTGAGGAGAGAAAACATCACAACATGGCATTACTGGCACCCAGATTGCTTCCGAGAAGTCGCATCGCTTCTCCCAAAGTTCCCAGCTATATTGTTCTGGTCAAGTCCGGTGTTGTCTCATATATTTGTCTGCAGGTGTGCGCGTGATTTGTGTAACAGCTGCTCCATAAACCTAAGACACTGTAAAAATATAAAAAAGTAAATTGTAAATTATCATGTGTCAGTACCTCGGCCAAATTCCCTGCTTGGGATGACCTATATAATTAGCACTTACTCACATTTGGTGGGAGTATTAGGGCATGGATATACTTATTTGCATGAAAGGCCAAATGGCCTCCTAATTGTCCTTGCATTTCCTTCTTTCATGGCAAAGGTTACTCGTCTACAATATTCATACTCAAAATTGAGGAAGGGGTAAATTGAGAAGTTGAGAATTGTAAAGGACTCCTTCCTGGAAATGCTTTCACTAATGCTTATCTGACATTGTAATTTTAAATGAAACCTCGATGGAAAAAGTTCCACTGCAATCTTCATGTTTTTAGAAAGTGGAAATTTGAAGAATCTTCGATCCTTCCCCCTTCCCACTTTGTACACATCAGATCTTTCACGACAACTTAAATGGAGTGCAGTGCTGCTTACTTGGCATGTTATAAAGTCCTAAATCTGCTTCAAATGGTTCATTTTCAACTACTCACCTGTCAATTCATCCAGTGATCACGTAATCTCACCTACAGAAGCATACATTACTTACTATGGGATGCTTCAGTGGTTAAAATGTACATTATACACACACATTCATGCATGGAATCATCGACCAAGAAAATGATAGATTGCACTTTAATGCCATGGATTACCCCAATTAAAGGGGTTTGAAACTACTCAGACTTTGAAAATTGATAATTACTATATCTGATCATTTTCATGGTTTAACTTTAAATCCCAAAATGGGAAAAACGAATGCACCATAAAGCAGAAAAAATAACTTTCAGTTCACTTCCCAGTCATTTCTGTGGAAGAAGCCATCTTTTGTCTTTGTCAGTTCTTGATTGGCTGTGAAATGCATGTGACAGTTTTTTTTTCACAGCCAATTGGGGGTCTGCAAAGGCACAACCTGGATATTCAATCACTTGTACCTTTACTGCTTAATGGTGTATTTTCCCTTACGAGGATATGAAAAATGCAATAATGATCCGATTTAGTAATGATATGGTTTTACCGCGCATGCGCGAAGCAAAAAGCAGGGTTAAGCAATTGGTTGACTTTGTCTGTCTGTCTGTGTCTGTCCACAAACGTCAATTTATGATCGAGGAACAACTTCATTTAAATTGAATGTTATGTTTCAAACACAAATCTGAACATGAATCAGAAAATGAAACAATAGCTTAGCAGTACTTTGACTTCAAATTCATCCGGACCACACATGTGCAGAGAGGAGTGAGACAAAAAAAAGTTTTACTCTTGTCTTCCTGTCTGGGAGTCAAACAAAATTGAAAATCATTCCAAACAGGAAAGTTACTGTTTTTAGCGACATCATAAAGGACACAAACAACAGGCAGGAAGAACTAATGTAACGTTCTAAGGTGGTGTAAAAGATGCTGCATCAATAGCGGTAAACTTCCAAAAAAAGGTTTTTTTCTAG
>NC_140973.1:42331011-42421011 GCF_056783735.1 Eptatretus burgeri | reverse complement strand
TAGTTGGTGGTTGTTGTTGTGATGGCTGTTGAGACGTGGTTGGTGGTGGTAATAATGGCGGTTGGTCCAAAATAAAGATAGTAAAAGAAAAACGGCTATCCTGAAGAGTCGCAGCCCTCATGAATGACATTTATTCCCTCTAGACAACGGGTTTGGGCCTAACTACACATATACTTACCGAGATATCTCACCTAAGGGACCTGAATGGTGGTTTGCGAATTTGGTCAACCACAACACTACCCCCTCCCCTTTTTACAGACTCGTCCCGAGTCGTCAAATTTTCGTGTGCCATCATGTGTAGTTTTCCCCTAGTACATTTTACCTATGGATCCCTGAGTGCGACATTCATGGTATTCGTGTCCCCAAAATAAATAACCTAAGGGCTGAGTAACTACCTAAACAAACTCACTCACACGGACGACTTAAATAAAATTGCCGGCGCTAAGACAAACATGCCGGGGGCGCACTCATATTTACAGTACATCTTAACCTTAACTTACAAATTTTACACTAAACCATGGCCCAGGATCAATGAACTCTGCAAAAGGAAAGCAGTGAGCAGGGAGCCAGGCTGCTCACTTGCAGTCTCTGGCTCAAAGAATGCAGGTGACAGGGAACGTGGCCGGCTGCCCACACGCAGTCCAAGGCCTTCCCTTTTGAACTGAACGCAGTGAACCACAACGGTGCATGGGCTGCACAACGTAGTCTCCGTGCCAGCTCAAGTGGCACACGCAATGAACACAACGAATGGATGGATGAATGGTTTGAACTGAACCACGGTGCACGGGCCGCCACTGCAGGCCCGTGTTGTAGCTGCCAACAGGGCAGTTCTTGCAGCTTGCAAACTGTTGCCTTGATCCTGGCGCACATGGCAATGAACAGGGGGAGGGCAAAGCAAAATTGAACGGGGGCTGGTGAACAGGGGCAGTGGGCATGGCATGGCAAAGGCGAGCAGGCAAACAGAGCCTGCAGAAGAAGGCCGCTGCAGGCAAACACAGCCGGCAGATGAACTGGCCGGCACAGGCCTTGACGCAAAACACGGCCAGCCGATGGCACAGGCCTTGCAGCACAGCAGCTGCAGACGATCCAGCCGGCACAGGCCTTGCAGCAAAACAACAGCTGCCGATGAAGTGGGCCGGCCTCTGCCTTGCAGCAACGCAGCCAGCAGATGAAGCTGGCCAACCTTTGCCGTTCAGTGGAGGTTGGTGGAGGGAGTGCGGTGGTGCTGGCCACTTGGAAGGTGGGATCGGACCTACCTACCTGTCTCCCTCCCAACCTATCGCCTTTGCCTGTCACTGTACATACCCACTCCCTTAATTTGTCAAACCCCAATTTAGCCCCAACTTATTTTTTTGTTGTTTTTATTTTTACTTCCCCACTATAAATCGTCCCCTAACCCCCTTTATCGTCCTTGTTCGGCTAACCTATCCTGTCACCTAGCCTACTCCCAACCCCTACGTTCCCTTCCCGGAGGGGAATAAGGGAGAGCTAACGTCCTGTGTCGAGGCCCAACGAAGCCTCAGAATGGCCTCCCCAGAGTTCGGCGATCTATAACCAAAGTGGGTCCAGCGGCCCACAACGACAGCGAGGGGATGGATGGTGTGGAGGGGTACATCTCCGAATCTACCCTAACCATTTAACTGTTAAACTACCCCGGGGCTTTCAACAAGCGCCTCTCGCTTAAACTATTGGTTCTATAAACCCAGATTCCCGTCGCCTGTGTTGGTGTCCTCACAATTTCGGGCATCGCCCCCCAATTTTCTCTCCGTGCCCTCACACGGTCTCATGGCTGGGACACGTGGCTCCCTTTGGCAGGCACGACCCTCTGCCGAATCTCCCGCTATGGCACCCCCGGGCACTACACTGCCTCCGAGCCTACCAGCTCCCTAACACCGGGGAGTGCCCTCCATGGCACCTCCCCTGAAACGCACACGTGGCAGGCTGGCTTCCCAGGCCCCTTTCCGAGGGTCACCCGTGCCCACTACGCTATCCCGGCCCCCCATGGGCCCTTGGCCTACCACGGCCGACTAGCCTGGTGCCCGGGGTACCCACTCAGCGATACTCACCTTTCGCAGCCACGCTCCCTAGCCCGTCAACAGGGCTCCTGCACCCCTCCAAACGGGTTTCGAGCCTACATTCACACCAACAACAAAACAACCTCCATTTTGTAAATTTGACTAACCCCCTAACTCACTCTACACTGACCCCGGGGTCCCTTGGGCGGGAGTCACTCCTCCCCCCAATCACTCATCGCACCATGCATTCCAGACTCGCCCCACTCACACAGACCCGCTGGCCTCACTCACTCATCATGTCCTCACCTCACAACTCTTCAACACACACACCGCCGAACCCTGCCATCCCTCCAACCACACCCCCAAACCAACTCGTGCTCCCACGTCGTCCCCCAAACTATAGCACGTTCCTTTTAACACTACGCCGCTAAACTACATCCCCGCTACACATCCACAAGTCCGTCACTGTCTCCAAATAGATCACCCTATTTCCCAACCTAAAGCTCACTAAATCCCTCTACCTAATCCATTCCACGGACTCCATGAGGACTCACTCACCCCTGCCCCATGAAGTCGGTCCAACCAAGCTAACCCTTCCCCCCAACCAGTCTCCATCCCGTGCCCAGGGTCAAGGGGGTCCTCCACCCCCCGCCCAGGAACCCTGCGCACCCGAAAGTGAGGCCCGCTGTTTTTATTTTTTTTTTTTTTTCCTTACATGCGCAGCACCAGCGCGGAAACTCAGAGCTTGCGCACTTTACACCCGCCTGTGACGCCATGCAGCCGCACGTGCTCCCCGCCCCTCCCCGGACGGCACCATCCGGCAGGGACACCCCCCCCCCCGCCGGACTCCAACCCCACGCGCAGCCACGACGTCACCGCGCGCATAAAAAAAAACACAAGCCCCACGTCTTGAGGGGTTCCCCACGCGAACACATGTGCCCTGCCCGTCGGAGCTCAACACACACGATCGCGTGGAGAACCCGTCCGGTCCAAATCCATTATCCTGCCCAAACTTTGTCCGTCCGCGGGACCGGCAAATCCACCGCGCGCGCCCCCGGACCGGGACTCCACCCCCGCAAGCGAGCACGCGGCGGCCCCGTGTGCCGCACAGCACGGACCCCGCGCCCACCGCTGGGTGAACCCGGCACGGCCCCCGAAACAACCACAGCCGCCACTCGGCTTTCCCTCCCTTCATGTCGCCGTCGTCGCCATTCGACCCACGCACACCTGCATGCCACGATGCCCACACTCCACTCCACCACACCCACACCGGGAGACGCGGCCGCGCGCCCCCGCATGCCAACCGACACCCCCCCCACACACCGCTCTCCCACACACACGGCCTCCCCCGCATAACCCACACCACTCACACGTGGCGCTCCACCCACTCGCGCGGGGGCACTCACCCGCGGTGCCTCACTCACACACGTGGGGGTACTCACCCGCGGTGCTTCACTCACACTGGCCGTTTCATCCACACTCACGGCCTCACTCACACACGGTGCCTCACCCACACACGCGGGGGCACCCACCCGCGGTGCCCCATCCACACACCGTCCCCCACCCACACACGCGGGGGCACCCAACCGCGGCGCCTCATCCACACACGGCGTGCTGGGAAGCACACACTCCGGCACACTCGCCACCACACCACCCACACACGGGGCCGCCCCCACACACGGGGACGCACCCACGCCCCGCACCACACACACAGGGACAACCACACTGGGGATTCGTGTCCCCACAAGGGTCTCCGGGGCCTCTATACCCCCCAAGCTCTCCGAGCACCCGTTCGCAGCACTCCTCCTCAACCTCGCAAAGCACGACCAAACTCACCTGGTCGTGACTCGCCTCAAGGGGGCAGACTCCCTCCCCTCGTTCCTGGAGGAGGCTATCCCGCTGCTCGCACCGGGTCCCTACACGCTCCGCGAGCTCACCCCCATTCTCCTCCACTACCTCCGTGTGTGTGTGTGCGTCACTTACCCCGTCTTCATCGTGTAGTCTTCCCTCTATTTTTTCTGTCTCCCGTGTCTCTGCCAACTCTTCACCCTTTACCTCCCTTGTCTCAACTATTTTTATTTCCTTTGTCGTCACCTCGTGTCTCGTCTCGCACGTTTTGGTCTCCCCATTTAATTTTTTCCCTTTCGGTCACCGTCGCTTCTTCTGTCACGACCCTCGCCCAACACGCCCCCCGAATTATTTTTTTACCCGCCTCCACCGCGGGCCTGTCAGCCGCTGCACCCCCTTCCAGCTCGTTCGCTCCTACACGTGGAGTCGCCATTTTGAGTTCCCTGCTAACGGCCTTCATGCCCGCCTGCAGGCATCGACCCATGTTCTGCGTCTCACCCCGCAGCTTTTTCGTTTCCTCCTTCATGTTTGCTTCCATTCCGTTTATTTGCTTGTTCATTTCGTTTTTCATTTCATTTGTATTTGTATCCATCCTTTCGTTCATGCCTTTCATTTCGTTTTTCATTTCATTTGTATTTGTATCCATCTTTTCGTTCATGCCTTTCATTTCGTTTTTCATTTCATTTGTATTTGTATCCATCTTTTCGTTCATTCCTTTCATTTCGTTTGTCATTGCCGCCAGCATGGCGCATAGCTGGGCCATGTCGGGTGCGCTTGAGTGAGCCGTTTCGGCAGGGGTTGGGGAAGGGTTTTGGTGGAGAGGGGAAGGGGAGGTGTCATACGCCGCGGCCGCTGCCGCACCCATTTCGGGCTCTGGGTTCAGTTGGGCGGGTTCGTTTTCCAGTACTATTAACATTTCCTGCACGGGGATTTCATCCTGAGCCATGGATCCTACACATTCTACATCCATTTCTAATACCCCCGGCTCCCGCTCGCCTTGAGACGCCATCTTGCTTCTCGTGAAGGGTTAATTTAGCTCGCTCGTAATTTGGAGGGAATCGGGGGTCGCTCCTCTCACCCCTGGACCGATTCCCGTGAATTTAATTGGAGACAGGAGAGCCCGTTTTCCCGTTCTCCGTTACCAGTGCCGTGAGGAGGGCGATGGGTTTGTATCGCACGACCTGACACCAGTGTTGCGGATTCGCGCCCGCCGGCGTGCGAACGGCCACGTAACTCGAATCGCGGCACGTCGCCCACCGGACGGACAATCCAGTCGTGACCCTCTCGGACTAACGCCGGGAACCAGTCACGGGTGGACCTTTCGGTCTCACCGCGATAGAGCCAATCGGCCCCCGCGTGGGATAGGGTTGCTCGCCAAATTCGACCTACCTAAGTACCCACACGGAGGGTAGACCGGGCGATCGCACCTCGCCGCAGGTCGACTTCGGACACGGGCCACTTAAGCGACCCGTTCCGTACTATCGGGATAACCGAGCGGTGTTATTCGTCGGCCTCGACGGTTCGATTAATTATCGGGCGTCTTAGCCCACGACCAACCCTTTACGTGAAGCAAGATGGGGATTCAATGAAAGAAATGACGAAGCGAAGCGGGAAAACAGTTCAACAATAAGCACATTTATTTCGCGATGAACGGAAAGCACACATATACAATTCCACCAAAAGCACAAGTAAAAGAAGAAGGCAAAAAGCAAATGCAACAATGCAGATCTATCCGACTACCGGGCACTCGGCAACACTTATACAATTTTACTTCACAGACGGCGCCGACAACACATATTCCCAAAGCAAAAGAAAAGAGAACCACCCTCCAGGATGAGGGGGGTAGGCGGGCCTGGGGCCGAGACCGTGTCGGGCCTACCCGTCTGATGATGAGACGCGGAGCGGCGGTGGTGCCTCAACTCCGCGGGCCTCGCGGATAGTGTCTGGTAGGGGGCCCCCTTTTGTCGCACTATCTCAGTGCGGGGGGAAACAGGAGGGGGTTGCTGATGCTCGGGGAAAGGAGGATTTCACAAAATCTCGGGTCCCGCGACGAGCGTCTCCACCACGACCTCGGTCGCGCCGCCGGCCTCTCCTTCCGCAGTTCCCCGAATCCGACGCGAGCACCCCCTCAACCGCCTTCGCCGCCGCCGCCTCTCCACAGCTCCGTCCTCTTCACTTCGCTCTTTCATCTTTGACCCTCTGCCTCCGACCTTTCACCTCGCTCCCCATTGGCCCGAGGAAAAGTGGGCGTGAATGCTTTTTGATCCATGAATTTGCATATAGCGACCGCCCTCCAACGCCCTGGAGGCGGGGCCAAACCGCCCCTCGCTCACCGATTGGACGGAACAAAAGTGGGCGTGAGTCGTTTTTGATCCGTTTTTCTGCGGTAAGTCCGCGATGCTTTTGAACACGCTGCTCGGGTCACGCCCTACACGAGTCCAGCATCGGTGCCCACGAGTGGCGCGAGATGACGGTGATGCGATGGTGGCGAGTTGTGACGGTAAAGGTCGTGGCGGTTGTGGTGAAGCGGCGTTGTGGTTGGTGGTTGTTGTTGTGATGGCTGTTGAGACGTGGTTGGTGGTGGTAATAATGGCGGTTGGTCCAAAATAAAGATAGTAAAAGAAAAACGGCTATCCTGAAGAGTCGCAGCCCTCATGAATGACATTTATTCCCTCTAGACAACGGGTTTGGGCCTAACTACACATATACTTACCGAGATATCTCACCTAAGGGACCTGAATGGTGGTTTGCGAATTTGGTCAACCACAACAATATATATATATATATATATATATATATATATATATATATATATATATATATATATATATATATATATATATATATATATATATATATATACTCTCACTCTCACTCTGTCTCTCACTCTCTCTCTCACACACACACACACACACACACACACACACACACACACCCTCCTCCCACCCCACCCCCTTTCCTCAGGACTCCCACCCCACCCTGTCCCCTGATTAGTGGAGGTTGGTTTTGGGGCTTTCCCACTCTCTGGAGACGTGTATAGTACAAAAATGCAAGTTATCTCCATAGCTGGCTTGTATTACCCTCTGCCACTATCACCGGGTGGCACTACACAATTGCATGGAGAATTTTCGTCAACCTTCCCTCCCGAACCTCCATGACTACAGATGAAACCAAGTAGCCCATGTTCACCATGAAGTCGAACTTGGTCCATGTGCCAAGTTTGGTGACAATTGGCCCAGTAGTTTTGGCGTGATTGGTGTTTTACACAGACAGACAATGACATTTATTTATAAGATGAAGTCTAATTTGGAAAGAAAGCCACTGTTAACAAACTATTGTGGTTTTGTCTGTTTTGTTACCAGAATAATATTTAATTGCATTTGCTGTAGGTTATTTGTTTTGCCATTTTTGAGCTCCAGCAAAGCTATAAGTGGAATCAATGACTGCATTGATTCTTCGCTTTTCTATACGAAGTATGGTGGCAAGAATGGGGAAGAGCTCATATGATGTCACAAAAAGTGGGAGGGGGAGACCAATTTAGGTGTTTAACAAAAAATGGGATGATGGTTAAGCCCAACAAACACCAATAGTGGAAATGTCCCTACTTCTAATACTTATGTTTTACACTTCCTTTGCTGCAGGTATTACATGTACTCAGTGCAGTTGACCATGATGAGCCATCAAATGGACCGATATTTCACTTTACATTAACCAAAGGAACCAACAGCAACCCCAACTTCACTCTGCAGGACAACCTGAGTATGTAAAGCAGGAATTATTGCAGAGATGCTTCATTGGGTTAGCCTCATGCTCTTGCCTACAATATTGAAATGTTGATTCCCCTCACCCCCTACCCCCCCCCCCCACGTTAAAGTCCTGAATTTTTCTTGCAGACAATACAGCGAGTATAATTTCAAAGCGCGATCATTTCAACAGGAGAGATGTGAGCCACTATGTGCTGCCAGTCCAAGTAATGGACAGTGGGTTTCCACCACAAGCAAATGTATCTTTTTTAACTTTGAGCATCTGCAAGTGTAATTCCAAGGGCATTCCAGTTGTTTGTGGAACAAGGGCCTCACATGGACCTGCAGGCCTCAGCATGGAGGCTCTTGTAGCCATTCTTGCATGCTTCCTCATCCTCCTGGGTGAGTTGTCTCCCAGCCCAATTCATCCATTTTACAAATCAATATGTTTATAAACAGACATAATCAAGGCCACTGTGCATTTACTACTTTGTTTCCCCCCCTCCCCCCCCATTGTATAATTAATGGTTTGTTTCCTGTATTGTGCGACTAAAGCTTCATTTCCTTCCATCGTGTAATCATTTGTTGTTTTATTTCCAGTAATCATTGTCCTGTTCCTCACATTACGACGACAACAAAAGGAACCATTTATGCTGGAGGAGGATGATGCACTTGATAATATCATCAGCTATGACGATGAAGGTGGTGGTGAAGAAGACACGGAAGCCTTTGATATCTCAGCTTTGCAGCGGCCTGAGAATGGAATGGCTGTTACTTCAAAGCCCAGAGAGGACCTGGAACCCACACGTTTGCACAATGGCCCACAGAAATATTCCCCCAATGTGGTTCTCCAGCAACCAAACGATTCCTTGGACATCACTTCGTTCATAAACACTCGAGTCAGAGAAGCCGATAGAGACCCTGGTATTCCTCCATACGACTCAATCCAAGCGTATGACTATGAAGGTGTTGGTTCGGTGGCTGGCTCACTTAGTTCACTCACATCTGTTTCATGTGACAATGATCAGAATTACAATTACCTGCAAGAATGGGGACCACGCTTCCACATGCTCGCACAACTTTACAGAAACTCGGAAGAGAAATTTGATTAATGTTACGTACACAAGATGGGCATATTTTGACTGCACATTTGGTGCAGGGTGTCAATAAAAGTAATGTTAGGATTGACAATACATGATGCATTTCAATGATCATGGGATATACAAAAGCCACACCACCCATGAGCCAGGGGGCAACTATGGCTGTGTGGCCAGAGGAGCAACTATGGCTGTGTATGTGCTGAAGCACAATGCATACCTGGCTGACCCTTTGTTTTAAATGTGTCAACGAAGCTTGCAAACCCCAAAGAAGAAGGATGCTTCGTGCACATGCCGTATCACATAAAATGTCATGGATCATCTACCTACAACATACACAGATTAAAAAGGGTGTGGGGAGGATATGTTGTTTAAGTATGAGAATAATAGCATTGGTTGAGAGTATATATGATGGGTAGAAGATTTAGAAGATGCACAACTAATGTGCAAGGAAAGGACAATATCAGAATATGAGGTCAGGGTCAAAAATTACAACATTTAGGTACATAATTTGTAGATTGCCTTTAACACTGTACACAGAACTGTTCACTGTTTAAGAAGTTTCTTGGCTGGTGCACATTACACACGTACACATCAAACCATGTCAAAATCATGCTACTCGACCGATACAAAGCAGTTTGTTTTTGTAAAAACACTTTTATTGGTATAAAAACAGTCACAACGGGGAGGTGATAAAGCATAAAAAAGGCAATCAACTAATGGTGGGAAAGAGGGGTAAAGGTTGGACCCGATAAGCAAAGGAATAAATGAACAGGAAAAAAAAAAAGAGGAGAGAGCTGAGAGGAGAAAAACAAATAACCTGCAAGTAAGAGTGTTGAGTAGAATTCATTTGGGGTAGAAAGGATTGTGGGTATGGATGGGGGATGAAGTGAGATAGTATTGCACCACCTACCTGCTTAAAGCCCTGGTGGGAAGATTGGGATTGAACAGCCCGAGGAATATTATTCAACAAACAACAAAAAAAAGAGGAACTAAAGAGTTTAGGTGTGTTGTCAGCCTGGATTTAGCAAGTTTAACCAAGAAGGGATTACTGAAACAATGTATATATCCTGAAGTTTCTGAGGTGGGGCAGAAGGTTGATAAAGCAGAAGAGGCATTGAAAAAAATAAACGGCAGTCATCGACTTATTTGCGATGTGAGACCTGGTTGACCCATGAGACATGGCCTTGTGCATCAACATCGTTGTGGGATCATTTTGAGAGCTCAGATGTGATGCTGGGGTGCCAGCCCAAAGGGGATAGCAGTACTCCATTGAACTACAGATAAAGGCCTTGTAGGCTGTGAGTATTTCTGATCTTTGAAAGAATAACTTGGAACAGCAAACGATGCCCAGTCTGTGGATGCCAGCTTTGTGATCTGGTCAACCCAGGAGAGATGGTGGCTAACGGTGAGGCCAATAACATCAAAAGAGTTAACCTCTTCTAGTGGCTGGCTATGGAAATAATTTGGTATGTTCATTTGATGATCCTTCTGGAGTGACTCGGTGAGAATGAGATTTTCCATGATTGAAAGACAAGTTCCCATATACCAGACCAGCATCCAATCAATTCCAGATCAGCAGTGGGAGATGCAGCTGCAGTTTGCCTTGCATTTATTTGGATGCCTCATGTGTAGTCATTTGTATTAAAAAATAAAATTTTAAAAGGATGAGATGGATTTCTGGAGTATCAGAGAGGTAGATGAGAAACAAGATGAGGCCAAAGACACTGCCTTGAACCACTCCAGCCTTCAATAGGAGAGGAAAGAAGGAGGTTCATTTGATAACAATGCCTTGATTGTGATTGGAGGAAGTCAGAAAGCCAGGTATGAATGTGACCTTTTATTCCACAGTTGGCAAGCAGATCGAGATACCATGCTGTGTGTCAATGCCCAAATATACTCGTATATCCAAGGAGACTGCCCTGACATTTTGTTTGATATTTGGTGCTTCCCACCATGGCTGAGAGAGGAGCAACAGCATGTCCAGAGTGGAGTGACTGGGATAAAATCCAAACTGGTGATCAGAGATCAGGCTATTTGAAAAGAAGAAACACTTTCTATCAGCATCAATGATAGATTCCATGGCTTTGCTGATGCGGTAATTGAAAGTAAGCTTTCTGGTCAGTAGTTGAAAGTTTATTTTTGCACCCTTCTTGTGGATGGGAGAGATGTTTGCTGCCTTCCAAGCAGGTGGGAGCTGACAAACTGAGGACAGGCAAGAAAGCACAAACAGAGAAGCAAGAGGAGGATTTGAGAACATGATCACGAATGATATATGGGCCTGTCGCCAAATCAGGGTTGAGGTTGCAAAGAGCTTCCTCTACCTTCTCGTGTGAGGACACAGTTCAGGAGCCATTGGGTGTGAGGGGGTCAGGGTGGGATGCATA
This sequence comes from Eptatretus burgeri, assembly GCF_056783735.1. Classification (NCBI taxonomy): domain Eukaryota; kingdom Metazoa; phylum Chordata; class Myxini; order Myxiniformes; family Myxinidae; genus Eptatretus; species Eptatretus burgeri. The sequence continues at coordinate 42,409,921 of NC_140973.1, read as the reverse complement.
CCTTGTGAACACGAGATTTTGGAAGCAAACACCGAGTTGAGATGCCTACTCAGGCTCGAGCAGAGTCTAGGATGATCCTGTTTCAGGCAAGGGAGGGGATAGTGGAAGAGTATACACCATAAGCACCACCACCACGATCTGTCAAGGTGCCACCCCGACTTTGAGGAAGGAGACTGGTTGGAAAGTTTCCCCTTTACACTTTCAGGTTGATGTTTATGGCTTGCCAAATTATGTTTCATCTTAAGAGAGAGCAAGCTGTTTGCAATAATGAAAGAAATCTCCAGGACGTTGATTGAGGAATGCTAACCACTGTGAGAAGCAAGAAGAAGCTGATTTTTCAAGCATTAACCCTTTACTTCGTCGCAGCAAAAGAGCAACACAAGCCTTTAACCAGCAATCCTAATTCTTCATTCTGTTTGACGGCAACAGTGTTGTCACGGGATTCTGTGTACCAGGGCCGAAAGGATGGATAGGATAGCTATAGACAGGATATGATAAAGATATGGATTAATTCAACATTTTCAATAGAACAATAAATTATAATGCCATACGATATATTCATGTTCTGTTGTTCTGCCAAAGCAGTTTCTTGGTAAGGGTTATACTGGATGGTTTGCCATTGCCTTCTCAGCAGTAGTTAGGGCAGGAATTTCGAATTTGTTCAGGCTGCCACTGATAGCTCGCCTACTCTTCGTAAAGGACACCGTAATGTCTTTAACATCAATCAACTAATTCCAGCAGACAGGACACCTAGTTTGACATCCATCCATGGGACGGCACACACATTGAGGAATCACCCTGCGTGTGAAACACCAGGATGTAAGTTTATCGTTGGGTCAGGATTCGTACCCAGGCTAGACAGCTTATAGGTGAGTGTGTATACATGTTAGCCATCCTGCCAGCCCCAATACGATGTAGTCATTTGTATTTAGCAGTCCTATACACTAACCAGGAAAAATTGGTTGAAATTATTCTTTAAGTGGTCCATCCAAATGAAATCCAACAATTTTAAGTCGATACACTTTATATTTGTAATCCACCAAAGTATTCTTTTTCTATCCTTCAAGATGAAAGAAGAGGAGACGAGCAGAAGAAATGAGAGACCATCAACATCATTATACTTTTTTTTTCTTGAGACGAAACATGATTTTGTTTGGGTTTAAGTTATCATTTGCTCATGTGTGTTGTGTGCTTCATGACTGAGTGTATCTTGTGAATTTTAATCTGTTTTGGCTGGGTGCATGTGGCTTTATGGTGAAGTATTGACAGATTTTTTTTTTTGGTCTTTATAATGTCATTTTTTTTATGGTATTTTCTCACCAGAAAAGATGTGCGTGCGTGCCAGTTGCATGGAAACGATTTTCATCGTCATGATTTTATTTTAGCTCAGTCGATCGTTATTTATAAAACAAAGTTTGCCAGCCAAGCAGTGCTCTGCAGAGCACATCAGTTGTACACTGCACTACTGTAGTTTCCAACAAGCATAAGATGATGATTGTGCTATTGAATGAATCTGTACATCATTAGATTTAATGTCGAACAAACGATTGATTTTTTCAAAAACTCTGAATTGCTAGATTTGATCATTAGTTCTTGTTTTTTACACTTCACTTCACTTTCCTGCCTTTATGTCCACATACAACCTCAGTTTGATTATCCTTTTTTATTTTTTATTATTAATATTATTATTATTATTATTATTATTATCTTCTTTGCAGGTTCTGTCCTTTGCAGATGGTCCATGATTCACTGTGTGTGGTGTTTCCCCATGTTCCTCAAACCAATCGAATGAATGTTCAGTCATTTTGGTTCCTTCATTATAATCCAGTTTTATAAACTGAAAGTGTTACGCTAATTTAGAGTTCGACCATAAAACAGCGTTGAAGTCCAGTTATACCCGATTTGTAAAAATAAAAAAATAAACATCTTATTGTGGCGGATCAATGTGGAGGGATTTTTTGGTCGATATATCCATGACATTATGTTTCATTCTGTTAGTTCTGGAAATCGACATTCCTTTCTTGCACTAAACAATAACAATCCATTAACCCTCTCTTTTTTTCCATTTAACTTTCGCCCTTTTTAACATGCATTGGTCTGTTCTGCATGGACTCGCAACTGTTTTGTGTGTTGCATTTGTACATCTGTCTGAAGAAGAACATTTTCAAAGACTTGCTTATTATATTTGCAAATTAATGGCATATAACATTGCAATTGGTGTGTGTATGTATGCGTGTGCGCGCATGTATGCGTGTGCGCGCATGCAGTATATATAATGCCAAGAGTATTGTGAGTATACATGGTTATTAATGCACTACTGTCAGTTGTTTTTGACTTCTAATAGGACGTTGGTCCACCTTTTTACACAAGTACAGCTCAGATCTGTCATGCACGCTCCCAAATTTTTTATAAACTTTACGTGTTATATTGCCTACTTCCCTATTATATTGCCTGTTAGGTGTTATTTCGATAAACATTAGGTTCACAGATTTGGGGAGTGGTACTTGATCGCGATTTGGTTCAACACTGCATGAGGAATTGTCATCGTAAAACATGCAGGCAATCGACAAACCAAATTGATATAATCATATAACTAAACATCCAGCCACATCTTGGAAACCGTCAAATGTCACATAGCCTAGTTGTGGACGTATAAAAACAAAATCAAGAGAATTATCTGAGGTTGTACGAACAATTTTTTTATGATTACGATTTTTAAGTTAACATGGACCATGCCATGACAACACGATATTACATCGATACCTAATGGTATAGTTGCAAATATATTGCTGATTTATGTTCAATGTTTTTCATCAAGGAATGTTGAAAAACTTCAACAAATCTTTGTACATAGTTGCCCACATCTTCTGAAAGCTCTCGTGTTGGTAGTTTTAAATCGTGCTGTACCACACTACCAGTGGCTCAATAGTCATCTCGTGCCAACCAGTTTGTGGAAAGAATAATTTATTTGATATTACATTTTTGGCCACAATAGCGAATGGAAACTTTATTTGCTATGTATAAATTAGATTCAAGTTCTCATGGTGGTGGATTGTTGTGTTTTATTATTATTATTATTATTATTGTTATTATTATTAATGCAGTTACAATTGTTTGAATACTTGAAATTGGTGGTTACACAAATGCAGACACCAATTCCTTTAATATCGGTAAAGTATTTTTTTAAAACCTATGATGTATTTTTATACAATTGAAATGGTGTTAAGTCGTTTTGAGTTGTGCAAATCATTTAGAATGGCCTGTAATCTGCACAGAAAAAAACAGGTTCTGCAAAGCAAATGTAATTATTGTGTGATCTGTTTCAATTTTGTATTCATTTGCTTATTGTAACATAAAGTATTATTTCACCAAAATGAGACTTTATTACCTCCAAACACCAAAGGTGGATGGAGGTTTTGTTTTCACCCTGTTTGTCTGTCTGTGAGCAGGATATCTCAAAAAGTTATGGACAGATTTGGATGAAACTCTTGGTGGACAGGTTTAGGTTTGTGACGAGAACGAATTGATTCATCAATTCATCGTTCGAGAACGAACGATTCATTGAAACGGATCTGGATGAATTTTTAAATGATTCATAACCATTGAGAGATGGTACCAAAAACGATATATAGCACGATATCTCAAAAAGTTGTGGACAGATTCAGATGAAACTTGGTGGGCAGGTTGGGGGTGTGACAAGGAAGAATTGTTTCGATTTTTGTGAAGATCCGGATCCGACTGCTAGAATTTTTAAAGTGGTTCTTCACCATTGAGAGATTGGGCCAAAAACGATATAGTAGTGTATAGCATGATAATATAAAAATGTATTGGACCTGATATGTTCCCATGGATCAGGCATTATGTGGCAGAGGTATGCGTTCTACCGAGTGCCCATCTAGTTTCATTCTATTATGCCATGGTCCATTATGTGTTCCAGCTCCTCCACAGGCCTCGACTCTATGTACAAAACTAATTGTATGTTGCTTATTTTGTGTATTTATGTCAATAGTCATGTTTTCTGGGTTTCATTTTCGCTCTTTTAATATTCTTCCATTATAGTAATAGCACTGCAGTCAGCCACATAGCAAAGCAAGTTTCAATTTTCAAGTAAATATGATTGTCGAGACAGTAGCCTGATCCTAAAAGCAAGTTTATAATGGCATATTTGGCATATTTGTTGGGGATAATGGCATATAATGGCATATTTGTCATACTTGCAAGTAGGTTTGCAAAAGAAAAGGTCAGGAATTTGTCATTTATTCAGGATACCGGTGATAACTCGCCGACTCTTCGCGAAGGACACCGTGCATCTTTGACATCCACCAGCGAGTGCGAGTAGATGGGATACCTGGCTTAACATTCATCCTAAGGACGGCACATTCGAGATGCAACACCCTGCCTGTGAAGCACCAATCCGATAGTTTATAGTTGGGTCAGAAATTGAACCCAGGCTGGACACTACCGAAGTGTGCTACCTCTGCACCATGCTGTCAGACACACACTACATGGCCAAAAGTATGTGGACACGTGCTCATCCAACATCTCATTCCAAAATCATGGGCATTAATATGGAGTTGGTCCCCCTTTTGCTGCTATAACAGCCTCCACTCTTCTGGGAAGGCTTTCCACTCGATGTTGGAACATTGCTGTGGGGATTTGCTTCCATTCAGCCACAAGAGCATTAGTGAGGTCGGGAACTGATTTTGGGTGATTATGTCTGGCTCAGTCGGCGTTCCAATTCATCACAAAGGTTTTCGATGGGGTCGAGGTCAGGGCTCTGTGCAGGCCGGTCAAGTTCTTCCACACCGATCTGGACAAACCATTTCTGTATGGACCTCACTTGGTGCACGGGGGCATTGTCATGCTGAAACAGGAAAGGGCCTTCCCCGAATTGTTGTCACAAAGTCGGAAGCACAGAATCGTCTCGAATGTCATTGTATGCTGTCGTGTTAAGATTTCCCTTCACTGAAACTAAGTGGCCTAGCCCGAACCATGAAAAACATCCCCAGACCATTATTCCTCCTCCACCAAACTTTACAGTTAGCACTATGCATTCAGGCAGGTAGTGTTCTCCTGGCATCCGCCAAACCCAGATTCGTCTGTCAAACTGCCAGATGGCGAAGTGTGATTCATCACTCCAGAGAACGTGTTTCCACTCCTCCAGAGTCAAATGGCGGTGAGCTTCACACCACTCCAGCCGACGCTTGGCATTGTGCATGATGATCTAAGGTTTGAGTGTGGCTCCTCGGCCATGGAAACCCATTTCACTAAGCTCTTCACGAACAGTGCTTTTGCTGACGTTGCTTCCAGTCAGTTTCGAATTCGGTAGTGAGAGTTGCAACTGATGAGGGACTATTTTTCCGTGCTACGCACTTCAGCACTCGGCGATCCCGTTCTGTGAGCTTGTGTTGCCTACCACTTTGCGGCTGACGTGTTTTTGCTCCAGGACGTTTCCACTTCACAATAACAGCACTTACAGTTGACCGGTGCAACCGGAGCAGGGCAGAAATTTGATGAACTGACTTGTTGGAAAGGTGGCGTCCTATGACGGTGCCACGTTGAAAGTCATTGAGCTCTTCAGTATGGTTCAATATACTGCCAATGTTTGTCTATGGAGATTGTATGGCTGTGTGCTTGATTTTATGCACCTGTCAGCTATGGGTGAGGCTGAAATAGCAGAATCTACTAATTAGAAGGGGTGTCTACATACATTTGGCCATGTAGTGTATATCAACACTATACCCTTGTGTTTCTTCATTTTAAACTGTGTACTAGTTTCAGTCAGAGGCAAAATCATAGTGCAGTAATGAACGTCACTGTTCATTTGTCAGTCCACTTGTACCATGCTCACACTTCACTTTGACTTCTCACCTATGCCGGGGCTCCCCGTGACCTTTTTTTTAAAGGATGCACAAACAGACACCCATTTGATGTAATTTTGATTATTTTTTGGATGCCCGAAGTCAAATTTTGGATTCCCCTCAAAAAATAACCTAAAACTTATTTTCTACGATATTCAGGTTTGAAAAAAATGGATATGTATTTCTACACTGATGATTAAAAAAAGTCCAAAACACATCAACCAGCCTTTGTTTCATAGAGTGAGACAGAAAATAGAGTGATTGTTTAATTGAGTGATTGTCAGGTCAGATCAGATCTGTGAGCTGCTACAGGTATCATGTAAACCTGTACTAACCTTACCTGTTCCATGGTCAGGTTGTCGGCGACTAAACCGTCTCCCCCACCAGGTTTTCTGGTGAGGAGGGTGTTTGGATATGGACACCCAGCAGGATTAAAAACAAAACCTGTCAAAGGGCGGAGGAGCTCCTTGTGAGCCAACGGCCATCCATATCTAGTGCCGTACTGTGTCTGCGGACGTCCTCCTGCAGTTGGGTTACTTTTTTATTAGGAGGTTGGTGGCAGCATTTGCACTCCGGCCACCATAAAACCCTTCATTCCGCAAAACACATGAACGCAAAAAAATCTGAAAACCCACTCCGTGGGAGTACCTCCTGTGCACCTTCCCTTCGCAGGGCAGCTCACCGGATGACGGGGTTGGGGCAAAGCCTTCGGGACCCCCAATCTTTGATAGGAGGGAAACCACGGGGTAACCTCCCTGGTTCAGATTGCGGAAGAGTGTGTCAGAGTGGTGCTGAGGTGTCGTCCACCAGACGGCGGTCTCCTTGGGTTAACCTGAGGCGGTCCCTTCGGGTGGGTGCCTGGAATGTCTTATCCCTAAGAGAGGATGATCACCTGTCTCTGTTATCATCTGAGCTCAAGCGTTTGGACATCGGTATTGCAGCTCTCTCTGAGGTTCAGAGACCGGATTGCGGCGAGATAATGGTGGGTGGTTACACCTACTATTGGTCTGGTCGCTCTGATAGTTACCATTTCCAAGGAGTTGTGGTAGCTGTGTACAATAAGCTGACCCCAATGATAATTGAGGTAACACCGGTCAACGAGCGTATTATGAGACTAAGGATTCGTCACTCCTTAGGTGTCATTTCCCTGGTCTCTGTCTATGCTCCGAATGAGGCGAGTGACCTCACCATGAAGGACACATTCTACGCCACGCTCGAGTCTGTGGTTGATCAGTGCCCCAGACGAGATACACTTCTACTCTTGGGGAATTTCAATGCATCGACTGGAACTGATAGGGATGGTTATGAGGTGTGTGTTTGTCCCCATGGGTCTGGAACTATGAAACAGAACAGCACTAAGTTTCTTGACTTTGCAAGAAGTCATGGACTTAGGGTGGCTGGTTCATGGTTTCAGCGCCCACAAGCTCATCGCTGGACTTGGTATTCCAACGCTGGCAGTGTGGCAAAGGAGATAGACCATGACATCATTGATGGTCGCTGGAGGATGATCCAGAACTGCAAGGTCTACCGGAGTGCTCAATTCCTCAATACTGACCACCGGCTTGTTGTAGCAACTCTAAAGCTGCACCTTAAATCCTGGAGAATGGTACCATCCCAGCCTAGGCTGGATGTTGGCAAGCTCAGGGATGAGAGGGTAGCTGAGGAGTTTGCGAACAAGCTAAGTGGACATTTGTGGGTCTGGGTGCTTTGGGAGGTCCTGAAGAGTTATGGATTACCTTCAAGACCACCGTCCTTGATGTTGCCCGTGGATGTCTTGGAACTCACCGCAGGGCAAAGAAGAATTTCGTCTCTCAAGGGATACTGGATACCATTGACCAGAGTCGCAGGGCCAGGCTGAATGGCACAGCTGAGCTGTTCAGGGAGCTGAGGCGTAAAACTGTACGTGCACTAAGGGTGGTCAAGGAGGCCTATGTGCGAGGAATCTGTGAGGGGCTAGAGCATCACCTGTGGACAGGTGATTCTCGTCCCGCTTTCAGGGGAATTCGCGCATTGCGATCATCCAAGCCCATCCCTCGGAACACTGCAGTTAGAGCAGAGAGTGGTAGGCTCTTAACAGAGGAGTCTGAAGTGAAGGCCCGCTGGGCCAGTTACTTTGAGTGGTTGTACCAGGCTGATCCACCAGCTGTCGAGTTGGACGTCAATGGTGTTCCAATCCCTGTTGCTGACCCCCGAATCAACTGTGGTCCACCTTCGCTTGTGGAAACATGGGCTGCGGTGAACCAGTTGAAACGGGGCAAAGCTCCAGGGATCTGTGGCATCCATGCTGAACTTCTCAAGGCTGGTGGAAATGCTGCACTCGTGTCGTTGCATGCAGTTTTGTGCTCTGCCTGGAACACAGGCATCATCCCAACTGATTGGAAGAGGGGCCTTGTTGTTCCTCTCTGGAAAGGGAAGGGTGATCGCCAAGACTGCAACAACTACCGAGGGGTGACGCTGCTCTCAGTGCCGGGCAAGGTCTTTGCTCGGATAATTCTTGATAGGGTTCGCCACCATCTGCTTGAGCACCAGCGTCCAGAGCAGTCAGGCTTTATACCAAAGAGGTCAACGATTGACCGTATCCTTGCTCTTCGTGTCCTCACCGAACGCAGACGAGAGTTTCGGCAGGGGCTGCTTGCAGCCTATGTTGATCTCTGTAAAGCGTTCGATTCAGTGAATCGGGATGTCCTCTGGAGGATTCTTGGTCTCCGTGGGGTGCCACCAAAACTGATCGATCTGATGTCTGAAATCTACTCTGGTACTGAGAGTGCTGTGATGTGTGATGGTACCATCTCTGACTTATTTCCAGTTGTTGCTGGAGTTCGTCAGGGGTGTGTACTGGCCCCCACACTTTTCAGCACTTGTATGGACTGGATTTTAGGGAGGATGTCGGAGAGATCAAGGTGCGGTGCATCGTTTGGGAATGTCAAGATCTCGGACCTTGATTTCGCAGATGATGCAGTCATCTTTGCGGAGACTTTAGATATCCTTTTGGGGGCCCTCGAGGTGCTGAATGAGGAGTTGGAGCCGCTGGGATTACGGGTTTCTTGGGTCAAAACTAAGATCCAGGCTTTCGGTGACATCTTGGATGCTGCTGTCCTGTCTGTGTCTGTTTGTGGTGAGGATGTTGAGGTCGTGGAGAGATTCACTTACCTTGGCAGTGATATTCATGTCTCTGCTGGCTGTGAGTCAGAGCTCAATAGGCATCTGGGTCAGGCCTGGGGAGTCATGGATTCACTGGATCATGGGGTGTGGCGCTGCCGGTACCTGTGCGGGAGGACGAAAGTCCGAATCTTCAGGTCCTTGGTACTTCCAGTCTTGCTCTATGGATGTGAGACTTGGACTCTGACCAAGGATCTGAGATGGAAACTTAATTCCTTTGGTACCATGTCTCTTTGGAGATTCCTTGGCTATCGCTGGTCGGTTTTTGTGTCCAACGAGCGGTTGCTGAGAGAGACTCGGATGAGATTTGTTACCTGCATAGTCCGTGAGCATCAGTTGCGGCTGTATGGACATGTGGCTCGTTTTCCTGACGCTGATCCTGCTCACCAGATTCTCTCAGCGAGGGAGTCTCATGAGTGGAGGAGGCCAGTGGGCCGACCACGTGCCTCTTGGTTGCAGCAGGTTGACCATCATCTCAAGGAGATGGGGATGGGCCTGGCATCTGCCTGGGGGATGGCCAGACGGAGGCCCCTGGAGTACTGGCGGAAAGTGGACGCAGCGACGCGCTGTTCTGGCACATGTTCCCATACCTGACCTGACCTACAGGTAGAGGCACCACCTGAGCTTTCTTATGTGCAAGGCCAAACTCGAGGAAACATCCTCTTCTCGATCCCGATGAACTTGTCCTCCTCCTGCTGCATCAGGAACACTCTCCTCTCGACTTTCTGCCCCACTCTTCACATTTGGTCTTTTTGCAGACCCGAAGCCGAAATAGTATGTTTGGACTCGTTCCTCTGATCTCGCCTGGCCTGAATACGTGACTTTTGAAATGACGTTTGAATGCCAACCGAGGCCTTTTGAGCATGTGCTGTGTGTGTGATTTCAGTGACTCAGTTTGGCTTGGCGAGAACTTTTAACCTGCCGTTACTATCTCAAAATCCTAAATCAAATAGTCTTTTAAACGTAATTCTCAGCAATTAGATTTTAGACAAAAGATGGAAAACACACACATGCTTCAACTTTTATCATTAGGTGCACAAATGTAGTATTGTTGCAGACAGGACATCGGCGACAAGCATGACTGCCAGATGGAGCAGCCGGGTTGACTCCACGGAACGCCCGGAATTTAGATCGTACTTTTTCGGAAAACTCCGAAAAGTACGGGTCCCTTATCGGACCGTGAAGCGTCAATAATTCTACCACGTGGTACAGGGTTATTTGCCAATTTTCAAAATACCTCGAGCTCCACGTGGCGAGTTATCGAGTCCTCCCACCCTCGACGGCACCCGTACGGAACGAGTCGCTAGCGTACTTGAACCATGTGTGACCCGAGCGGACGGTCACCAAAGTCCTGTCGGTCCAAATGTCCCCTTACGGCGGCACAACGGCCTTGCTAGTTTTCCAACACGCATCACGCTAAGCCAATGGAGGAAAGGACATGAACGAGCTGATACATTTCACAAATGTGGATATTTATTAACAATAGGGAAATGAGGGGAGCACGTAAGGAGCAGAGTTATCCGATAATAAGATATGAAATGCAATGTACAAGGAAAAGCACTTATCCAGTTTATACTTCAGGATGAGGCCCCAGACACACAGACGCACACACACACACACACACACACACACACACACACACACACACACAGATACCCCCAAAGAAATTGGACCTTCCCGCCTCGTGCGGTCCTCGCCGAGACGAGCGACCCAGACCAGCGTCGCGATGCGGTCCGCAGAACCAGGCGCCAGCGAGACGCCTCAGATCCGTGTGACGCAGTCGGCCCCAGATCCGGACAGAGACGCGCACTCCAGCAGACTGGACGTGAACTCCAGCAGACTGGACACAAGCGTGCGATGCAGTCAGCGCCAAAAAAAACCAGACTGAAGCGCTTCAAGCCGACGGACGCAAGCATTCGTTGCTACTTCCTCGTTTTCGGGCATGCCCTCGCTCCAGCGTGGCCTGCCCCTATTTGTCGACCATCGGCAACCTCCTCGCATTCCCCGGATTGGGCGAGAGAGGCGTCAGGTCCTCGTGACTCCGCCCACGTACATGCTCACACGCACGCGGGCAATAGTGCCGGTCGAGGATGGTGGGAGGAAGCGAGGTGAAGGCGTGTTGTTGTTGTTATAAGGGATGTAAAAATCCTAACTATTAAAATAATGCACAGCGCACGTACATTTAATTCCCATTAGACTAGGGACGGGACCCTAACTAGAAACACAGACTTACCGAAATAACTGAGCTATAGGACCTGTATGTTTGTGTGCACAAGGATTCCAGATTCGCAACAGTATTTCTATTGTGTAATAGATAGTCAGGCAGTCGGCCCACAAAGTGCCTAAATCAGTTTCCCATCTAACTGAGTTTCTATAATTTCACCCTCACTCCCAGGCAGCACTTCGGGGGTACAAGCATGGATTGGAAATCATAGCCGGTGGAATGGAATGAGGTTTCCAAGGTTACCGGCTTCACCCGTCGCAATATCTGCTCACTCAATAGTTACACTGAATTCCTATTTCTACCAATACAAACTGCAAAAAACTGGCTCAGTTTGGGTGAGACATCTCCAAACCAGTCGGAGACGGGTACCCTGGCTCGTTCGAAATAATGATCATGAAAAAAGTGAGAATGTTGGAATGGAGATACGACAAGAGTGTGACGGGGCAAATGACCGTCACTCTTCCCCTTCCTTTACTGATGTGATTAACCTTTCAATTGATTCCACATAAAGTCGTAAACAAATGTGCTGTGTACATCGTACAAGGGATGGAAATGAATTTGAAAGATAGTGATGTAAAAACACAACCTGATGGGAAGGTTAAAGAGAATGACAGAGAAAAGAAAACACACTAAATGACTGTTTTAGTAGGGTCTTCACAGAGAATAATTTAGTAAATGTGAACAAGTCAACATTACTGAGGAGGAAGTAAGGAAGAAGCTCCTGAATCTAAAAGGCAGCAAATCATCAGGACCATATCGTTTACACCCTCGATGTCTCAAGGAAATGGCCGGCACCAGCACAGGCACCTTGAGACTGATATTCCAGAAATCTTTGGATGAGGGTGTTTTACTTGAAGATTGGAGGACGGCAAATGTCACCCGGATCCATAAGAAAGGGAGGAAAAAAAACTTGCTGAAAACTACCGCCCTGTCAGTCTTACTTCGGTGGCAGGAAAAATCATGAAGAGTGTTGTGAGGGACGCTACGGTAAAGCAAATGGCGACGCGGGATCTGTTTGTGGACAGTCAGCATGGATTTACTCCCAGCAAATGATGTATATCTCATCGACTTTGCGTCTTTGAGGAATTGACTCAATTGATTGACCAAGGAGATCCTGTGGATATCATGTACAGTCAAAGCTCGTTACTATGCCACCTCGCTTCTATGCCACTCTCGCTATTATACCACTTTTGCTCGGTCCCGACAAAATTCAATATAAAATAAATTTACTATGCCACCCTCTACTCTCGCTACCATGCCACTACTGTGTGACTGTTAAAAGGCACGAGTCGTGAAAAAGTCTGTATTGCGCAGTGCTCGATTATCACACTCACGTCCAAAGGCGAAGCGACGAACTACAGTCCAGCTGCGCACAACATAACTCAATACGTACGCGCATAGTCAGACTGTGTCAAAACACGCGATTCTTCTCCCCGATGCCAGCCACAACAAGCCAATCACAACACGCACAACGAGACACAAAAAAGCGCGAGCACACACAGACACGCAGGCACACGCACAACAGTGACATCATTTTTTTTCAAATTCAGCCCATAATGTCAGCTCAGAAACGCAAGCGAACCGACTTTACGCTGAAGGAGAAGAAGGAGATCATCGATGCCGCGAAGAAGGAGCCGAATCAGTCCAAGTTGGCCAGGGAGATAAGCAAGAAATGGGGCGTCGAAGTTAAGAGAACCACCGTGAAGGGCATTCTCAGCAAGAAGGATGCAATCGAGGCTGCAATCAAAGCTGGATTTCCATCGAAGCGCATGAAGTTGACGCAGGCTCACGACCCGAAGCTTGATGAGGGAGTGCTCATGTGGCTGAAGCAATCAAGAGGACAGAATGTGCCTATCAGCGGCGATCTGATCAAGGAGAAGGCGATGAAACTGGCCGAGCTGATGCACATCCCAGACTTCATGGCGAGCGACGGTTGGTTGGGCAATTTCAAGAAGCGCCACGGCATCACGTTCAAGACAGTGCAGGGCGAAGCTGGAGCGGTGGATTCGCAATCCCTTCTGGAGTGGTAACAACAGGTTCTCCGGCCCTTACTTGGGCAGTTCTCCGCAGACGACGTCTTCAACCTGGACGAGACTGGACTCTTCTGGCAGCTGCTTCCGAACAAGACCATGGCTTTCAGGGGAGAGCGGTGTACTGGAGGAAAGAAAAGCAAGCAAAGGATCACTCTTCTGGTTGGGGCAAACATGAGCGGCAGCGAGAAGTTCCCTCTTCTGGTGATTGGCAATTCCAAGAAACCCCGTGCCTTCAAGAACAAAGAGATCCCGGTCAAGTACAAGGCGAACTCGAAGGCGTGGATGACGGCGGAGCTTTTCGAGGAGATGTTGCGTGTGTGGGACGGACGACTCGGCCAGCAGGGACGCAGAGTGCTGGTCTGTCTCGATAACTTCTCTGGCCACCCTCCCGAGCTCGAGCTGAACAACATCCAACTGGTCTTCTTACCACCCAACACGACAGCCAATTCGCAACCAATGGATCAGGGAATCATAGAGAACCTCAAGCGCCACTACAAGAAGCTCCTGCTATGCCGCCGGCTTGAGGCCATAGACGAGGGAAAGGAGTTCAAGTTCACGTTGCTCGACGCTCTACACGTCGCCCGGCGTGGCAGGAGCAGGTCGGCAATTCGACGATCAGGAACTGTTTCGCGAAGGCCAAGTTCATCGAAGAGGAGATCCAAACTGAGCCACAGGATGCGGAGCTGCCCGACATCTGGGAAGCTCTGCCTGCCGAGGAAAAGATGCACGAGAACGAGGAGATCGAGCTGTCTGACTTTCTCGAAGCCGACGAGCGCCTCGCGACTGGCGGGTATTTCACGCTGGAGGAGATTGCGGAGGAGATTCTGTGCAGTGAGGAGCCGGTGGAAAGCGAAAATGACGAGGTAACTGTCGAGGAGGGAATCGTTCCGTTCGAGGAAGCCCAGCGCGCTTGTAGCACCGTCCGGAAGTTCATGCAGCAGAGAAGCGGGAAGCCCGGTGTGATGCAAGCGTGCGATCGGCTAGACAACGAGATGCACGAGATCCGCCGAAAGAAGATGCGCCAGCCGATGATTCTTGAAAGCTTTGTGTGTCGTGAATTTCTCTCCATGCCATATGTTGGTGTGTGAACTCTGTTAGTGTGTGTATGTTCTCCGTTCGCTTAGCTTATACAACAGTCGTGCCTTTTACTTGCTGGAATAAATTTTGTCTAAAGATTAACTACAGATGGGTAACTTGAGAAAATAAGGCCGTTTTTACAAAATCTCGTTACTATGCCACTCTCGCTACTATGCCACTTTTGCTCGGTCCCGACGGGTGGCATAGTAACGAGCTTTGACTGTATTTGGATTTTGGTAAAGCATTTGATGCTGTCCCACGCAGAAGGCTCCTTGAAAAAGAGGCAGCATATAGAATTGAAGGGAAGATGCACAGATAGATTGAGGCATTCCTATCCGACAGAACACGAGTGGCCATCGATGCCGTGAAATCCGATTGGAAATCAGTTGGAGGTGGAGTCCCCCAAAGGAGTGTACTGGGGCCTTCGCTGTTCGTGCTCTTTATCAATGACACAGCAGGTGGGCTCATAAACTCTGTGTATATTTTGCCGATGACACAAATATCATTGGTCCAGTGAAAAGCCAAAGTCAAAAGGACTCGATGCAAGATGATTTGAACGAAGCAAAAAAAAAATGGTCAGACTAATGGCAACTCCCTTTCAACTTAAACAACTGCAAAGACCTCCATGTCAGAAGATCAAACACATTGACTGCTTATCATATGAGTGGAACAGACTTACAGGAAGTACAAGAAGAGAAGGACTTGTGGGTGGTGATAGAGTCTGCATGCACAAATGGTATGGAATTATTACCAGATATTGTTGAGAAGACTGGGATGATGACAGGAATATTCCTTCGTTCCCGTATACTGATAATGATGAAGTATGGGATTGGGACGAAGTAAGAGGTGAAAGTTGAGAAGAGGTAGGAGATTGAGAGAAAGTAGGATGAGATTGAATGGAAGTTTGATGTCACAATTCAATAGGTGGAGTGGGATGTATCAGTAATTTATATGAATGCGTGCATACATGGGTGCACCGGGGCATGGTTAAGGAGAGTCCTGTGACTCGCCCATGTTCCGATGCTGTGCTGTGCTGTGCCCGTTTCCGAATTAAACCTGTTGTTCCCACTTCAGAGCTTTCATCCATGTCTCTTGAGTACATTACAGTGGCGACAAAGATGGGATGTCTTCGTGCATCGGCATATTGCAAGAATAAGCAGTGGGGGGTGATTGGGAAGACTATACCGATCGTCTGAAGCAGTACTTGTGGCAAACAAAATGGACTCCGATGAGGATGCTGAAAGGCGGCGAGCTGTATTACTGAACGGATGCGGCGCCAACATGTACAACCTCATCAAAGATCTTCTTGCCCCAGTCAAACCTTCTGACAAGTCGTATGAAGAGCTCGTCAATCTCGTGAAAAGACATCATCACCCTAAACCAGGTAAGATCGTCTCGAGACATAGATTTTATACCCACCATCGTCAAGATGGTTAGTCAGCATCCGAGTTCGTGGCTGATTTACGCCGACTCGCCAAACATTGTGAGTTTACAGATAAACTCGAAGAGATGTTACGTGATTTCTTCATAATCGGCATCAATGACGACTCAATTCTGCGGAAACTCCTTCCTGAATCCGACTCCAATTTGGCTGAAGTCATAGAAATGGCCAGTGAGTGTATGCAAACTACCAAGAGCCTGCGTTTGATCTCTAACAAGTCAAACGTTATCCAGCAGGACCCATCAGTTAACAAGGTAACCTTTGGCAACAAGCAAAAGTGTTTTAGCAAGCCACCAAATTCACCTCCACCTCCTGACATTTCTGAATCTACCCGGAAGGTTGGGATAACTTGTTGGCATTGTGGTGATAATCATCAAGCTTTCCAATGTCGGTACAGGAATTATACCAGTGACAACTGTGGTAAGCGGGAACACTTGAAGTGTCGTTGTTCTTGATCCAAGTCGAAGAACTTGTCGCCTGCTTATCACATTGGGGTGAACCCTGATGCAGCGGACGATAAGTCACAGAGCACAGCCTGCAGCCGAGAGTCATGTGAGGAACTTTGTGAGGTTTTCTCTGTTGGAACAAAGAGCTCCGATGCTCCAATTATAGTTTATGTAACAATCGATAAGATCCCGGTGAGGATGGAAGTTGATACCGGTGCTGCCAGATAAATTATGAGCGAGAGAAAGTTCACCTCCATCTACCCTCCGAGAAAAGCTCCTGCACTCCGGCCTACATCTACTGACTTGAGAACATACACCAAGGAGGTGGTTCCTGCAGTTGGCTCAGCTAATGTAACGGTAGGATATGGAAACAGCACTCATGTCCTACCACTACTGATAGTGCGTGGAGAAGGACCAACCCTCTTAGGCTGAGATTGGTTCTGAACAATCAGACTTAATTAGAGTAACGTAAACAGAGTCTCCAACTCTGATGCTGTATATGATACCGTGCTCCAGAAGTACCCTGTCCTGTTGAGCGATGGTGTTGGCATCTTTGCAGGGCCCAAAGTGAGGATTGATGTTTCTGCAGATGCTCAGCTATTGTTCCATTAGGCTAGACCTGTGCCCTACCTGATGCGATCAATGATCAAATGTGAGCTTGATCGCCTGCAGAGTGAGGGCATCATCTCACCAGTTGAGTACTCCGACTGGGCAGCACCGATCGTTCCAATACTCAAAGCAGATGGAACGATGCGCATTTGTGGTGACTACAAAACGACGATCAACCGCTATTCAAAGCTGGATGGCTACCCTTTGCCCAAAGCAGATCTGTTCACCACTCTCATGGGTGGCCAGACATTCACTAAGCTTGACTTGACCAATGCCTTTGCTCAAATGGAACTGGATGATGATTCCAAGCCCGATTCATGCTTCAACACTCATCGAGGACTCTACATGTACAACAGATGCCCATTTGGCATGTGCTCTGCTGCACCAATATTCCAACGTAAGGTGGAGACATCATTGAAAACTGTACCAAAGACAGTCGTATTCCAGGACAACATACTAGTGACTGGCAAGTCACAATATGAACACCTCGAGAACCTAAACAAAGTCCTCAATCGGCTGTCACAAGCTGGGTTATGCCTCAGGTGAGAGAAGTGTACCTTTATAGCACATGAAATTGAATACCTGGGTCATCAAATCTCCTGTCAAGGCATCTTGCACTTTCCGAGCAAAGTTGAAGCAATTGTGAATGCACCAATGTTACAAAACATTTCAGAACTTCGTGCATTCCTGGGTATGTTGACGTACTTTGGTAATTTCCTGCCTCAACGAAGCACAACCGTCAAGCCTCTGTATCTTCTCCTCAGGAAAGGCGTTGTCTGGAAATGGGAAACTGCCCAAACAAGAACGTTCAAGGCCGCTAAAACCATGTTGTCCTCCTTGCTGTTACTTGTCCATTACGACCAATCCAAGGAACTTATTCTCAGTTGTGATAGCTCTTCATATGACATTGTGTGCGCGTTGTGGCAAACAAATGGAACTGGTAATCTCCAGCCTGTTGTGTATGCATTACGAACCCAATCTGACACTGAATGTCGCTCTACTCAAGTAGAACGAGAGGCGTTAGTGTGTGTCTGGGGCACCCTGAAGATGTACCAATATGTCTTTGGAAGACGTATTACCATTGAGACTGATCACAAACCCATGTTCGGTCTCCTGGGAGAAACCAGAGCCATTCTGCCCACATCATCTGGTCGTGTACAACGTTGGACGTTGACCTTTGCCGGTTATGACTGGTCATTGGTTTACTGCCCATGTAAGGAAATGGACTATACTGACGCACTCAGTCGCTTGCCGCTTCCCGTAACCATCCCAGAACCTCCACAATCTGGTGAGATCATTCATCTCATGGCTAACGTCATTCATGATGAGGTGCCTGTAACCGCTAAGCAGATTGCTTCTGCTACCAATAGCAATCCATATTTGTCACAAATTAAATGCTGTGTTATATCAGGTGATTGGGCATCATTACCGGAAGGAGCGAAACTGTACCTCATCCAGAAGGACGGGCTCTCCATTGATGCAGACTGCCTGCTTTGAGGTAGCTGAGTGATAATTCCACCTAAACTCCGCAGGAAAATTATCAGTGAACTCCACAATGCTCATCCAGGCAGAGTCACCATGAAGACTGTTGCCCAAGCTTATGGTTGGTGGCCTGGACAGTGACATCGAGTCCAGTGCACACCATTGTTACACTTGTCAAGCCCATGCCAAGACACTGCCACTGCCTCCATTGGCCATGTGGTGGTCGTGGCCATCAAAGCTATGGTCCAGACTACACATCGACCATGCTGGTCCATTTCAAGGGAAGCTCTTCCTTATCGTAGTTGATGCCCACTCCAAATGGTTTGAAGCTCTCGTGGTGCCATCCTCATCCTCTGCTGTAACAATTGAAGCTCTATATTCCATGTTTGCACAACATTGTGTTCCAAACTCCATTGTATCAGATAATGGATCTTCATTCACGAGTTCAGAGTTTCAGAACTTTTGTAAAATGAATGGCATTAAGCACTACAAACCTGCCAGTAATGGTCAAGCCGAACGTGCTGTTCAGATCATCAAGAATGGTCTAAGCCACAACAAGGAAGGTTCCATTCAATCTCGTCTAGTTCGTGTGTTGCTCAGCGACTGCACCAGACCACATCAAACCACAGGTCGCTCACCTGCCAAGCTTCTGATGGGTCGTGAATTAACAACACGGTTATCATTAGTGGACCCGGATGTAACGGTCAATGTCGAGAATAACAAGTATCAAGAGAAACCTAATCACAACCAAACGTCTGCACACTGCAACTTCCAGATCAAAGGTCCTGTTTTCGTGTTGAACTCCGGATGTGGAACCAAGTGGTTATCTCGCATCATTATCGATAACATTGGTGAAATGATGTTTCTTGTGAAGTTTGTTGGTAGATGCATATGTAAACATGTTCACCAACTCAGGTTATGTCATCGGGAGCCAGACATTGAACCGGCTCAAGATCCTTTGTCACCAACTCCTGTATCAATACCACCAGCGTTTGACCCTGAGGTGTTTCCTCATGCAAGCTTCTCACCCATCAATGTACCTGAACTCTCTCTCTCGATCTCTCGATCTCTCGATCTCTCGATCTCTCGATCTCTCGATCTCTCGATCTCTCGATCTCTCGATCTCTAACTCTCTCTAACTCTCGATCTCTCTCTAACTCTCGATCTCTCTCTAACTCTCTCTCTCGAACTCTCTCTCTCTCTCTCTCTCTCTCTCTCTCTCTCTCTCTCTCTCTCTCTCTCTCTCTCTCTCTCTCTCTCTCTCTCTCTCTCTCTCTCTCTCTCTCTCTCTCTCTCCAACTCTCTCTCTCAACTCTCTCTCTCTCTCTCTCTCCCTCTCCTACTCTCTCTCTCTCTCTCCCTCTCCTCTCTCTCTCTCTCTCTCTCTCCCTCTCTCTCTCTCTCTCTCTCTCTCCCTCTCCTACTCTCTCTCTCACTCTCTCTCTCTCTCTCTCTCTCTCTCTCTCTCTCTCTCTCTCTCTCTCTCTCTCTCTCTCTCTCTCTCCCCACAGCAGTCACAAGCAAGAACAGCCCTCCACTAGCTCTTGGACGATCAGCTCGTGTCCATAAGCTTCCTGAGCGTCTTCATTTGTAAAAAAATATGTTAAAAAGGGGGGGGGAGGGGTAGAAGAGATATATCAGTAGTTTATGATAATGCATACATGGGTGCACCGGGGCATGGTTAAGGAGAGTCATGTGACCTACCCATGTTTAGATGTTGTGTTGTGTCTGTGTCCGAATTAAACCTGTCCTTCCCACTTCAGAGCCTTCGTCCCTGTCTATTGAGTACGTTACATGGAGATAAAGTTGGAGGAGGAAGGAGATCGATGAAGTAGGAAGGGATAGACATGGTGTTTGTTTATCCACCTCGCATCGTTAAGCATTGGCTGGGGGTAACAATGGACTAGGGGTCACCACGAGGGGGGGCTATGGGTCACCACTCTATCGCAGGATACTGGAGTCAATGCGCAGGAATTTGAAATGTATTCAGGATGCCGGTGATAGCTCGCCGACTCCGCACGGAGGACACACTGGGATCTTTGACGTCCACCAACGAAGGCCGACAGACCGGACCCCCGTTGAACGTCCATCCGAGAGCAGCACCACACATTGATGACTCACCCTGCATGTGAACACACCGCGATGACGGTTTGTGGCTGGGTCAGGATTCGAACCTGGCTTGACAATGACGTCATCAATTCCAGTGAAGTTTATTCTTGAAAAAATCAAGTTCCTGAAGGCAAAAAAAGAAGTAAAAGTTCAATCAAGATAGATCCACATCCTTTTTTGTCAATTAAAAACCTCACCTTTACTCCGGTTAATGGTATCTTACGAAATCGACGAGGCTTTCATCTTTCGACTTCGTTGTTTTATCATCTATCGAAAATTCCAGCAATTTCTGTCTGTCTGTCTGTCTGTCTGTGACCGCTGTTTCTCGACAACCACCAGTCCGACAACCACAGGTATATTGCTGGGGCCCTGTGGATGTGCCTTTTAAAGGTTTGATATTAATCGGACAAGCGGTTCCCAAGTTATGGCCATTTATTTACCAAACCAATGACAGGACACGGTGCTATGACGTCACGGTGCTATGACGTCACGATTGACGTCTCAATTTTTTTTTCTTTTTTTTTGCACGTACGGCCACGCACGAGTACGTATTGCTAAATTAACGATCATTTTGACAGCCGCGCATTACATCGTCGTGATGTACAATGACAGATTTAATCTCTGAGAGAAACATCAGAAACCTTACCCCCATTAACTTGTGGACCGAGTACGTATGTTCGGTTTGGTCGATGTCGGCCGAAAACTGGAGCTCGTGAACGAAGCAACGGTTTCCGCTTTAACGGAGAGATAAATGATCGTCGAGCCAGTGAGCGGAACCGGTCCTTTGGTGGGGGGAACTCAAAACGAGCCAATTACAGGGCCGGCTTTGGTGGCCTTTGGTGTGCTATCTGAGTAATTCAGAAGAATAACGCGGGATATTGCAAGCGAGGGAATATATATATATATATATATATATATATATATATATATATATATATATATATATATATATATATATATATATACTGTGGAGACGTTTAAAAAAATTTGCCAATATCACCTCCAGTAGCTCCACTGACTGTACGCGCGGCTTTTTGTTTACCTTTCGGTACGCACAGCCAATCAGGGTTCCCCACGCGCTCGTGACGTCATGACGCGACACCCTCGGGGCTCGCTGGGTCCTCGCTTCCTTTTTTTCATTTGGGCGTCCGAGAACATGCCTGATTACTTGTGTCGATATCGCAGGCGAACGTGCGGGCGGATTTATAGCAAACTCTCCTTTATAAATCCTACAAATGCATTTCCTCCATCGTTGTTATTTTTTATCGGACTTACGTCCACTTGTTAAAACGACGGTTGATTGGTGCGAACAGGCAATTAGTTCGGTCAGCCTGAGGTAAATGAAAGGCGGGACGGAAGTATATCCGCCCAGCGCGGCTCGTGTAGGCCCTATGCAGGGTCCCACTGAGGTAATACTACCGGGCCCGGGGCCTGGGCGCGTCGACATGCCGCGTGGAGATGGCGCCAAGCTGCTTGTGTGCTTCCTGGGAGTGTTCGTGTGTTACTTCTATTACGGCATTCTGCAGGAAAGCATGTGAGGCCCATTCTCTGTCCCTCCAAGCATTCCATGTTATATTATCTGCCTCTGTTGATGGCGGTGGGGGGGGTGGAAGCTTGCTTTGTGCGTGCTGACATGTAACTGAACCCTTGTAAATGTCATTTAACCTGAGTGAGTGTAAGGTGTTGGGGATGGGAAAGAACAATGAAAATCGAGATTACAGGATGTAAGGGGTAATTTTGGAATATGTTACACAGGAGAAGGATCTGTGGGTGTTAATACATATGGGAGGTCAGCAGGCAGCACAGTGACAGGGAGGTATCGGTAAAGCAAATAGGGTTTCAGGATGTATTCGGAGGGGGATCATTTATAAATCAAAAGAGGTGGCGTTAACATTGTGTCGGAATTTAGTGAGGGCCACATCGAGAATTTTATGTGTGGTTTTGGTCACCACAACTCAGGAAGGCCGGAGATGCCACAGAGAGGGTTCAGCACAGGGCGACTGGATTGATTCCTGGCCAAGCTCGACTCAGTTATGAGGAGCAGCTGAAGGAGACAGGGGCTTTA
Source organism: Eptatretus burgeri (assembly GCF_056783735.1). Classification (NCBI taxonomy): domain Eukaryota; kingdom Metazoa; phylum Chordata; class Myxini; order Myxiniformes; family Myxinidae; genus Eptatretus; species Eptatretus burgeri. The sequence goes on along the minus strand of NC_140973.1, from coordinate 42,387,415 downwards.
AACACTAGAAAGGAGGCGGTTACGAGAAGATATGATGGAGATGTTTAAGATAATGAAAGGTATAGATAAAATAAGTGAAGATGAATTATTCAACAGAGTAGAATTATTCAACAACAAATTGAACCAGGGGTCATCGCCTGTGAGTAAAGAAGAGAAGAGTTAAGACGGTAGTCAGGTTGGAGACTTTCACTCAGAGTCGTTAATGCATGGAATGGTCTCCCTGGAAAGGTAGTGGCAGCAGAAAAAGTGGATAAGTTTAAATTAGAATTAGATAGGTACCTGGAAGTTATGGAGATAGAGGGGTAAGGGGATGTTGATAAGACTTTTAGGTAGTTTGAGCATTGATGGGTGATTGTGTATGGAGTGTTGTTGGTGAGGGTCTTGTCAAGGGGGGTTGTTTGGTTGTTGATATGTGTTTTTTTAACCAAGTCTATGTCCCCTCCCCTGAAAAGAAGAGAACCCCCCCCCCCCAAAAAAAAAACATACAAAAACTTAAATACTTACAAAAACCTACAAACAATAATAATACATTTTGCATTTTCTTCTTTGGATCCTTGTGTTGATAAATTGGTGTGGTGTTGATGTCGTGCAGGCATGATGGGCTGAATGGCCTCCACCTGTCTGATTTCCTTGTGTAAATGGATTTCTCCCCCATTTACACACTGTTTGTTTGTGAGCCCCTGGCTCTCATTACCCCTCCCTCGCCGTCTGCCCAAATTCTCTTCATTGAAGGATATATCGTAAATCAAATGCAGTTACAGTATTTATGAATGCGTGGGTTGTTCATCTTTTGATTTGATGGGATGAAAATGTCTTCATGAAGTCTCTTTTAATTGAAATGTGCTGTACTTCCAGTCCACCTGTCGACCCCTGCTGCGAGAGGTCTCTTGTGTACTCCAAATTCCAAGCCAAACGATGATACCAACAAACGCCCTTCTCAACCCCCAGCTCTCGTTTTCTGGAGGCCCAGCTGATCACAAGCTGTCCATTGCACCCTGAACACCCTCCCTTTGTTTTAGGAGAACAAATGTGACATGTACTGTTATTGTTTTTAAGTTTGGAGGAAATTGGTTTCTTTTGAAAGTATAATTTTGTTGACCGTCCCAACGTACTTGGAGGAGCTTAATTATTGTGTGTAGTGGTAATAGAGAGAATCCCACTGATTCATGGATTGATAGTGCTGAAGCTGCATAAAAGATCCTGGGCTAACGTTCTCCTGTATTTCCTTGATTTTCCTTCATATGGGTAACTTCTGTGTGACTTGAACTGTTTTTAGCTCACCTGGACTTTTGTTAGATGAGCTTATGCGATCGAGCAGTGGCCGTAGGTTAATAAGAGTCAATGAGTCGGTCACTCCGTAAACACCAGTCATTATCGCTTGAACCAAACGCATGATTTTGATTTCACTTGGCCACAAGCTTCATATTGTATGCCTCCTGAAGGTGTATTGACCACATCAAAAGCTGCACTCATTCAGGGGGTCCACAGGGGTTTTTTTGATCCTCCCCCCCCCCAATAGGTGTTTGCTCTCGACACCAAACTACACACATGATTTTAATAAAACTTGGCCACAAGCTTCATACATGATGTCCAACAAAGCTGAATTGATCGCATCAAAATCTGTGCTTTTAATTAATGGGGTCTATGGGGGCTTTTTTGACCCCCCCCCAAATAGTTATTTGCTGTCTCCTCTGAAACTACACACACAATTTTGATGAAACTTGACCACAACATCCATCACCCATGATAGACCAAAGTGTATCAACCATGTCAAAATCTGCACTCATTAGAGGGATCTATTGGTGTGTGTGTGTGTGTGTGTGTGTGTGTGTGTGTGTGTGTGTGTGTGTGTGTGTGTGTGTGTGTGTGTGTGTGTGTGTGTGTGTGTGTGTGTGTGTGTGTGTGTGTGTGTGTGTGTGTGTGTGTGGTTGACTCCCCAAATTGGGTATTTGCTCTCTTCTCCGAATCTACACACATGCTTTTTATGAAACTTGACCACAACCTTCATCACCCTTGATGTACCAAAGTTTGTTTGCAGCAATAAAAAATTCAGTCTAAGGGGTTCTGCGGGGAATTTGAGTGACTGCTGCTCCTGATCCAGGTGAGCTTCAGGACAGGTGGTTGTATTTTTCTTGTTTGGAGTGAAATACTTCACCCATGTTGTAACATTTTTTTTCCCTTGAAACAGATGATTTTGATGACGGTGTACAGACATTTAACTGTGTGCATGTGTGTGTGCAGAATGCGAGGCAAATATGGCGAGGGTGATAAAATCGAGACGTTCCACTTCGCTACCTCGCTGGTCTTCTTGCAGTGTGCCATCAATGCTGCTTTCGCTAAGCTGGGTATGCAGGGAGAATGGGAATTGATAGTATACTGCACTGTATAGCTAATTATTTGGAATGCTTTTTTTTGTAAATCTCAATTGGTTGGTTTGTCAGCTGATTTACATATTTTGACAAGTATAATATTTACCAACTTTCTCGTTGAGACGTGTGATGCACTGATATTGATACAAAATATCACTAAATAATTTGTGGAACACCTTACCCCACACATCTTGTGAGACAAGGACATGGGTGCGTTCTGCAAGCGGCAAATTTGATTGGTCATGGCAATGTAAAATGCTGTAACATTTTGTCCAAGTACTGCTAAACGGAAGGGTTTTGAAAGTGCCAAAAAGGTGATTTGTATTTTACAGTGTTCAGGTACTGTATATAACTCAATTGAAATAAAATAAAAAGTTTAAAGATTGTAAAAAGACAAAAATTCCAGAAATTTACCGCCATTGATGCAGTGTCTTTTACACCACCTTATTACCTCCACCACTAAAGGTGGAAGGAGGTTATGTTTTCACCCCTGTCTGTTTGTTTGTCTGTGCAGGATATCTCGCAAAGTTGTGGACAGGTTCGGTGTGTGACAAGGATGAACTGATAAGATTTTGGGGAAGATCTGGATCCGGATCCGACTACTAGAATTTTTTAAGCGATTCTTCACCATTGAGAGATCGGGCCAAAAACAATATATAGCACGATATCTCAAAAAGTTGTGCACGGATTCGGATGTTGAGACGTGTGATGCACTGATATTGATACAAAATATCACTAAATAATTTGTGGAACATCTTACCCCACACAGTCTTGTGAGACAAGGACATGGGTGGGGTCTGCAAGCAGCATGTGCGTGTGTGAGAAGGACGTGTGTGTGTGAGAAGGAAAAAATTGATTCAATTTTGGTGAAGATCCAAATCCAGATCTGGATACGATAATTTTTCATTTTTAAAGTTATTCTTCACCATTGAGAGATGGAGCCAAAAATGATATATAGCAAGATATTTCAAAAATGTATTGGGCAAGATATGTTCTGGTGGATCAGGTATTGTGTGGTGGAGGTATGCGCTCTGCCGAGTCCCCTTATAATTTGAAATCTTATGTTGGTTCTTCTTGCCTGTTGTTTGTGTCCTTTGTGACATCCTTAAAAACATTAATTTTCCTGTTTGGAATAATTTTAAATTTTCTTTGATTATTATCAGGCAGACAGACCAAAATAATTATCTCATTCCTCTCTGCACTGCACAATCGGGATTAATTCAAAGCAAAATACTGCTAATCTGTGGGTTAGTTTTCTGATTCATGTTCCTATTCATTTTCAAAATACAACATACAATTGAAATTTCGTTTTCTCATTTATAAACTGGTGTTTTTGGACAGGACAGACCAGACAGACAGAAGTGAACCAATTGCTTCACCCTGTTTTTCACTTCACGTGCATCGTGTAACAACGATTATGTTGCACAAGCAAGCATATTGTGCTAGCTCTGAAACCAAATGCAAGATGATGTATTATTTGCAATATGTTAGAAGTTAAACGAATTCTAATTTATCATAACTGCCTCCTGTTGCTGAGCCAAGTTGTGCTGGATCCCCTGGGTTGCACAAGTATCTTTCAGTGTGAAAGGTACCCCCAAGGCATTCTAGGTAAGCATATAATGTGATTAGCATATAATGCCATTGACCTATGGCCTATGTTGACATTTTGACCTCAAAAACAATAGGCTTCTTGACCTCATAGATTAGCACCATTAGCATATAATGTGATATAGATTGTGCATAGTTTTATATGTAGAAAGATGCTGTCCACCTGCCCCACTTGTCTGTATCTAAAACCGCTTTCCCGTCATACCCTTTTTAATGTCCTTATCTTCGTAATCTGTCTTAAATGTGCTTTTAAGCGTCTGACAGGCCATTGGGTGCAAGTTTAGGCGGGAAGGTTGCTATGACAGTGAAGCTTGCCAAAATCGCCACGTGACAGGTCGGGATGGAGGATGTCTCACCACAAACTGGTCCCTGAACCAATCACGGCCGAGCGGGGAGGGGCTAAGTGTGGCACAAAATTGGGTAGGTGGAGAGGGTATAAAAGACGTGACTGACTCCGTGGGGTAGGACTCGCAACAGTAGCTGAGCTACGGAGCCGAAGCGAAGTGCATCGACAGGATTCCCCTGCAAATGAGCCTTTTCCAGCACAGCCAGTAGCCACTCCCCCATGCAAGAAGCCATGCCCACTTTCCCCACTCGCGCAAGCCCCACTCACAGACTGAGATGGTTCCCACCTAAGCTGTGGCGTTGCTTGGAACTAGCGGTATTTCCATCTATCTCCTGAGGCCTTAAGGATTAGATACATAAGGCTCCTGTTAATTTGATGTCATTGGCCCGTACGGGTTTAGGTTATTAGTTATTATTGTACACCATTTCTTCCTTTTTATATCCCTGCCCCATGTGGTTCAAACGCATGATAAAAACCACTTGGTCTTCTGGTCAATTCGAGTGGCTCTCTCCTTTAAAGGGTATATTGGATGTGGGTTATTAGCACCCAGGATGAGACCGTGTTGGCGTCTCTTGATTCGCTCGGTCGCCATTAGTATAATGGATGCACAGCACCGATCAGTGTGACGTATTGACTGGCTTGGTTCCATCGGAGCTCGGTATCATGGCAGACAGGCCAGTGATCCAGCTCTGAACGACAAAGTCGGCCATCACGACCATTTTGACACGGTTCGTCGGGATTCGGACCAGGAAACTGGATGAACCCGACAGCTGTAACAATACTTTTTGAGCTCATGGAGAAACTTGCACACACACATCACATGCAGTACAAGGACATTGGAGGGAGAACGGCTAAATCGGAATACAATCTGCGATTTGTCCTTTATATCGCAGCCTCGTGAACCAACTGCTCGGATCGACACGCCAAAAAGGCAAACTGAAAATGTTTTTCACTTTGAAAACGCGGAACAAAAAGTTCAATCATCATTCTGCTAATTAATAACAATAATATAATTTGAATTACAGTGACTTCGTGTTCTTTTGTAATAGTTCATACAAGTAGTAGACAGGCTAATTAAAAAGGTTTGTATCTCATGCATTAACCCTCCACTCCCCTGTCCCATCAACCATCCTTCCCATTATGCACCTTCCCCTTTCAATATATATTTTGTAGATGGCTGAGCATGAGTTTATTCGTGTCACTAATAACTTGGTGAGATGAGGGGATAATGAGGGGTCTGTCCTCTTTCCCCTCCATGCATGTACAGTAATGATGCTGGTTACTAAACCGGGCCCTGACCACACCTCTTGGTCTCTCTATGGTGCCTGTTCCCTGTCGTACCTCGGAGCAATGGTTTCCAGCAATTCTGCCCTGCAATTCATCAACTACCCCACACAGGTACACCGTGTAGCTGTCAAGTGAAGGGTTCTCGTTTGTGACAGCACGTCTTGATTTGGACACATCAACTAAACTTTGCTTTTTCTGATTGTGAAATGCTACCCTCAGGTGCTGGGCAAGTCATGCAAGCCCATTCCAGGTGATCAACTCCAACCTTATAACATGTTTCTGTTTTTTCTGTATCATTTCATTCCACTCACCATTATTGATTGAGCAATCTTTGTTCTGTGCCATTCTTTGTTTTTCATTAAATGTGAGGTTTGTTTGTTTTTCTTCTTCCAAATTTGCTCTGTGCCGCTGTTCATATGGAGTGTTCTTTTTATCGTTCTCAATTTTGGGGAACATATTGTTGGAGTGTAGTGAGTATAATGATTTCACTTGTCTCCCAGATGAAGTGGATACTAAAATATTTGAACCACTTCCGATGTAAGAATGCAGTGAAATCCTTACAAAGGAATAAATAATTGAAGCAAGAAAATAAATAAATAAGTAGAATAAAATAATTAAAATAGGAGAATAAAGAAAGTGAAAAATGAATGAAACTAAACAAAGCATGGGTCATTCCATGCCAATGAAACCAGAAAAGGGACCTTTTGTTGCCCAACTATCTCAGATCTTGCACGTCACTTTTTATTCCACATTTAACCCAAGATAATGCAAAAGTCAATAATAATGCCAGTTCAGTGAGGACTGTGTGGCAATAGGTAACATGACAAATGCAACTCCAAAAATCCCTGGATACTAAAATATTTTTCTTGACTCTTGTATATCTCATCAAGATCTGTCCAAAAATATATTTGGGTGATTTTTGGAGCCCCCCCATATGTAAGTTATTTTGGCCTAAACCTGGTAAAAATATTTTTAGAAATTAAAATTTCAGAGGGGGTTAGTAACCAGTGGGGAGACTTGAAACCAGAATTGTTTCATAAAATTTGGAAGACTGGTTGCCATGGTTCTTACAGCAATGCCAACATTATAGAATCCGCATTCCATACAAGGTAAAGTGTTGGGCTGAAGGTCAAATTAAATTCGTCAATTACCCCTTGTGTGGCAACTTGCCAAAATTGAGTTGGGCCTCCTGATATATATATATATATATATATATATATATATATATATATATATATATATATATATATATATATATATATATATATATATATATATATATATATATATATATATATATATATATATATATATTCTTCTTCTTCCTCTTTCGGCTTGCTCCCGTTAGGGGTCGCCACAGCGGACCAACCGTCTCCATTTCGCTCTATCCTCCACATCTTCCATTGACACTCCAACCACCCGCATGTCCGCCCTCACCGCATCCATGAACCTCTTCTTTGGCCTTCCTCTTCTCCTCCTGCCTGGCGGCTCCATCTTCAACATCCTTCTCCCGATATACTCCGTTTCCCTCCTGTGCACATGTCCAAACCATCTCAATCTCGCCTCTCTCACTTTGTCTCCAAACCGTCCTACCTGCGCTGTCCCTCTAATATACTCATTCCTTATCCTGTCCATCCTCGTCACTCCCAACGAGAATCGCAGCATCTTTAACTCTGCCACCTCCAGCTCCGCTTCCTGTCTTTTTGTTAGTGCCACCACCTCCAAACCATACAACATTGCTGGTCTCACTACCGTCTTATATACTTTCCCCTTCACTCTTGCAGCTACCCTTCTGTCACAAATCACTCCTGCAACTCTTCTCCACCCACTCCATCCTGCCTGCACTCTCTTTTTCACTTCTCTCCCACACTCTCCGTTACTTTGGACAGTTGATCCCAAGTATTTAAACCCATCCACCTCCCCCACCTCAACTCCTTGCAACTGCACCATACCACCACCCTCCCTCTCATTTACGCACATGTACTCCGTCTTACTCCGACTGACTATCATTCCCCTTCTCTCCAGTGCGTACCTCCACCTCTCAAGGCTCGACTCAGCCTGCTCCCTACTCTCCCTACAGATCATGATGTCATCCGCGAACATCATAGTCCATGGAGACTCCAGTCTGATCTCGTCCGTCAACCTGTCCATCACCATTGCAAACAGGAAAGGGCTCAGAGTCGATCCTTGGTGAAATCCCACTTTAACCTTAAACCGGTCCGTCATTCCTACCGCACACCTCACCGCTATCACACTGTCCTCATACATATCCTGCACGATCCTCACATACTTCTCCACCACTCCCGACTTCCTCATACAATGCCACAACTCCTCTCTTGGCACCCTATCATAAGCTTTCTCTAAATCCACAAACACACAATGTAACTCTTTCTGGCCTTCCCTATACTTCTCCATCAACATTCTCAAAGCAAACATCGCATCAGTGGTGCTCTTTCCTGGCATAAACCCATATTGCTGCTCACAGATCGTCACCTCTCCTCTCAACCGAGCTTCCACGACTCTTTCCCACAACTTCATGGGGTGGCTTAACAACTTTATCCCTCTGTAATTTCCACAGCTCTGCACATCACCCTTATTCTTGAAAATCGGAACCAGTACACTTAATCTCCACTCCTCCGGCATCCTCTCACTTTCCAAGACTTTATTAAACAATCTGGTTAACAACCCCACTGCTATCTCTCCTAAGCACTTCCATGCCTCCACTGGTATACCATCTGGGCCAACCGCCTTTCCACTTTTAATCTTCTTCATAGCAGTCCTCACTTCATCCTTACTGATCCACCCCACTTCCAGATTCACTATCTCCACCTCTTCCAACCTTCTCTCTCTCTCATTTTCTTCATTCATCAGCTCCTCAAAGTACTCCACCCACCTTCTCAACACACTCTCCTCACTCGTCAGCACATTCCCATTTGCGTCCTTTATCACCCTAACCTGCAGCACATCCTTCCCAGCTCGGTCCCTCTGTCTTGCCAATCGGTATAAATCCTTTTCCCCTTCTTTTGTATCCAACTTCTCATACAGCTCGTCATATGCCTTTTCCTTGGCCTTTGCCACCTCTCTTTTTGCTTTTCGACGCCACTCCTTGTACTCCTGCCGACTTTCTTCATCTCTCTGACTATCCCACTTCTTTTTCGCCAACCCCTTCTTCCTTATACTTTCCTGTACTTCCTCATTCCACCACCAAGTCTCCTTATCTTCCTTCCTCTGTCCAGATGTCACACCAAGTACCTTCCGAGCTATCTCCCTCACAACTTCTGCTGTCGTTGCCCAATCATCCCACCCATCTTTACCACCATCCAGCGCCTGTCTCACATCCTCCCTAAATTTCACGCAACAGTCTTCCTCCTTCAGCTTCCACCATCTGGTCCTTGGTTCAGCCCTCACTCTCTTCCTCAACCTCACCTCAAAAGTCATCCTTCAGACCACCAATCGATGCTGTCGAGCTACACTCTCCCTTGCCACAACCTTACAGTCACTAATCTCTTTCAGGTTGCATCTCCTACTTAAGATGTAATCCACCTGTGTGCACTTTCCTCCACTCTTGTATGTCACCCCGTGTTCCTCCTTCTTCTTGAAATACGTATTTACCACTGCCATTTCCATTCTTTTTGCAAACTCTACCACCATTTGCCCTTCCACATTTCTCTTGTTGAGACCGTACCTCCCCATCACCTCCTCATCCTCTTTATTCCCTTCCCCAACATGTCCATTGAAATCTGCTCCAATCACCACTCTTTCATCCTTGGATACACTCTCCACCACTTCATCTAACTCACTCCAGAAATCTTCTTTATATTCCATCTCACACCCCATATGTGGGGCATATGCACTGATGACATTCATCATCACCCCTTCAATTTCCAACTTCACACTCATCACTCGGTCAGACACTCTTCTCACCTCCAATACCCTCTTGACATGATCTTCCTTCAGGATTACCCCGACACCATTTCTCCTCCCATCCACACCATGGTAGAACAGTTTGAAACCACCTCGAATGCTCCTAGCCTTACTCCCCATCCACTTGGTCTCTTGTACACACAGTATGTCCACCTTTCTTCTCTCCATCATATCAGCCAACTCTCGCCCTTTGCCAGTCATCGTCCCAACATTCAGAGTTCCAACTCTCACCTCCACACTTCTACCCTTCCCCCTCTCCCACTGCCTCCGGACTCGCCTTCCCCGTCTCCTTCTCCTCCTTCACCCAGCAGTAGCACAATTTCCACTAGTACCCTGCTGACCACCGGTACCGGTGGCGGTCGTTGGTAACCCGGGCCTCGACCGATCCGGTATGGAAATTCGTTTTGTTGTCCGCATAATGATTTGGCATAGGTTTTTACGCCGGATGCCCTTCCTGACGCAACCCTGGTCGCCTCTTGCGACACACAGGGATATGGTACACCTATTCTAACCGGGGCATACACCGGGCCCAGTACAACTGGTGCTCATTTCGCCGACCTCGGAAGGATGGCAGGCTGAGTCAACCCCCTGGTGTTTTCGACTTGGTTCACATATATATATATATATATATATATATATATATATATATATATATATATATATATATACATATATATATATATATATATATATATATATATATATGTCTATATATATATATATATATATATATATATATATATAATTTTTTTTTTCTTGAAAGCTTTATTCATTACAACTCAAATGAGGTTCTACACATGATTGTGGCATCTAAGTTCATCCCGTAGAGGTTTTTTTCTGGTCAAGGCCAATTTTTCACTTTGGGTGATTTTTGTCATGTTGCAGGTCAAAGGTTGAAATTTTTTAAATAAAAGAATGACTTCCATTTTTGAACCCCCAGGTGAATATATTTCCAGCAAAATCTAAGAGGGTCGGGTAGTTGCTCTGGTTGAGTTGCTTTGGAATGAACCCACGTGCAGAAGCTCCATCAAAGTGTATTACTCAACAATGGAAAAAAAAAACCTGTAATGATGAATGCTCACCACACTCTGCTGAAACGGAACAAGGGACCCCGCATTGCACTCACTGTATGACCCAGACGAAGAGTTGTGGGAACCTTCCAGATGTACACTTCATTTACTCACACTTCCTCGTGTGTTGATTCTCAGAGTCATCGTGTGGAATTCCCGATGGCTTTGAGTGCATAAGCGGTATGTGACAAACTAATGGCTTTTGGCAGATGAGGCTAGCCTGCAAATTGGCTGAGATGAACAACTGCCCTTTATCATGACGTAATGGAAGGAGCTTATAAATTATTGCATCGGAATTTTTAACAATGTTCATAACTCTTCCAACCTGTGCACAGTTGCTGCTGTCTGTTAGAGAAAATCTCGAATCTATGAATTGTATCATCCTATTGTTTGTTGTGGTGCAAGGTCGAGTGCTCACTGATTGCATTTTCTTTTGGTTCTGCATATTGTTTCTGTTTCCCTTTCCTCAACTATACCCACCTCTTCATCCCACTAGTGATGATGCTCGGAGTGCTGCTGACTAAGAGGCGGTACCCCCTGACAAAGTACGTGTGCGTGTTACTTATTGTGGCTGGGGTCGCCATGTTCATGTACAAGGGTCAGAAAGGGCCAGATGTGAAAGAAACTGGACCTCTCTTAGGCTACGGAGAATTGTTGCTGGTGAGCAAAATATGGCAGAGTTACCTTTGTCGCCACATTTTAAGAAATGCACCATTATGCTCAATGTTTTCTTGACCGTTTTGTTTGCTGCTTTTCATAAATCAACACACACAATTAAATATTCTTATGAGTATTTGAGATTCACTTGTAGCTAACCTTTTATTTGTTTTTACTTGCAGCCTTTTATTACGGTTATATGAATTATTTTGCTTTTGTTGTTTTCACTCACTGTGTTTGGTAAAAAGACATTATGGAAAGGACAGACAGCATTTTAATGCAAACCTGCTCATGTCCTATTAATTTAAGTACTTGCAAAATCGAAGATTTTTCAAGTATATTGGTCAGTATATTTTGTTAGTCTGTCTGTTTGTCTGACTGTCTTTGTCAATCGCCTACAGGTATGATTTTAAAGTGATCTTCACGAAACTTCACCACATGGTCTCTTCTTCTTCTTCTTCTTCTTTCAGCTGCTCCCGTTAGGGGTCGCCACAGCGGATCAATGATCCGCATAATGATTTGGCACAGGTTTTACACCGGATGCCCTTCCTGACGCAACCCTGGTCGCCTCTTACGACACACAGGGATATGGTACACCTATTCTAATCGGGGCATACACCGGGCCCAGTACACTGGTACTCATTTCACTGACCTCGGAAGGATGGCAGGCTGAGTCAACCCCCTGGTGTATTAATTCAGTGGCCCAAAGGGGCTTGAACTCAGGACCTTTTGGATCCCAAGCCGCTGCCCTAACCACTGCACCAACACCAGGCTTAAAAACTTCACCACATGGTAGAGTTTGTCATAAGCAAGGAGCCTATTCTTTTTAAGGTCAAAAGGTCAACATAGGCCATAGGTCAACAAATTTGACAAACTTCTAAGATCCTCAATTTTCATCCGATAGATTAGAAATTTGAAAAGGATTTTCATTTCAGCTTATAGAATTCAACCACCAATTATTTTTGAGGTCAATATAGGCCAAAGGTCAACAACTTCGGTGAGATTTCTGAAGTCCTCAATTTTCATCCGATTGTCTTTAAATTTGAAGAGTATTTATATTTCAGGTCACTGAATTCAACCACCAAATTGTTTTGAGGTCAACATAGGCCAAATGTCAACAACTAAGCTGGAATTTCTAAAATCCTCAATTTTCATCCCATTGACTTAAAATTTGAAGAGGATTTGCATTTAAGCTGACTGAATTCAACCACCAATTACTTTTGAGGTCAACATAGGCCGAATTTCTGAAATTGTCAATTTTCATCCGATTCACTTGGAATTTGAGGAGGAGTTGCATATTTGGACATTGAATTCAACCACCAATTATTTTTTAGGTCAAATTTGTTTCATGGATTTTGCAAATATCGTGCTCTGCACGACATCTTTCTGTTTTTGTAAATTTATTCGCTAGCTCATTGAGAGCCTAAACACATTTCAAACAATCCTACTCATATCCTCATTTGATTTAAATATCGCAATATAGACATTCCCCACTAACAGCACCTCATTGTGACACATTCAGAGATAATGAACTACAATGTCACAAGTATCACCTTAACCTCATAGTTGTGTTGTCAACACCAGGCAATATGATTTATAAATAGTCATACATGCACAATAACATGATGTAAGGTTAACGGGAACATTTTATGACATTTTGATAACTTCAGTTATAGCTTGCGTATAATTTTGATGTTTCGTCCTGGATTCAGTCTGCTAAAAATTCACGATGACAACTTTTATTTGTCAACCTCAGTTTATAATTTACCGATGCAAGAGTTCTCCAGACTTTTACCTTGTTCCTCTGCACCACTAAACATTTGTGTCACAGCTCTTCCACAAGTCTTAAAGGTTGTATAAACTACAACGGCACTCGGTAGAGTGCATACCTTTGCCAGGCTGAACAGTTATGTTTTGTATCCCACTGATAGGCCAGATCGGCTTCTTGTTGTCACCAAACCAACTCTTCAACCTAGTTCTGTTATAATCCGTCCACAACTTTTTTGAAATATCATGCTATATATCATTTTTGGCCCCATCTCTCAATGGTGAAGAATCATTTCAGGAATTGATAACATTCTCGTATCTGGATCTGGACTCGGATCTTCACCAAAATCGAATTGATTCGTTCTTGTCACACACACAACCTGTCCACCAAGTTTCATCCAAATGCGTCCATAACTTTTTGAGATGTAGTGCTACATATCGTTTTTAGCCCAATCACTTGAAAAATTCTCCGATTCAGATCTGGATCTTCACCAAAATCTAATCAATTCATCCTTGTCATCCACCCAACCTGTCCAGCGAATGTCATCCGAATCTGTCCTGCTCACAGACAAACAAACAGACAGGTGAAAACATAACCTCTGTCCACCTTCAGTGGCAGAGGTAAAATACAAGGTTTTCAAACTGGGTTGTGTGTTGTATGGAAACAAGGTGTTTGAAAAGTACCTGCACATTGCAGATCTGATATACAAGTTACACTATGTACAGTGCCTTCAGAAAGTATTCACACCCCTTGACTTTTGTCACATTTTGTTTTGTTACAGCGTGAACTTAAAATGGATGTAATTTAATGTTTTATGTCACCTATCTCCACAAAATACCTCGTAATGACAAAGTGAAAACATGTTTTTAGAATTTTTTACAAATGAATCAAAAATGAAAAGCTGAAATGTTTTGCATAAATATGTATTCAAACCCCTGAGTCAATACTTTTGTAGAAGTGCCTTTGACAGTGATTACACCATCAAGTCTTCTTGGTTATGTCTGTATCAGCTTTGCACATCTGGATTTGGGGATTTTCTCTCATTCTTCCTTGCAGATTTGCTCAAGCTCTGTCAAGTTGGATAGGGAGCGTCGGTGAACAGTAATCTTCAAGTCTTTCCACAGATTATCAATGGGATTCAAGTCTTTGGCTGGAACACTCAATGACTTTCACATTCTTGTTCTGAAGCCACTCCAGTGTTGCTTTAGCTATATGCTTGGGGTCATTGTCCTGTTGGAACGTAAATCTTCGTCTCAGTCTCAAGTGTTTTGCACTCTGAAGCAGGTTCTCCCCATGGATTTACCTGTATTGGCTGCATTCATTGTTCCCTCTATCCTCACAAGTCTCCCAGTCCCTGCCACTGAAAAGCATCCCCAAAGCATGATGCTGCTACAACCACGTTTCACGGTAGGGATGGTAGTAAATGGGTGATGAGCTGTGCTTGGTTTCTGCCAAATGTATCACTTTGCATTCAGGCCAAAGAGTTCAATTTACATCTCTTCAGACCACAGAATCTCTTGCTTCATGCTCTCAGTCTTTCACGTGCCTTTTTTGCAAACTTGTGGCATGCTGTCATGTGTCTGTTTCTCAGGAGTGGCTTCCGTCTGCCCACTCTCCCATAAAGCCAAGATTTGTGAAGTGCTGCAGTGATTGTTGTCCTTCCGGTAGGTTCTCTCATCTCAGCCAAGGAACTCTGTAGTTCTGTCAGAGTGGTCATTGTGTTCTTGGTCACCTCCCTGACCAAGGTCCTTCGTGCCCAGTTGCTTAGTTTGGTTGAATGGCCGGCTCTAGGAAGAGTCTGTGTAGTTCCATATTCTTTCCATTTCCTTATGATGTAGCTCACTGTGCTCTTGGGAACTTTCAACACATTAGAAATTGTTTTATACCCTTCCCCAGACCTATGCATCCTCATAAGTCTATCTTTGAGTTCTACTGACAGTTCCTTGGACTGCGTGGTACAGTTTCTGTTCTGACATTCACTGTTGACTGTGGGACCTTAAATAGAAAGGTGTTTCTTTCTGAATCATGTCCAATCAATTGACTTGGGAACAGGTGGACTCCAAGTTGTCTTGACATCTCAAGGATGATGAAAGGAAATTTGATGCACCTGACCTCAATTCAGAGTGTCGTAGCAAAGGGGTTGAATACTGATTGATGCAAGATATTTCAGCTTTTCATTTTTCATGAATTAGTAAAGAAAATTCCAAGAACATGTTTTCACTTTGTCATTATGGGGTATTTTTGGTACATCGGTGACAAAATGATTTTAAAATTTAATCCATTTTAAATTCAAGCTGTAACACAACAAAATGTGACAAAAGTCAAGGGGTCTGAATACTTTCTGAAGGCTCTGTAAGCAGAAGTGTATGTGTTCACATTCCAGTAGAGCGAGTCGGTTGACCAAATTAAGTAGCTAAGTAACCTTTTGTGTTGGTGAGGCAGGGTAGTATGCGACAACATGTCTCACATGTTTGGCTACCATACTAAAATACACAATTTGGTATCTGTCTGTCCGTCTGATGTGTTTTTTTGACCACGATGCATTTAGTCGTTACTTATCCATTCTCAACCAAACTTGACAGAAGGATTAAGGGTCACACGATGATGGTTGTCGCGACTTCATTTGCGCCCTTCTCCAAGGGGGTGTTCCGCCTTCGGTGAAGTCCGTGTTAAGGTGTATATCCGTGTTAAGATAGCTTATCGTGCTGTTTTTCCAAGGCTGCTTATAACAACAACTAATAAAAACACAAATGATAATAGCATTATATTAAAGTTATTGCAAAACTATTAATAATAATCCCTTCTCCCAAAAAGGTTTTTCCTCCTTGAACAAACGCCGTGTTATCATGTATAAATTGCTTATCATGGCATTTTGTGGGGCTTGAAAACGAGGAAGAAGAACAGGCCTACCAGAAGTAAATAATATTATAAACCACAAAACACATGTGATTACAATTTTAAACAGTCATATATATAGTGATGTTTAACACTAAACTGAAAGAAATCTGGAGGAATCCCGACATCCTTGAGGCATTCTCTGCTTGTCATGTCCACCACAGAAGAGTGGACCTGAGACTAGATCTACTAGGGTCTATATACCCCAGAAGGGATAACAACATGACCCTTCCTGTCATCTCATAGGGAGTGGGTGTGCTCGTTGGAATAAATGTACAAAATGAGAATTATAATAGCAGAAATGTAAATCTGTTATTTGTACCCAGATGCCCATAGCCTGGTGTTGGCTTAGTGGTTAGGGTGGCTGGCTTGGGATCCTAGGGGGTCCTGAGTTCGATCCCCATTTTCCAATGGATTAACACCAAGGGGGTTGACTCAGCCTGTCCTCCTTCCGAGGTCAGCGAAATGAGTACCAGTGTCGGTGTATGACCCAGTTGGAATAGGTGTACCATATTGCTGTGTGTCGTAAGAGGCAACCAGGGTTGGCATCAGGAAGGGCATCCGGCCGTAAAACATTGCCCTAAGAAGGGAACCATGATTGCATGGATCTCGCAAAAAGCTAACCCCTGAGGGGAAAATGGCTGTAAAAACGGCTGTTGTATCCAGATGTTCCCTCCCCGAGGGGAGGAAAAGGAAAAAAAACTGCAACATAAAAAATTGCTTTTTTTTTTGTTGTAGTTCTGACAAAAAACAATTTTTTTTTATTTGATCAATTAAAACATTTTTTTTTCTTCCTTGGATCTTGTGTAGATGGGTTGGTGTGGTGTTCGCACCGGCATGATGGGCTGAATGGCCTCCACCTATGTTGGATTTCCTTCTTGTTGTTCATACAGTTCTTAGAATGTAAAATTCATGTTATAACAATGTTATCCTTTTACAAAAATGTCATGATAACTATTGTCACATCTTATGATCAACTCGATGTTAATTAATCATGCGGGTGGGTATAGAAAGTTCAACTTCTCTGAACTAAATGAAGAATTCATAATTATTTCATTAAAATAATTAAATAATAACCACAGCTATGACACGCGCATCCAATAACCACATACGTGATGGACACAAATGCACGCTCTATGCCCATCATAGTGCATGCATGATCTACGCAACCAGAAATTGACGGCCAACATGGCGGTACCAGGATAAAATGGCCATTTCCGAGTGCATTGTACATGTGGCAATATAAGGATATATGATGCTCGTTGTCATCTTGCTAAGGAGAGGGGCAGAGCTTGGACGACACTGCATATTTGCCCAAACTTTGCTCCACCCTATCTATCTTGCTGAGGAGAGGGGCGGAACTTGGGATGAGGGGACGAGGTATGATCACTAACAAATCACTCGACTGTTCATGCGTGTTTGCCTGAAACTTGATGAGGAGAGGGACAGAACTTACAGCAAGCAAGCAAGCAAACTCGTTTTTTATATATATATATATATGTAGTAATGCGTTCTTGGGGTTACCATTGCGTAGCATAACGATACTTATTTCCAGAGGGCATGTTAAGCATAAATGTGAGGTAAAATGACCATTTTAGGAAGAAAATCATTCCAAACAGGAAACTTACTGTTTTTAGGACATCATAAAGGACACAAGTAACGCACAGAGAACAAAGGTAACATGTTAAACAAGGTGGCGTGATAGACATCAACAGCTGCAAACTTATAAAAACATAGTTTTTTCTCCGAGATTTAAAATCTTTATTTTCTTTTATTGAATTGTACTGGTGAACACTGTGGAACAAAAATCGCCTTTTTGGCACTTTCAGAAACTTCATTTCAAAGAAGCAGCACCTGGACAAATGATTATGGCATTTTACATTATCTCGACCATTCAATTTTGATACTCGCAGATGCCACCCATGTCCTTTTTTTTTTTTTTTTTTTTTTTTTTTCCTCAAGACTGCGTGGGTTAAAGTGTGCTATAGACTGGTGGTGGGAGGGGGAGAATCACCACCGGAAGAGGGACAAATTTTCATCCAACTTTTCTAGATCAGTTTTTTTGTGTAGATGACGAATATGAAAGGTGATCAGCCAGGTTTGGTGGCGTTTCCGAGATATTGCGGGTCAAATATCAACCGGGGTCAAATTTAGCCAATTATGAGTTTTTACTATAAAACTGATTCTGAAAGCTAAAATGCAGTATTTTTATGACTCGTTTATGCTTTCAAGTGTCTAATCTTTATAAAAAAAATCACAACTCATCTTTTTCTGGGTGACCTTAACTCAAAGGTCAACAAATAACAACCGATGAAAAAAAAATAAAAAAATAAAAAAAATAAAAAATAAAAAAAAAAATAACTGATATGATGCTGATACTGAGATAACTTGGTTGCTCAAAATAGTAATGTAGTGTTTCATCTAAGCTAAACTAGAGGTGCGGGCCGTCCTATGTCCGTTCTTTATACCCCACCTTTGTCGCATACCACAAGGGCACCCACTTGCCCCCAAAAGTTTTTTTTCTTCGTTTTTTTTCTATTTAAATTTCATAATCATATGTAGTTTCTAACCACTATCGTAATAAAAATTCATACATTGTCTATTGATTTTTATTCAGATATCGCCTTAAAAATATATATATATATATATATATATATATATATATATATATATATATATATATATATATATATATATATATATATATATATATATATATCTCACATTTTTCTTTAAAATATCTGAAAATCTTTTTCTTAACGCATAAATGCCCTTTTGTCTGAACTGCCCCTGCTCCTCATAGATTCTAGATGAAACATTAAGATGCTTTAGGATGTAATACCCCTAAAACATGTTTCAATCAGGTACAGTCAGATGAATCAACAGTTATTACATTTAAGAAATCTAGCTAAAGACAGTGGAAGTAGTAGTATACCTACGTCACTGGATACAATCACCAAATATAGATGTTAGTTGGACATTTCATCACAATCACAGTCTTCACTGTAGTCTGATAACTCGTCTTCACTATCTTCATCAGAAATATTACACAGAAGTTCCTCAACATCCACAGGATATGGTATATCAACCCAATGGATTGATAAATCTTCATCCACCCATGGTTTACTGGAGTGTCCAAGAATTTCTGGGGTCTGTGATCCAGACGCCACATCCCGGCTACATAGTTACTTCGAGTTGAATGTAATGCCAGTGCTGACTCACATGGGGGTAATGCACACAGATCAGCTACCTTGCCGTCACGAAATCGATTCCAGAAAATAGTAGATCTGGCTTCATTAATACGTTTGCATCTCCTTTGATTGTAGAATGCACAAGTACATATTTGAAGTCCATCAAACACTACGCTGGAAAGTTGTTGCTCGTTACCCAGTTCTGCGAATACTTTCTGCATATTTTCTTCATCTTTTCTCAGTGTCCACCAAGTTTTATTCCCTTTTCGGAAAAATGAAGAAACGTAGTCATTTCCCAAAAAGGCGTGGATACCAAGCAATGCACGTTTCTGGAGTTCAATGAGTTGACATTGACTCAGATCAAGGAATCGCCGACCTTTGCCACTCCCGTGATCTATGATCATCTTTAAATTTTCACATTCGTTGGCCAGTAAAATGATTGGAATGTCTGTATCCCCAGACCTTGAACGCACTACACAGACCGTGGGACCACCAGAGTTTTCATCTAGTTCATGTTGGGTGAGGTAGCAGATCTTTGTATCATCCTCTATGTGGTCAGTAGCCAGGGCTGGTATTTCCTCTGAGCAATGTGGCGTTATCTTCATGCAGAGATTCCCCCTTGCATAGTGCACAACTCGGTCTCCAATGAGACTTTCCTCTTCACAGAGAACCTGTTCAATCGGCTCCATCATTCTCTCTTTGTTCCCTCCATTGCACATAAACTGTCCAAATGCAGCCGGAATTCTGATATCAGCTGTGCGCAGAATGTACTCATCTGACTGCCCTCTTGCAGTTTGTTCAGCCTGTTTTATGGAATGTGCATTGTATGTGTCACACGCGAAATATACCACTTTGTAACGTGTGGGTATGTCAGCCATAATTCTCCTGGCTAACAACCGAAACGTATCTGGTACATTCACCAACGAACGTAAATACGCAATAAGGTCAATCACGTAAACTGCATTTTTTTGGGGCATCATAGGCTGTGTTCGGTAAATTCAGTGATGTGAGTGCAGCTTCCATCATCTTACTTTTTGGTGTTGTCCGACGACTGCCATCTGCTGTCACAAGAGGTAGAGGTACCGTTGCTAAAGGATACTTCAATTCTTTATCCAAATCGACGGGCATGTTTTCTTTACATGACTTTGCTGCCAGTAATCCAAGGATATCTCTCTGTACTGTTACATCTTTGGTCTTTCCTGCTGCAGATTTTACTGTTGTCTTATTCAGGTTGTCTTGAAAGCTTCTCCATGGAACTCTTGATATCGGATTAAAAAAGCGTGTGGTTTCACCATTCTTTTCGGTATCGAGTCGGGAGCTGAACGCATTGTAGAGTTCTCTTCCTCGTTGTTGTGTTGACAAAAGGTGGGCAGCAACATCATCCGGTAATGGTTTGCCTGAAACTATGTTGAACAATTTGTTAGGATCAATTTCATGTCAGAATGGATTGGTAAAATCTGACGTGATAACTTGCATCTTTTTTTTTTACATGATCATCTGATTTTTGGATCTCGTGTGGTCTTATGCACTTCCTTGGGTTGTGACTCGTATCATCGAGCTTGGTAAGTTCCAGCAGAGAAGACACCATAGCAGACGTAAATGGACGATTCAGCACCCACTTTCTGTATGCTGTTTCCTGATGAGTGAAGTTCTTGATGCCACCTGGTGTCTTTGAATTTTTCATAAAAGTTTGCTCTCCAGCTGCATCAGTTGACTGTCTGATACCAGTATTGTTCCTACAGACAGACAGACAGGCCTTTCTTCAGAAGATCATCCTTGGCACCAGGATGCGTATCATCAAGTGTCATGAGTTGACGATAATAGAATGTTCCATGTCTAGCGTAGTTCTGTTTGTTCATAGCAAAACAAAATGGCAATGAGGCTGTCCAGCATTTCAGTCGAAGGTCATACTCATTCAGGTTTATCGAGTAATGGAGTTTATGTTGACAATCAACAGCTTCAATGTAGATTGCCCAGAACTGTGGAGTCTTGCCATAGTCTCTTCGAAGACACTGATATTTTGTCTGCTGGTATTGTTGTTCAACACTAGAGAAGCCAACTTCTTCTGAAAGTTCCTGAGCAGCATCTGTGGGGACTTTATTGTGAACAATGTACACAAGTCCATTCAATATGTCTGGCATTTCAGCTTCTTGGAACAGACAGTGCAGCGCTTCACTGAAGCTTTCGTGAATTGCCCATGATCTATTATAATGTTTTCCACTGAGCACGCCTTTGATTGTACCAGATGTGCTTAACCCTGCCTGATGCACAACTTCTTCAAATCCGCTACCTGATACAAATTTACCAGTAGTGCTAAAGAATTCCATGAAGGCATGCATATCACCAAGGTGAATGATGACGTTGTCAAAGTCCTTCGCATTGTTCCATATGACATGATAGAATTTGGCAGCAGCCCCTACATCAGTTGTTATATGAGCGTATCGCATATTGGCCTGAGCTGCCATCAGCTGAGATTGTTTAATACATTCCAGTGCAGTTGGATACTCTGTAATGGGACTGATGATTGGTGGCAGAAATGTAATCAGTGTTGGTTGAGACAATGGATATACATGCTGCTGAATAACCCAACCGACAAAACGGGGTACTGACTGTGTTATCAGGCTGTAATGTTGTCACAGTAGTTTCCATGTGAATATCTCACTCGTGCTTATTTCATCCTGATCCCCATCAAAGACGGTGTTGACTGTAGAAAATCCGGTGGGTTCTTGTGCGGATTTATCTTTCTCTGATCAAGCACAGCTAGAGTTCCTTCCATGGTCCGTCGCCGTGATGTTTGAATTTCAGGTGTTGGTCGCAACACTGATTGTGTGTCCCGCTCTTGGAATCCGATTCCATGTGTAGTATGAATACTTCCTGCAGCATTTTCCTTCTTACAGTCAAAATTATCCCACCAAAAGAATGTTTGAACAGTGTCGCTCGTAGAAGATGGAATTAAAGGTAGACAATATCCCCTGTCTGCCATCTGTTGGGCAAGTTCAGCTTGTGCCGTTTCAATCAGACGAACTTGGTTATAACTGATTGAATGTCCCAATCGTCCAAGAACAGAGACTACAGCTTTCTGTCCAGTCATGTTGTGTAGTCCCATTCCGAGCAATGTATGTTTCTGTGTTAGAATGTATGTTTTCAGCAACATAGACCAGTTTTAGGCATTTTATCTGTTTTTTCACTAGTTGTTATTTGTTGACCTTTGAACTTTGAGTTAAGGTCAGCCCTAAAATGATCTGATTTTCTGTTTTGATAAAGATTAGACACTTGAAAGTATAAACGAGCCATAAATACAGAGTATTTTAGCTTTCAGAATCAGTTTTATAGTATAAACTCATAATTGGCTATACTAAATTTGACCCCGGTTGACATTTGACCCGCAATATCTCGGAAAAGCCCCCGAACCTGGCTGATCACCTTTCATATTCGTAATCTACACAAAAAACTGGTCTCGAAAAGTTGGATGAAAATTTATCCCTCTTCCGGTGGTGATTCCCCCTTCCTACCACCCGACTACTATGAACTCACGAGTTTTTTTTATGTATTATTCCTTTGTAATCTGTCTTATGTATATATTTATTTATTTTTTGGTATTCCTTGTCAAGGCTCGTATGAGAGCAAACACAACGCATATCAAGGGGGGCATGAGACGAGGGGTGGGAGTGGGAAGGACAAAACAGTGGGGAACAGAGACATTAGGAGATCTGTGGAAGGGAGAGGGATGGGGTGGGGAACATGTGGTATACAATATGGACACTACAGGGACTTTCAGGAAGGAAAGCAGGGAATTTGAAGGGGGTGGGTTTGGGGTGGATTAACGGGCGTAGAAAAGCTCGAGGATTTGGAAGGGGGACAATAAGAGGTGGTGGGGAACAGCTGTTTTGGAGGCCTGGAGGGAAGAATGGGATTGAACAGAGTGAGGGAGTTTATTCCAAAGGTGGGGAAAAAAAAAGAGGAATGAAAGCGTGAAGGTGAGCAGTGATTCGTGATTTTGGTAGTTTTACCAGAAGGGGGCTGGTGGCGAACCTTGAGCGCCCTGCGGAAATATGGTGGGGACAAATTGCAGACAGAGCAGGAGGGGGGGGGGGACTGGAGAGGAGACTGTAGAAGACAGAAAGACCACCAACCTACCTGTGGTGAGAGTGAGAGGCCCAAAGACTCAGCCTCATCGCGGGAGATAGCAAGAAGCTACTCCATCAGGCTGCGGACGAAAACTCTGGATGTGGTCAAGAGCTCAGGTGGGCCGAGGAAGGACTTTGCACGACGGAGGATTCCCAGTCGGCAACTGACTTTGGAGGCCGGGTTGGAAATGTGGCTTTCCCAGGAAAGATCATGGCAGATGGTGAGACCCAGAAGCCTGAACGAAAGGACTCCTTCAAGGGGATTGTTGAGAAAGTAGATTGGGGGGGGGGGTCCAAACGGTCCTTTCGGAGCGACATAATGAGAGTGTGAGATTTGTCAGGATTGAAAGACATATTCCAGGTGTTGGACCAGTTTGTGATTTTACCCAGATCTGCAGAGAGCGAAGAAGCTGCTGCTTGCCGGTCTGAGGGATGACAGATGGTATGGCAGAGGGTGGAGACATCAGCAAAGAGATAAAGAGGATTTTCCAGGGAGTTGGAGAGATCATTGATGAAAACCATAAAAAGAACAGGGCCCACAACGCTGCCTTGAAGAACTCCAGCCTGGACAGGAAGAGGGGATGAAAGAATTCCATTTAGGGCCAAACGTTGACTGTGACAGGAGTGGAAGTCTGCGAGCCATGAGAGGAGATGGCCTGGGATACGATAGGAAGAGAGTTTGGTGAGCAGGGCAGGGTGCCAGACCATGCTAAAAGCACGCAATATGTCGAGGGATATGGCTTTAATTTCATGTCCGGCATTGAGGACCTCCATCCATTGTTGGGAGAGCAGAAGCAGCATATCCAGGGTAGAGTGACCTCGTCTGAAACCAAATTGATGATCAGAAATCAAGCCATTGGAGAAGAGGAAGGATTTAATGTCTGAAGCGATGATGGATTCCATATCCTTGCTGATGATTGGGAGAAGGCTGATTGGTCTGTAGTTGCAGGGACCTGTTTTTGCACCTTTTTCATGCTGGGCAGTAATGTTTGCTATGTTTGCTGCATACCTCTGTCAGGTATGTTTAGTCAGGTCATACCTCTGCTGCATACCTTTTTATATGTCCTTTTTTGGGAAAAGACCAGGCAATGGCCACAAGCTCTGGCGTGAATGCATGTTTTGGCACAAAAGGGCATGCTCTGGTGATGTTTGCAGAACTTGTGTCAAGTTTAAGTGTGGGGCACACCTTGATTGACGGCCGAATCGCCAATCAGTGCAGGGTGGAAGCGGCGGAGCAATGTCATGGGGTTGAGCAGAGCTCGAGGTGATAAAGGTGATAGCAGCCGGGGACAGACAGAGTTGCACCTTGGACTTCAGTGTGGAAGGTGGCGCACACACTACAAGAAGTGCCGGCGAATTCCTGCGAAGAGGACAGCTCCAGCCAGGAGAGCCTGGGGGATTACTGCATATCATGGAGAGAAGGGTCGATTATGGTCCAGCCCGGGTTGTTCCCGCTGTCACCCGGACAAGACTTCGGAGGGTTGAAGAGCTGACTTGCTGCACAGTCCATGTCTGGGTTACAAGAGTATACCTTGTCTCATCAATTCCCATTAGTCCTCTTCTGTGGTGTGTCTGAGGCCTTAAGGTTTATTTCACTAAGGCTCTACTGCCTATACTATATTTGAGATGTGTATTTCTTTGCAACTGGAACTGTACTTGTTTGCGTGCGTACCTCCGTTAAGCTGAACAGTTTACCTTTTGTGTACCACTGATGGGCCGAATCTGGATCCGGACCTGAACCAAAATTGAATCGGCTTGTTTTTGTCACCTAACCAACTCGTACACCGAGTTTTGGCATAACCCATCCACAACTTTTTTGAAATATCCTGCTATATATTGTTTTTGGCCCCATCTCTCAATGGTGAAGAATCATTTATATTATTAGAAATTATCGTATCCAGATCTGGATTTGGATCTTCACCAAAATCGAAACAATTCGTTCTTTTCACACATCCAAGTTGTGTATGAATCCATCCATGACTTTTTGAGATATCGTGCTATACTGTATATTGTTTTAGCCCTATCACTCAATGGTGAGGAATGACTTAAATAATTCTTGGATCCAGATTTGGATATTCACCAAAGTTTTATCGATTCATCTTTGTCACACACACCCAACCTGTCCACCACATTTAGTCTGAATCCGTCCATAACTTTTTTAGACATCTGTGTTGTTTTAGTCCTATCGCTCAATGATGAAGAATCACTTAGAAATTCTAGTATCCGGATTGTATCTTCACCAAAATCTGAGCATTTCGTCCTTGTCACACACACACAAAACTTGCTCACCAAATTTTGTCTGAATCTGTCCACAACTTTTTGAGATATCCTGTTCAGAGATAGACGGGTGAAAACATAACCTCTGTCCACGTTCGGTGGCAGAGGTAATAAACTGTAAATAAATGCTTTCGTGTCCCTTTTTTCTCCATCCCCGTTTATGTAATATATACATGCACAAAGTCACTTTGTCTCTGTGAGTGATTCTCGATACCCCGATTGCAAAACCGCTTTAGTAATTTATCGTCCGTTAAAAGACAGATTGAGTTCGGAGCATTCGGGGCAATTAGCGTCCGCACAAAGGTCATATGCCCATTGAAAATAATTTTGCAGATCATAACTCAAATTGGAAACACTGATGCTTTCTCTCTTCTATGTATCTCTCTTCACACACACACACACACACACACACACACACACACACACACACACACACACACACACACACACACACACACACACACACACACACACACACACACACACACACACACACACACACACACACACACACACACACACACACACACACACACACACACACACACACTTTCTCTCGCTTTCAGATCCAACAAAACACTGGGTTGCCCTATGACGTGGGCAGAGGCATATCCATTGACACATTTTTGTCAAATCATATTTACTCGTTTTAAAAGCTCCTTCAGAGCCTAAAATGTATATATAGAAAACAGCCATGGTTGTTGCAATAAAACTTACACTTATTGCAGGCTTGGTTTAATGTAATTAGACAAAAATGGAAGGATATAAACCAGCACTTTGAATGATGGTGGGTGCTTTATATATCTACCTTGAGAGTTGTACTCATATATCATGGTATCTCTAGATCATGCAGGAACTGAATATTGACAGTTGCAGATGACCAAACTGATGGTGATTGAAGCATCTTTACTGGTGAATGGGTTAACATTGTGGGGGATAGACAAGTGTATAAGGAATATCTAGACAAGTTGGAAACAACAGAAAAGGTCACAGATCGCTATGGAAGAAGACAGGAGTTAGTTGTGATAAATTTATTGGAAATCGGAGAGGAATAGGTTCACGATTGGATAGCAATGTGTTGGAGGCAGCTCTCGAGTTGGAAGAAAAACCACCGGAGCCAGGTGAAACTGAAGAGAGAGGTTGGATTTTTAAAAGTATAAAGAAAGGGAGTTTTTTTGATAACTTGGCAGAGCTGGAAAGTATTGACTAATATAATACTTCCTTTCTTATCCTCATCATGTATTTTGACACATAAGACTAATATATGGCATGCTTAAAATAAACAAAAGTAGGTGTAGTATCAAGGACCTTGTATTGTACTACTTCCAGTGGGGAGGATGCAAGCTGCGGGAGGGAGCCCCTGCAAATAAAGGAGAGCCTGTGATGTCACCACTATGAACATAAATATACATTTTACATTCATACGTGTCCTGATTATTTGACAAAAGAATGCTCCGGGAAGCTTACCAACACTTGGAGGTTTAAATCGCTTTAACTTAATTTTAAAACACTCCAAGTGTGATGGTAAAAACCGTGCTTTCTCCACATACAACCCCCGTTCTGCCAGGCAGGGAAGAGTCGCCCTCACCCCCTCCCAGCGGAGATGACGCAACACATGGGCGGAGCATAAATATGCATGAGGCAAGACATGGGTGGAATATAAGTCTACATTTTACATTCAAACTTGGTTACATCACAGCTGTTAGCTGACTCCATTATAATGTGAGAAGCTGAATCAGCTCCATGTGTAGATGCATAAAGCCTGCCTTTATATACCAGCAATGAAATGATTAAGCCCTCACACCTCCTTAATTTCTCTTCCTTTATTTCCTTTAGATATTGTGCATTTTGCTGTTATTCAACCCTTCTCGTGTGGTGTCTGTGAATAATTGGTGCCTTATTTAAGTGTATGAGATGGTAAAGAACATGCAGTAAGAGGATCAGTTGGGGATGGGTGGAATTTGAAGCATGATTATGGCCTTGTAATGAAAAAACTCCTCTTCTTGTCCCCAAATTCTTGCTGCAGCTGCTTTCCTTGACCCTGGATGGACTGACGGGAGTAACCCAGGATAATATGAGAATTCACTACCACACCGGATCCCATGCCATGATGTTCTATGTCAATCTATGTTCTTCCATCCTCCTGGCAGTAGGTATGTTCTTAATGAACATCTGTCCTCATTAACCTGTGCCATCTTATATCATCACATTAGGAAATTGTTATTCTATAATAACTATATATCTGAGTATTTCGATATATAGTTACATTTCGTCTGGTCTGGCAACTATATTGCAATTTGGGGATTTTGGAAGAATAACATTCCCCACTATTTCAAAAGCAAGTGGAATCCTTCCAAGGCACAAACTGCCACACACATAGTGGAAAGCATGTTTTAGCGATTGATTCCTCACTCTGTCTGTTTGTCTGACCAACAGACTTCAGTCGATGATTGTGTAACTGCTTCATTCTAATTTAATTTTATATTTTGAACACTGTAGAACATGAGTCAGAACACGAACCTGCAGTTTAACAGTACTTGGGCATAACTTTATGCCCTCTCAACCAATAAAATTTGCCATGTGCTCTGAGGGTGAAGTAACAGTGAGATTCAGACAAAAATGGCTGTGCCTAACAATGCAATGACAGAGTAACTTCATCCCAAGGTTGTTTGTTTAATGCTTATTTTTTCTCGAGGATTGTTCCAAAATCGTCAGTTTCTCTGTGAAGTGTTGACAGAACATTCAGTTCTGGACAACCATAGTTCCTGTTATTTAAAGTTCATGGACAAAGCTCATATAGTTCATGCTCAAAAACACAAAGTAAGAGTTGAAAAGACCCTTCCTTAATCCCTTTAGTTTTTCTCAAGACTGCATGTGGTAAGGTGCTCTATGAACTCTCTAGTTCTCTTTTCTGTGTTTTTGATTTGCGCTGGTGCGTTTGATGTAAAAGGTTATACTTGCTAATTTGTATTCTCAGCTGCTGTGCTCACTGGAGATCTGTTTGAGCTCCTGAGTTTCTCAGAGCGTCACCCTGGAATCATAGTAAATGTTCTGCTCTTTGGCCTCGCCAGTGCCATGGGTCAGGTACTGCTTACTCTGCCTATTCTTTCATTTTCACCTCATAGTTTCCTCCTTTCTCATATAGCCTGGTGTGTTGGCGCAGTGGTTAGGGCAGCGGCTTGGGATCCAAAAGGTCCTGAGTTCAAGCCCCGTTGGGCCACTGAATTAATACACCAGGGGGTTAACTCAGCCTGTCATCCTTCCGAGGTCGGCGAAATGAGTACCAGTATACTGGGCCGGTGTATACCCCGGTTAAAATAGGTGTACCATATCCCTGTGTCGTAAGAGGCGACCAGGGTTGCGTCAGGAAGAGCATCCGGCGTAAAACATGTGCCAAATCACTATGCGGATCATACGGATGATCCGCTGTGGCGACCCCTAACGGGAGCAGCCGAAAGAAAAAGAAGAAGTTTCCTCCTTTCTCATGATTGGCTTTGATCTTCTTGCCTCAACAAATGCCACACACTTCCTCTTCCTCTTTCTGCTCTCTAATACCTTTACTGCCTGGCTTGTTTCCTTCTCTCCCCGACCAGTAGAATTTTATCTTTATGACGGTGGTTGGCTTTGGTCCCCTCACCTGCTCGATCATAACCACAACGCGGAAGTTTTTCACCATCCTGGCCTCGGTGCTCATCTTCGCAAATCCTCTTTCACCGCTGCAGTGGTCAGGCACCGTGCTGGTCTTTATCGGTAGGCCTGGACCACCAATATTCCTTCCACTTTATAGTCATCACCCTTTTTATGCACCTCGCATCATTAATCTCTCTTTGTGCTGCACACCTCATTCATCTCACTTCCTCTTTCTATCCTTTGTGTCATTTGTCTCCTCCTTTACATTCATCTTCTTCACTCTCCTTTTTACCACTCGCTTGTTACCCCCAGCCACCCCTCCCCCGCCCTCCTCTTTTGACACCTTTCACTTATTTTATTGTTTGTTCCCCTCCCGTACTTGTCGCATAACCCACACCTTGCTTGTCCATTTTTTTTTAAAGTGTTTTGTTGTATTTCCTACCTTTCCAGAACAAAGTGATTTGTTTTGCAAGCTTTATTCTTTACTACTGCTGCTTCAGACAGTCAGCTTCAAGTTTTTAGTTTGTTACTGTTTACTTGGTTGTTCTATTCCCTCCTGATTTCAATCTCCCACCCCTTCCCCCCAAACTTTTTCCCCTCCAAAGGCCTTGGGTTGGACTCTATATATGGAAAGACAGCTAAGAAGTGACAACTCGGGCAACTTTCAGATTTCAAATGCCTCACCTCATCCACTCACTTCAAGGACTGGACCATGTCTCGTATCACCCAGCCTTCTTTTCTTCCCCTTCAGCCTTCATGCCCATTGGGTTCCCCATATTTTATTGAGCAGTCCATGTTCTTTTGGCCTGATTTAGTACAGCCGTGCTAAAAAAAATCTTAGAGCTGGCTTCGTCTCCATCCTACCAAACGACGAAACAGAAGCTCCCCAAGGCCTTCCACTGCATCTCATGAGGCTTCAGATTTCTTTCTGCTGCTGTTTTGACAATGGATTAAGAAAAATACAGAAGAGAATGTAGGTTTTTTTTTTCCACTTGTTCTGAGATGATTTGACACCTGCACTTGGCCTGTTTTTGGCCTAAAGTTTTATTATTATTTTTTCCTATATTTATTGTGTTTTTCCCCTCGGATGCAACCGGATATTGCAAAGACAATTGTGAATGCAGTGGCCGAGTGATGAATCCCAACGTAAAGCCAGTGGGTCGGAAGAGAAATGGCGTTTTACTTTGGTTGTTGAACTTACCACTCTGTTGTCCCCAAAGGAGTGTTTATTGCTTGAATGACCCTGTTGTGCTCAATTTCCATTGCTGGACGGCTGGTCTGTCTCTTGGCTCATCCAAAGCATCATTTTAACACCACTTGATTTGAATTATTGTGGACCTGCCCTTTCGTGTATTGTCAAATTTGAATGAAGGTCATGCTTCAGCCTGCACAGTAAACCGATTCTGGCCCTCCTTTCATTTTCTCCCCAATAGCAGAACATTTTGGCTAACGATGATGACTCTTATAACATGATTGATTGCTCAATTTTTAGATATTGTAGTACAAAAATTGCCCTTGTTAAATTTTAGGTCATGAAGATAATGTTAGTTAGTTTAATTTATTTTGTTTTGTTTTTTTTTCTTCTCGTAACGCACCTGCACCACTCAGGCAAGTTGAATGGATGTACGTTGGTGGTTTGACATCCAATGAGAAAATGTTTGCACTTTTGAATTTTTTATTCAAATGAGAAAACATACATAGGCTGCCTTTCGTTAAATATTTTGAGTTGCCTCAGTATGTTTAACTTGTGTAAAGGGCAAGGGTCGAATCGTGTCATGAGCATGGGCCTGGTTATATTTTGTTTTGAACTATTCCTTGGGGGTTGAATTTGAAGCCCAAGGGTGTACCTTGTGGTCACGTGTTTTGAGGATTTTGAATCGGTGGGCTGCTAGGTCAATGCTGCCCGTTTTCAGGGTGCACGTGATAAGTGACTTTAAGCAAAAGGTTTCAAACAAAGAAACAGTTAATCATGTACATTGCAGAGATGTGAAAAAAGCAAATATTGCTTCACAAGTAATTTCAGGTATATTTATATACCATGTTCATTGAAGATTTAAATATGGGAGCATGCTGTGGTCATGGT
This sequence comes from Eptatretus burgeri, assembly GCF_056783735.1. Taxonomy (NCBI): domain Eukaryota; kingdom Metazoa; phylum Chordata; class Myxini; order Myxiniformes; family Myxinidae; genus Eptatretus; species Eptatretus burgeri. Next base: position 42,356,183 of record NC_140973.1, on the reverse strand, counting down.
TTTACATAGAACAAGGACATCAGTCATTTATTGGACTCTATATCATCAACGTTCTATGGGACCTGGCATGAGCAAATGGGTCGATTCTCGCACCTCATGGTGTTGATGACGGATCATTTGTCATTGTGTCTGTTTTGCAACCATGACTCGAATGTAAATCTTGTGTCCAATATAATATAAAATGTATGATTCTCTGCAATCGTAACAACTTGTAGCATAACACCCCCTGCAAATGTACAGTCTTTTTAATCCACATGAAACGGAACCATACCGTGGGGTACAGTATTGCAAAAATTGGCTGCAATGCAGGAAATAATCTAAACGGTGCAAATACACCAGAAATGTCTAAAATGCAAAATGGCAATAAAATTTTAACTTTTAGATATTACTGTTCCAATTCGTATTTCCATAACGACGTAGTGAGCTGCTGACTTGATGGAAAGGAATGGCACCCTATTCCGGCAATTGTACGTGATGTTGATGAGGTAATGGGTGGATAAGTGAGACAATGTTAATTTTGGAATTTGTTATTTAGTGAGAGAATACAACAAATGGTCACAATTGTATTTTCAATACAGTGTGCCTGTTTTAATTTTTATCGTATAAATACTGCATTGCATCAGATCAAAGTTCATTGTTATAGCCTCTTCTCTTTTTTTTATATATAGTCGAGACTTGTGGAAGAGCTAGTATTCGTACAGTACACTGAACAAATCAGGACAAAAGGAACAGTTGAGAGAGGGTGGAAACACCAACAGCAGAGTTGAAGGCTAAGATAGGGGCAGGCTTGGACAAATAATGGGTGTGGGGAGGAATGAGAGGAAGAAGAGGATGGACAAGATGGATTCAGAAGGAAACTCTCAAGAAGGAAAACTGTAAATTTGGAAGGAGGACAGATTAGGGTGGAGAGGGGGAGTTAACGAGGATAGAAAAGATCATGGTTTTGGATTGGGGACTATCTGATTGAAAGGAATGTGGAAGTTTGTTCCATAGGTGGGAAAAAGAGGAATCATTGAGTGGAGGTGAGCAGCGATTCTTGATTTAGGTAGTTTCACCAGAATGGGGTTGATGGTGAACTGTGTGTGCCCCTGATTGGGGGGGTGGGTTCAAAGCATGGAAAGAGCAGAGGGTGCAATACCAGAAAGGAGGGGTTAGAAAACAGAGGGACCACTGACAGGTCTGTGATGGTGAAGTGATAGGCCCATAGACTTAGCTTTGTTGCAGAAGATTCCAATAATATTTAAGGCCTTGGTTTCCATGGCATCAAGCTGAGCAAGATGTGAGGCAGGGGAGCTCGCCCAGAGGGGGAGAGCAGTGGTCCATCAAGCTGTGGATGAAGGCCTTGTCGGTGGATCGGAGTTTAGGTGTGCCAAGGAAGGACTTTTGTACGACAGAGGATGCTCAGTTGGTGCCTTGCTTTGGAGGCCAACTTTGAAATGTGGTTTGCCAAGGAAAGAACATGGCTGATATTGATACCCAGGAGTTTGAATGACTGAACTTCTGAAGGAAATATTAATTGAAGGGTTATCATTGCTTGAGAAAGTTCATTTTACTTGTTTTGTTTTGATTTCTACCTTTGTTTCATATTATTGCTGCTTGTAAAATGTTTTTGATTAGCAGTTTTCACTATAAGATTCCATGTTAACCTTTTTATTGTTGCTGATTAAGCTCTGGGGTGAAAACAACAGTGCCAAAGATTGGTGTCTCCACAAACCTTTGGTAATCTATATATCGTGGAGTAAGTGTTTATATATCTGCTCTGTACCCATTGATTGTACAGCTGGCCTGACACCACCCACAACTGTAAAATGAAAAAAAAATCATATGTCTGCCAATTTGGTGCTATGGTGAGCTGAACGCATCTAGCGGTTTGTTGCCTATACACCGCCCAAAAAGGGACGAGTCAGAAGAACTTGTTGCACGCTTGGAACAAAATCACGGGTACTCTGCTAGTCCACATAACCGTTGCACCCTATCCCTTTTTGGTGGTGGTTCATGAGCGGTCTGGTGTGACTGCAATTTCCGATCAGATTATAAACTGTTGAATTGGTACTTCGCAGACAGGGACGTGCATCAATGTGTTCGCCATCATGGACATGAAGCTGGGTTTACCTTCTGCTGGCGTTAGCTTGTGAATGTTGAAGATCTTGGTCTTCCATGAAAATTAGGCGAGTTATCACCAACACCTTGAACAAATTATGGAGTCCTGCCCAAATCGCCTTCAGTCAAACGTCAAGCCAGTTCGTGAAAGTCTTTCCCCAGCCGACCCCACGAGAAAGGAATGATTGGAGCCGTTCATGTAGTATAGTCGTCGTAGCCGCATATGTACCACCACCACTACTACTACTTTGACTTTGCACCACACATTGTAGTTGCAGTCCTGAAAGAAACCAGCAGAGTGCAAACTTCGACTAAGTTTCAAATGCCATTTAATTTACTGCAGATACCATGCGTAGGCAAAGGTTGTGGTGGTTTGTGAATTAACACCTAAGTGAGACAACATGTAAAATGCTTCATTGTTTGGTTAAATAACTCTCATCATTTAAAACTACACATTTAAGATGGTAAAACTATTACAGTCTCAGAAAAAAGAATGTAGCTAAACATTTGATCACAGGAATGATGTCGCAGTTCTCAGACCTCAGATAAACTTGAGTAGATCAAGGGGTAATGAGTTGCAGTCACGTGGGGCACATGCTGTTCCAGCAGAGCAGTTTTTTTAATTCGGTGCCACTATGACTTAGTCTTCGTGTATTGATCTTTACGAAGGCCTAAATTATTGGAGTATAATAAGATTAATGACTGAACTTGAAATTTTATCTGCTTGCACGACCTTCCATGTACGGATGTGTTTTTCAGCTCCTCGGGTCCAACCGAGCAGAACTTGAAACAAACATGACAGTAATTCACATCAGGTGAGTCATTATTATTATTATTATTATGATTATTATTATTATTATTATTCACCAGTTTTTATGACACTGTACTTTCTGAGCTCTTTCTGTTTAAAAGCTTTCTTCTTTGCTTCTCCACTTCAATCTCAATACGTTTTAGGCATTATTGCAGCACAGGGGTGATGGCCTCCTCTGATGTCAAAGTTCCTTGTCCAGGTATACCTTCTATCTATCTATATATAATAGTGGAAAATTAGAAAATGGCCAATTTCGAATTTTAATTTGTGGATTGAACGATGCAGGGAAATATAAAGTAACAATCAAACTCTGGTTTTTCTTTTGCATTTTGCAAGTACGTAATATTCCGTCAGTCCGACAGAATGAGGCAGAGATGGTATACCTGCCTTTGAACTGTCTTGTCTGGGTTTGATTCCTGTGTTATAAACTGTCCAAATTGTGCTAAGCAGGCAAGGTATTGTATCACGAAGTATGCTATCTTTCGGATGAATATTAAGCCGGGTGTCTTGTCTGCTAGCATGAGTTTGTGGATGTTAAAGATCCCCCTACATATTTTGACAAAGAATCAGTTAGTTTTCACCAACAAATTTCAAGTTTCTGTCCTGTCTACTGCTGAAAAAGCAAAGGCAAGCCACACAATTAAATCCCTGCTCTGAGATTGTTTGGCAGCACTGGACCTGCATTCTGACACTGAACACCACAAAGAGAGATAATACTGGATCCACGACCTCGTATGGCGTTCCTTGATGACATAATGTCCATGGCATGTTTGAATATCACTGAATACTCACCCCTTTGGATTCTGCGATGACCTAATGTCCTACTGCTCTCCCCTGTGGGCAGTGCCCCTTGCACCTTTCTCCGCTTTATGCCGTGGTGACCAAGGCATTCAAGATCATTGGAATCTCGCACGATGAAGCTGAGTCAATGGGTCCCATGATGAAGCAGAGTCTACCTACTGCCTCCTTTGCAGTCTTGCACCTTCTGGTCTTTCCATGCTTTGTTTCCTCCAGGTTTCTGCAAGGCACACACAGTCCACCATCAACCCCCTTCTGGTAAAACTACCTAAATCCAGGATCCTCCACTCATTTGTTCCTTTTTTTTCCCCCTGCCTGTGGAATCGATTTCCACATTCTCGTCACTCTCATTCTTCACTCTTGGTCTTAAAGACAGCTGTTCACCATCATCTCAGATCATCCCCAATCCAAAAACATGATATTTTCTAGCCCCGTTAAACCTGCCCCGCACCTCCAAGCCAACCCCAAACCACCTTCCAAGTTTACAGTTTTTCTTTCCTGAGCGTTTGCTTCTGTATCTATCTTGTCCACCCCGTGCATCTTGTCCTGCCCCTTTCTTCCCAACATTACATTATTTCTCCCTCTGTTTTGTCCCTCATCCCTGCTGTTGCTGTGTTTCTCTCCCTATTTATACTGTTCCTTTTGTTTGGTTACGTCCGAATCCATCCTATGTTCTAGCTCCTCCACGAGCCTCGAATTTTACACAAAAATACTGTGTCTAACGACCTCGTAAGCATGCAATTATCAACCTTCTCCAGACATAGCACATGGACATGGATTCTTAACAATATATCTTTGTGCACACCATGGTTATTGTAAATTTATACATTGTATGCCACCGGAGTCTCTTATGGAAGATAACTCGTTAATCATATTAATTGAAATAGCGTGTCAAACACCACACGATACAATATGCAACACCATTTTGTTTGACAAAAAGAGCACGTTTGTAGCATCGTAAAACGCGCGTCCCATTCCATCTTTGTCCCATGACGCTGATACCTCCTCCCATTCTGAATTCCCATCTGCCGCTCTCTCCCTCTCTCTCTAAACTCCCAATCGCCACCTGACGAGGCAGCTGCAATTAATTATGGTAATTAGCTTAACTTGATTACGTTCTGTCGGCACGCAGTGCGCTTCATTATGTCGACAGGGTGAGGTCGCATGACAGCTGTCTTGCTTGGGAAGGTGTTGCTGGGAAGAGGGAGCTGTGTAATCTAAGGTTGGATGTAAAGCCTCAACCCTCAAGCATTTCGCACGTGAGTCGTGATCAAAGATGACTTCACCAACACCAAGTATCAGTTCTGTTGTGCTTAAATACCATGGGATATTCACTAGTAATGCAAGCTCAAATGGGAAACAATTAACTGTTGGCAGTTTCCAGGATGTTGCATCTTGTGTTAATTAATTAATTAATTAATGTATGGGTGAAATTTTTATGAAGAACATTTTGGAGGGAAGTTTGGGTGAAAAGCTAGTTGTAGTTGGAAAGATGTGTAATCAAAACTTTCAAAACCGAAGCCACCAACAGCTATAGGACAGCTGCCCATGAGGAGGTAAGGCTCAGGTCCGACGTTTCGACTACCAAGTGGTTGTCACTCGGAGCTGTGCATGGCATGGCAGGAGTTAAGTACCTTCCTAAGGTGGAGGCGATGGGTCATCTCACCATGTGCAAATTGCTCCAACGTGAAGCAACCCCCTAATGTAGGATACTTGTAACACTCAGGATTTGTCATGTGTTCATGATGCCGTCGATACCTCACCTGCTCTTCGTGAAATGGTATTTCTCGGAAGCAGACTGCTTAACGCCTTGCTGATGGATGGCGCACACATCGACATGTCACCCTGCACGCGAAACACCAGGGTTACAGTGTATAGCTGGGTCGACATTGAAACCCAGGCTAGACAGTTCAAAGGCGAGTGGCCATGTCTCTCGGCTATCCTGCCTTCCCAGTACAAAACGAGGGGTGATAATGGGAGAAGAGATGGTGAGAGGAAAAGCAAAGAGACTGATTAGCTAGGGAAATCTAGGGGAAAAAAACAAAAAGCAAGCTTTGCATTTGTCAACATATTATGCACTTCATTTTTGAGTACGTATTAAGTGGATGGCATCCAAGGTCACATTTGTACAATGATGTACATCCACTTATCGCTCCTATTTTATGTATCCTTTTTCGTAGTTGCAAACAGCAACCAACTGAAACGTCACAAATTACGTAGTTCATATTACCTCGATACCATTTGCTTGTGGAAAAGTGTCTATTTGTCACAATTTCACTTTCCTCAATGCAACAAAGGGGCCATGATTCCCTCAAGGGAGTAAACTTAACAAAAAGATGGAGGGGAAAAAAAAGGAAGGAGATTTACATGGTGGGGTGATCAGTATCTGGAAGAAAAGTGAAAGTTAGCTTGAAGGAATTAGGAGTCGTATAAGGAACTGACAACAATTGGAAGAATGTGTTGACCGTCTCCTCAGGTTGCTGGATGTCAAAAATTCCATCATTTTCTTGATGTCATACGTCGACCGATGGTTCAGATATGATACGCACACAAACCGTTGTTCCCTGTCACCTTGGTAACGTCATCGTGAATTTTAGAGCAATAATATAATAAAGCACATCTTATTTTATTTCAAGCCATCTAATATTATTGTATTTTTGAATGTTTTTTTTTCCTTTTCACTTTACGCCATCATCCAGCTGTGACCCCCACCCATTTTCTCCTCTGCGTCCTTCAAGGTGATTACCTTAATCACAGTATAAACAACGTGTTATTAATTAATGTGTTACAAACATCCCTTTTCCGTTGATGCAATGTTCTCTGTCCTCTAAGAAGCTCAAGACATATCCCACATCTCGCCTAATTATTTTACATCTGTGATGCAATCTCCAAACTGCTTTTCTGCAAATCAAATTCAAAAACTAAATGGCATTAAAGTTCAGGTGAAATAATCTGTGGTTATCAAGTGAATATTGCAAATTCAGATATACCCAAGCTACCTTGAGGATGTACATACTTTCCTTTTTGTCAATATAGACCCAAACAAACTACCTGATGAGCACCACTGATGCGATGTTTGCTTTGAGAATGTTGATGGAGAAGTATAGGGAAGGCCAGAAAGAGTTACATTGTGTGTTTGTGGATTTAGAGAAAGCTTATGATAGGGTGCCAAGAGAGGAGTTGTGGTATTGTATGAGGAAGTCGGGAGTGGTGGAGAAGTATGTGAGGATCGTGCAGGATATGTATGAGGACAGTGTGACAGCGGTGAGGTGTGCGGTAGGAATGACGGACCGGTTTAAGGTTAAATTGGATTGCACCAAGGATCGACTCTGAGCCCTTTCCTGTTTGCAATGGTGATGGACAGGTTGACGGACGAGATCAGACTGGAGTCTCCATGGACTATGATGTTCGCGGATGACATCATGATCTGTAGGGAGAGTAGGGAGCAGGCTGAAGCGAGCCTTGAGAGGTGGAGGTACGCACTGGAGAGAAGGGGAATGATAGTCAGTAGGAGTAAGACAGAGTATATGTGTGTAAATGAGAGGGAGGGTGGTGGTTTGTTGCGGTTGCAAGGAGTTGAGGGGGGGAAGGTGGATTGGTTTAAATACTTGGGATCAACTGTCCAAAGTAACGGAGAGTGTGGGAGAGAAGTGAAAAAGAGAGTGCAGGCAGGATGGAGTGGGTGGAGAAGAGTTGCAGGAGTGATTTGTGACAGAAGGGTAGCTGCAAGAGTGAAGGGAAAAGTATATAAGACGGCAGTGAGACCAGCTATGTTGTACGGTTTGGAGGCGGTGGCACTAACAATAAGACAGGAAGCGGAGCTGGAGGTGGCAGAGTTAAAGATGCTGCGATTCTCGTTGGGAGTGACGAGGATGGATAGGATAAGAAATGAGTATATTAGAGGGACTGCGCAGGTAGGACGGTTTGGAGACAAAGTGAGAGAGGCGAGATTGAGATGGTTTGGACATGTGCACAGGAGGGAAACGGAGTATATCGGGAGAAGGATGTTGAAGATGGAGCCGCCAGGCAGGAGAAGAAGAGGAAGGCCAAAGAAGAGGTTCATGGATGCGGTGAGGGCGGACATGCGGGTGGTTGGAGTGTCAATGGAAGATGTGGAGGATAGAGCGAAATGGAGACTGTTGATCCGCTGTGGCGACCCCTAACGGGAGCAAGCCGAAAGAGGAAGAGAAGACCCAAACAAACTACCTCTCGAGTCCCAACCAACTCGCCTCTCGAGTCTCAACCAACTCGCCTCTCGAGTCGGGTCCCAACCAACTTGCCTCTCGAGTCGGGTCCCAACCAACTCGCCTCTCGAGTCGGGTCCCAACCAACTCGCCTCTCGAGTCGGGTCCCAACCAACTCGCCTCTGGAGTCGGGTCCCAACCAACTCGCCTCTGGAGTCGGGTCCCAACCAACTCGCCTCTGGAGTCGGGTCCCAACCAACTCGCCTCTGGAGTCGGGTCCCAGCCAACTCGCCTCTGGAGTCGGGTCCCAGCCAACTCGCCTCTGGAGTCGGGTCCCAGCCAACTCGCCTCTGGAGTCGGGTCCCAGCCAACTCGCCTCTGGAGTCGGGTCCCAGCCAACTCGCCTCTGGAGTCGGGTCCCAGCCAACTCGCCTCTGGAGTCGGGTCCCAGCCAACTCGCCTCTGGAGTCGGGTCCCAGCCAACTCGCCTCTGGAGTCGGGTCCCAGCCAACTCGCCTCTGGAGTCGGGTCCCAGCCAACTCGCCTCTGGAGTCGGGTCCCAGCCAACTCGCCTCTGGAGTCGGGTCCCAGCCAACTCGCCTCTGGAGTCGGGTCCCAGCCAACTCGCCTCTGGAGTCGGGTCCCAGCCAACTCGCCTCTGGAGTCGGGTCCCAGCCAACTCGCCTCTCGAGTCGGGTCCCAGCCAACTCGCCTCTCGAGTCGGGTCCCAGCCAACTCGCCTCTCGAGTCGGGTCCCAGCCAACTCGCCTCTCGAGTCGGGTCCCAGCCAACTCGCCTCTCGAGTCGGGTCCCAGCCAACTCGCCTCTCGAGTCGGGTCCCAGCCAACTCGCCTCTCGAGTCGGGTCTCAGCCAACACATCCCAACCGACCAACCCCTACCTACCAACCAACCAGCCAACCCTATCCTACCTCCTTACCAACTAACCAACCAACCAACCAATCAACATACCTCCCAGATGAAAGAACTTGTCTCACTGATGAATGTTAGTGTCAATCTACATCTGTTCACAGGTAGAACAATGGATGAAATGAACAGGGCATTGATTGAAGAATGCTAACCGGCATGGGAAATCATAAGCTGACATTTCGGCCTCATGGGACCTTTTTCTCCGATGCTGACTGCCACAGCTTCCAACCTGGTGACTTTGTGTTTGTAAAGACCCATCAAAGAAAAAATGCTCTCCAGCCAAGGTGGACTGGCCCCTACCAAGTATTGCTAACCACCCACACTGCTGTGAAATGCCAAGGCAGAGCAACATGGAACCACTCCTCCCACTACAAAAGAGCTCGTGGGCAAAACTTGAGCAACAAGGAGACATCCTCAACAACCACCCCATGATTACATGGATTGTTTTCATCATTTTTTGCAGTGTTGTGCCAGCAAGTGTTTTCTTGATAAAAGAAGGGGAACTCCCCTGGTCAATAGGACAGACCATCATCTGCTGAAAATAGCAGTGCAGTAGAGCATGAGTAGTAATGCAACACAGTATGTATGCAAATGCAGTCCATACTTGCAAACACAGCAACACCCATATATCAGTGTTACATCCATGCCCTCACACCTCCAGGCACACATACAGAAATACAAACAGTAACACCTCCAAATTGATGCCACGCATTAAGCCACTGAGATTAAATGGAAAAAGGGAAGTTCTGACGAACCCACGACAAGCTGATTTGCATGACGAAGGGTTAAATTGGTTCAACACATATTTGGCTATTTCCTTAAAACATGCTCAATGTGGAAATCAGAGCAATTGCTGGGTCTGCACCCATATACCACATTCATCACACAGCGGACTGCCACTTGTGGTATTTCCATTTGAAGAAAGAGATTATCGGGGTATCGGGTGGCTAATACGCTATGATTTGTCAGAAAAGATTGAAAGCGATGGCAGGGAAGCCACTAGCTTTTTCAATATAATCTCTCTACACCACCTCCGTACTTTAGAGTTTGGAAAAAGCAAGAAGGATGTATCTGCTTGGTCTGGAAGAACCCTAAAAGTGAATATAATTTTGGGAACTCTACATTTTGGAATAAGATACAAGTTGGTGGCTTTGCAGAGAACAGAATGGGACCCAATAAAACATACCCTATGGTGGCCACAGATGCAACCTATTTTATAAGCGGAAATAAGGCTTATCCTGGCTGCCCAAGGAATGGTCAGGTTCCTGCTACTTAGGCGATGTGGTGCCTCACATGTGCTTGCTGACTCACTCTCCCTTCTAAATCCCAAGCTGGAAGAAAAGAGCTATTAGCGAGACTGAATGGTTCTTCATGATTGCTTTTCTGATGTATGGCGTGCCAAAGGCTGCCAGAGAACTTATCAACATGGTAGCTTCTTTGGAGGAACCTGCCAATGAGACCGCTGACAGCTTCTCTGACATCAATGCTGAAATGGTACCCAGACGAACTGTAATCACGCAAAATCGCATTGCTCTGGACTTGTTGCTCGCTGCCCAGGGGGGTACGTGTGCCACCATCTGTGCTGAATGCTGCACCTATATCCCTGACAACTCCGAGCACATCGACAGTTTGGCTGCAAAGATCAAAGTGGAAGGGGAAAAGTACCACAACTACAACCCTGATGATCTTGGACTGGTCTCTTGGTTAAAGGGAGTTTTTGGAAGTTGGGGAGCTAAAATATTGCAGTACCTCATCATGGGACTCGTATGCTTCGTTTTAATAATGGTGATTGTGAAATGCATTGTTTCCCTACCAGCACTGTGCATGAAGAAGGTTGCTGCTAAAGTAATGGTTAGTGTTGAAAGTCTGCCACTTGAAAAGGAATAATGCATTTTTAAGACTTTATAAAATTAGATTGGAGCACCAAGAAAGAAAGTAGTTATCCTCCATAGGATAAAATGGGGGAATGTAGAAGTGAAATTGCATTAGACGTGCACAATTAGACATTTACACACTCACGCAGTTTATATTATGTGCTTACTGTCCCTGCTTTTGTTAAAACTCATATGTGCTGCTATTTCTGATTAACTTCTACATGTACTTGCATAACACTAAATATGAAAAATGTTATACTGCTTATAATTATTGAATCCAATTAACAGTACATGTATCTGTTTGTTATAAATTTACTATTATGCTACTTGGAAACATAAAATGAGTTCTGGAAGACGACTTTCGAGCTCCTTAACATTCAAGCATGAAAACTTGCATTGAATGTATATGTTAGCCCTTATAAGCATCTTTTTCCCATTAGAAATAAGCTGGACAGAGAGCTTGTATGCTTTCTCAGTAAAAAGCTCATCTTGTGTTTGCATGTGACCCTTGCTGCCATTCAGTTATCTTGTTTTTCTTCCTCTGCTTTTTTAATACAATGCATTCTTTCTTACCCCTTTCCCTCCTTTCCTCTTCAAACCTGTGTAAGAACCCTGCTTTGAGGACAAACAAATCAGAAGGGTTGTGCAACTGTTCATGAGCACCTCCCTTTTCCATGTACATGTATTACAGATTTGAGCTGTGGTGCATCGATCCTGAATTGGAGATTGGTTTATTCAACATCGGAAACTGGGGTTTCTTTGACACTACTCATCAACAAACTTTACAACCAAACAACCAACCTCCCATCAAAGAGCACCTTGGTCTGTGACATCATTATGGGAAATGAATCCTTGGTGATATTTGGCTCTGTACTGTACTTGTGGCCTTATGTTAAGAACGCTAAATTGGTATCCCAGTGGTAGTGGGTTAAAATCTAGCTGAAAGCATCAGCAGTGATGATTCAGATTCGAAGCTTCAGGAAACCAATCTAGTCCCAGGAGATGTGGCTATAATGCAGTGTCAATAAAAACCCAGCTGCTTCACTTATGACCTTCAGGGAGGAGGAATGCCCCCAGGGCATCTTAGAATTAGAACTATAATATTGCAAATTAATGGCAATTGCCACTCATTCCTGGAAACAAATAAAAAAATATTAATTGAAGCATTTCTAAATGAGAGTTAATTATTAATGTGGTTATCATTATAAGTGGTTATCAGCTGATATATGGACCCACAAAATAACCATTTTCCTTTCATTGCAGGCTTGTAAGAAATCGTTAACACGTGTACATTTTTTTAATGTGCAAAATATGATAAAACATGTTCTAAGCTTTCTGTTTAATTAGCTCAGTTCTGATTTTTTGGCCACTGTATCATAAACAACAAATAATCTTTATCTCCAATAAACATGCATCTTATTCACACACAAGTAGAATTTATATTCATACAAACGTAGTTTGAGATTCAAGTTAAGATCAGAGTGACTTCTCTTTTAACTAGACTTAGGATATCCTTCCATATCCCCCTCCTCACCCACCATGTCCCCCCACACCCAATATCCCCCCACACCACCCCATCTCCTCATCCCTTCCCATTCAAATGCTGAATAATTACATGCCGTTTCATTGTGACCTGATCACATAATGCTGTGTTATGGCGAATGTTTTCACATAGGGATCCAATGTGGAGGTAACAATCTCAATACCGGGTATGTCCACCTCTGACAGCAATCACTGCATTGCACCATCATCGCATTGACCGTATGAATACTCAAACCAGCCTGGGGAATGATATTCAATGTCCAAATCAGCTCCTGTTCCAGCTCATCGAGGGTCTCTGGCTGTCTTGGCAAGGTTCGAATGTGATGATCATTGATATACCAGAGATGTTGGATTGGGTTTAAATCTGGTAAGATGTCAGGCCAGGGTGTCATGACATTAATGTTGGCATTGACAACATTCCTTGTTCAAATGGCCCTGTGATCAGGTGCATTATTGTGCAGAAAGATGATTCCTCGGCCATGTTGTTAAAGGGTAGGCAACACACATTGCTGTTTGATCTCATTAAAGTATCGATCTGCCATCAGATTACCATGGATATACATCAAGTTGGTCAAAAAGGTTTTGGCAATACCACCCCACATCATGACACTTCTACGTCCAAAATGTGTGGCTTCCTGGACACAGACGAGGACAGACATTGCGCTTCATGGGATCCGTGTAAGGCTATCATGCCTGCAAGTGTGCTTGCATGTGTGCTTGCATGTGTCACGGTGCAAGTCTTGCATGCTGAACAGGATGACTTCCTCAATACGGTGTTGACACTTACCCTGTGAGGTCTAGAGAGTGTCTTCGTAGTACTCTGAGCAGTTTGAAACCAATTGTGCAAAGTGGTCATGTGAATGTATCGGTCCTGAGTCGGAGGAGTCGTCCTGGGATATGGACTTCTTCGCATATCTCTTGCTGATCCAGTGGCTTGATAAGGTTTTCTGAAGTCATAAACAGTTCCTCTCCTTCCATTAAAGAGTTGTGCAACATCACTAATGTTTGCCTTGGTGGTTGACCCTGCCTGAAATGGCATAGTAATGGATGTTAAGTAATATAATTTGTGTGTTTTGTGGATGATCTACATGCTGGTGTCTCAGAAGGACTTTTTCAAATATACTCAGAATGCATTGTGTCACCTCTAAAAACCTAAGGGTGCATGAGTTGTCTGTGCTGAAGGATTATTGCATGAGGCAACTAGAACAGCACTCAGATGAGTGCATACCACCGCCAGGCTGAACAGTTCCCGTTTTGCCGCCCGCTGATGGACTGGATCTGCATCCGGACCTCAACCAAAATCTAATTGGCTTGTTCTTGTCACCAAACCAACTCATCTACCAAGTTTCATCCGAATCCGTCCGTAACATTTTGAGATATTGTGCTATATATTAGTTTAACCCAATCACTCTATGGTGAAGAATCGCTTAAAAAAATTCTAGTAGTCGGATCTGGATCTGGATCATCACCAAAATCATCACCAAAAATAGAAATAAAAAAATAATCAGATCGTCCTTGTCATACACACAACCTGCTCACCAAATTTCATCCGGATCTGTCCACAACTTTTTGAGATATCCTGCACACAAACAAACAGACAGAGGGGTGAAAACATTACCTCCTTCACCTTTGTGGTGGAGGTAATACGCTCCGGTTTTTGTTTTTGGTTTTTAGCTCGCCTGTTCGAAGAACAGAGAGCTATAGCGATACCCCCGGCGTGAGCGTCGGTGTCAGCGTGAGCGTGAAAGTGTTAAAGTTTTTAGTGCAAGTTATTTAGAAGCTTGCCATTCATTTAATATGTGTAGTAGGATGCTGATATTTGGCATGGAGGTTCATTTGGGGTATACTATTGGTGTAGTGAAGTTGAAATAAAAATTTTTTTTTAATTTTTAACTTGTTTTAAACTTAACTTTTTTAGCACATCAATGTTAAAGTTTTTTCCTTTCTAATGTTTTTATCTACCACACTTTTTTACTGATTACAATATACAAATACATATTGGTTCACAAAAAAAATAAGTGACCACTATATTCGTTATTGTTGTGTGTCTGTCTCTGTCTGTCTGTCTGTCTGTCTGTCCTGAGCATAGCTCCGTGGGTTTTGATCCGATCCTGACAAAATTTTGGTGGGAGGTTTATATCATGATCTAGTTGAGTTTTCCTGAAAATGGGCGTGGTGCGCCCATTATGGGCGGAGCCACGCCCAAAAAACATGTGTTTTTAGGGGGTAGCCAATTTCAATTTGCATCTTCTCCTTGGGGTTTTGTCGAATCTGACAGGTTTCGGTATTTGGTTAGCCCAATGGCACCTACATAGCCCCACAGAACTCTATTTTTCATTTTCGTGTCAAGGTCACGAACTTAAAAAATTGCAAATTTTGACATAAAAAATTTCTTCTCCGAGGGGTTTGTCGAATCTGGCAGGGGTTTTCGGTATTTGGTTAGCCCAATGGCACCTGCATAGCCCCACAGAGCTCGTTTTTTTTTTTTTTTTTTCATTTTCGTCCCAACGTCAAGGCCACAAGGTCACGAACTTAGAAAATTGCGAATTGTGTTTTTAGGGGGTAGCCGATTTCAATTTGCATCTTCTCCTAGGGGGGTTATCGAATCATCTGGCAGGGGTTTCGGTATTTGGTTAGCCTAATGGCACCTGCATAGACCCACGGAGCTCGACTTTTCATTTTCGTCACAAGGTCACGAACTTAGAAAATTTCGAATTTTGACATAAAAATCATATGACCGCCCAAACTTTGAGAGCTAGGATGACAATATTTTTTATGCATAATATTGAGGTCATTCCCCACTAAAGTCTTGAAACGATTTTGCTCTATCTCGAACACCTTGCCCATGGCACCCCCTTCAAGTTTGTTTTTACGCTGATTTCATCAAAGTATGGATAATCCGAGGAGTGCGAAAAGCCATATAGCCTATATCACGTTATATTGTTCCTGGAATGTTCCAGAGGAAGTTTTGCACCAAAGGTCATAATCCTTGACCTTTGACCTTTAAAGTTCACAAAGGTCAAATTTTCAAAGTTGTGGGAATCGAACCGGGTTTTCGACCGTCTTCGACGAACTAACTCCATTAAGCTCTAGCACGTATCCTGTTTCCTTATTTTAATGTCCACAACATTGTTTTGTGACCTTTAAAGGTTATGCAAAGGTCAATTTTTTTAAGTTGTTGAACGAAACCGGGTTTTCGACATTTTGCAGCGAATAACCCGTCACTCGTACCACATCATGTTGATCATTTTTATAACTTGGTCAAACATTATCACATTGTCTCATCCTTGACTTCTGAAACAATCTACATCGTCAAATACCGCTCGTGAACCATCGTCGTCTTCAGACTTGTATTGCTTTAAAATGATTTGGATCAGACTTCACTGCAATGCTTTATAAAAAATATTATTAGACTAGTCTTTTAAAAACGATAAATGTATAAACAGGCGAGCATTGGGTGGCTTTGACACCAACTCGCTGGTTTTGTATTCCTTGTCGAGGCTCTTCTGAAAGCCAACACACAACGCACAGCGAGGGGGGCATGAGACAAAAGGGGTGGGAGTGGGAAGGACAAAACAGTGGGGAACAGAGGCATTAGGAGATCTGTGGAAGGGAGAGGGATGGGGTGGGGAACATGTGGTATACAAGATGGATATTTCAGGGACTTTCAGGAAGGAAAGTAGGGAATTCGAAGGAGATGGGTTTGGGGTGGTTTAACGGAGGTAGAAAAGATCGAGAATTTGGATGGGGGACGATAAGAGGTGGTGGTGAACAGCTGTTTTGAAGGCCTGGAGGGAAGAATGGGATTTAAGAGTGAGGGAGTTTATTCCAAAGGCATGAAAAAAGAGGAATGAAAATAGAGGATAAATGGGGTTCTAAGGCATCCATTCAAATGAATTGGGGAAAAGGGAAAAATTCTCTGAATCAATGCCAGAAAAGCCCAAAAACTGGAGACTGATTTTCTCCCCCTCCCATAAATACAAATGTAAAATTGAGACCGTCTCAAGGCCCATAAGGTCAAAATAGGAGACTGATTTCCTCCCTCTCCCATACAAGCTAATGTTAAATTGAGACTGACTGAAGCCCCAAAAGCCCATTATAGGAGACTGATCTCTGCTCCATTGAGCAAATGTTAAATTAAGACTTGCTAATTAAAGAACTTCTTTCCTTTTATATTTTCATTCCATTCAAAGAGTGATCCAATGAATATTTGTCCATGTTCAACTTTTGGGAATAAATTAATTTTCTTATTACATTCATCACCATCGAGTATATTCACAAAGATTATTTTGGAACTTAGTTCTTGGTCTAAATGTCTTTGTTGAGCAGAAATGAAATGATAAACTTCTCTTAATGCTCTTGTTTGACCACCTCCTGAGCCACATATCATTTCGAGATTTTAGTAAATTGTTTCTCCATTGTTCAATTGATAACCATCAAAGTTTTCAGTTCCTTCAAGGATATTTTTTTTTCTTGAAATCCTCCAACATATTTGTAATTAAATTTATCCGCTTATTTGTTTTATCGACTTTTACCCCGGTTATTTCTTCAATAAGACTTATTTGATATTTCTCACATTCTTTGTTTCCCATTTAAATACCAAGGCTGATTACATTTCCACTCTTTGGTTTACTTATTGCTTGGTTCTATCATTTATAAATCAGTAAAAAGACTGCGGTAGTCCCTTAACACTTATACTTATAACCATAAGGGATACTCTTGATTCCATTCTCTAAAATATATCTTTTATCATCAAAAGCTCCTAATGCTTTCTTATTTATCTCTGTATATAATTGATGTTTATAACTTCTTATTGTATTCATTTTTCTGTACTCTTCCTTCTTTAAGGTTAAACAGTTGTAATAATGTTTAAAATTTATTGTTTCCTTGATTATATTTTTCTTTTTTCCCTTTAGCTTCTTATCACACCTTTCAATGTTATTATTATCAATATACATAAAAGCATAAGACTTCGATCTCCAACCCACAGATTCACTCATGACCTTTCTACCCAACTCATCCTTAAACTTACCAATAACCTTTTTTTTTATTTTTTTTATTTTTTTTTTTATTTTTTTTTGAATACCTTGGTCGAGGCTCGTATGAGAGCTAACGCACAACTCACAGCAAGGAGGCATGAGACAAGAGGGGCGGGAGTGGAAGGGACAAAACAGTGGGGAACAGACACATTAGGTGAACTGTGGAAGGGAGAGGGATGGGGATGGGACGGGGAACATGGCGAAGAGAAGATGGACATTTCAGGGACTTTCAGGAAGGAAAGCAGGAGAAATGAAGGAAGTGGGCTTGGGTGGATTATCGGGGGTAGAAAAGATCGAGGATTTGGATGGGGGAAGATAAGAGGTGGTGGTGAACAGCTGTTTTGAAAGCCTGGAGGGAAGAATGGGAAAGAATAGAGTGAGGAAGTTTATTCCAAAGGCGGGAAAAAAGAGGAATGAAAGAGTGAAGATGAGCAGTGATTCGTGATTTTGGTAGTTTTACCAGAAGGGGGTTGTTGGCGGACCTTGAGCGCCCTGTGGAAATGTGGTGGGGACAAATCGCAGAGAGAGCAGGGGGGGCAAGGCTGGAGAGGAGTCGGTAGAAGACAGAAAGACCACTGACCAACCTGCGGTGATTGAGTGAGAGGCCCAAAGACTCAGCTTCATTGCGGGAGATGCCGATGATCTTAAATGCCCTGGTTTCGACAGCATGAAGCTGAGAAAGGTGGGAGGCAGGAGCACCAGCCCAGAGGGGAGAGCAGTACTCCATCAGGCTACGGACAAACCTTTTTATTCTTTCATGAAAACAACATACTATCAGACTTATAATTACTTGTATCATATGTATCAATATTATCAATCATATCCTCATATACATCACTTGTCTTAATTTCTAATATAAAACTATCTGTATCCATATATAACAATGACACATTATCCTTAGGGCCCTGTCACACCTTGACGTTTTAGCCAGTGTATGGCAACGTATCAAAATGTATGTAAAACGCTGGCATACGCTGAACTATTGATGTTTTTTTCAGTTTTGGGCATATTCATAACGAGTTTGACGTATGCATAACGTATTGGTAACGTACACAGAACGTTTCGATAACTTATAGATAACTTATACCAACGAATGCTTAGCGTGTTGTCGGCGTTCACAGC
Source organism: Eptatretus burgeri (assembly GCF_056783735.1). Lineage (NCBI taxonomy): Eukaryota > Metazoa > Chordata > Myxini > Myxiniformes > Myxinidae > Eptatretus > Eptatretus burgeri. The sequence continues at coordinate 42,337,785 of NC_140973.1, read as the reverse complement.
CTATGCCCAACGATAGTCTAACTTATGCATAGCGCGGCAGCGTATCGCTGACGATCACGTGGCGTAGCCTATTAATAGGCTGCCGCTCAACGATTTAAATCATAACCGCACTAGAAATCGAAGTGTCAACATCACCGTCATGCCGAAGAAAAAAACAAAACAAAAGAAAAAAAACCATGGAGTCTGGAACACTGACGGGTTCCTCCTTTGAAGCCCATTTTTATATCCCAATTCCCCTAAACGCTGCCAATACGCCATTATACGGTAGCTGTAAGTTAGAAACACGTTCAGTAAGTTCTGTGGTCGTCCTGAAGACGTCAAATATGTCTACATATGTCAATATGCGTTGGAGATATGTTACACATAGGTTCAAAGCACGTTACTCATAGGTTATAAATAAGTTTTGGGTACGCTAAACATTACCTCGACGTGTTTCGACTTACGAGTAACTTACAAGTAACGTGTGTCGACGTGTCAACGATCGCATAACGTGCCTACAACTTATGGTCAGCGTATGCGGAACGTGTGAGTCATACGCTGGCATACATCGAAAAATTTTGAGCATGCTTAAAATTTGTCGAAGAGCTCGGCGTACTACGACGTATGCCAGCGTGCTTCAGCGTGCTCTTAACGTATACAAAACTTACCCATAACGTATTCGACGTGTGCCAGCGTTTTAGATAAATTTTTCATACGTCGGCATATGCTGGCTAAAACGTCAAGGTGTGATAGGGCCTTTATACTTTGATTTTAAGTTATTATAGTAATAGTCATACATTAACGACTTTGACAAGTCAAGAATTGATGTTCCTATATAAATAGGTTTATCCATTTCAATACTCTCTTTTTTTTCAAATGAATAGCACAAAAGTTCTCTGAAAACACCTCCACTCGTTCAAAACTTGGTCTATTAATTAAATTTGAAGCCTGTTTCCAAGATGAAGAAAGTCTTATGTTTTGGCGATTCCTAACATTTTCCATAGTCTTTCCAAATACAGCATTATTCATTAATTTATAAAAGTCCTCAAAATCTGTTTTTGCTACTGTTCTCCTTTTTGTATTAAAATCAATATATTTCTTTAACCAATGACTGTTTAAATTTCAAAATTCGATGAATTTTTCTCACTGTCAACCCAGCAGATAAATATTGTCAAGTTTCTTTGATGTAAAACATAACTTTCTTTATCATTTAATGTTGTAAGTAGTTTTTCTGGAGATTTACCTTTTATATTAAAAGATTGTTGGTAATCACTTAACCATTCTTTTCTTGGACTTTCTTTATCATGGGCATAAGGTAGGTCTTTATGTTTGTTATGAAGTTCTTCTGGATATTTTAAATCAACCTCAAAATAATATCCAACTTCAGCTTCATCCAATTATTTTTGAGAGGAGATAACAATGTCAAGTAAAACTTTTTCATAATGTTTTTCTTTAACCCATTTTAGTTTTCCATCAGGTAAAGATTGAGACATAGCCCACCCATACAAATTTTTAGCATCATAATACATCAGGTAAGAGTTGTCCTCATTCTTATTATAATCAGGAAGATATTTGTTATATGCTTGAGCATATCTCTTGGAACATACTTGAGATATTCCTCCTATTTTAGCCTTCTCTATCATTAAAAGCATATCTATATCACTGATTAATTCCAAGTTTTGTTTGTCATTTTTAACATAGCACTCCAAGCCAAACCCGGGGCCGTGTAATAGTGAGCGGGGTCTAATCCATAAGAATTTTTATTGTGACAGACTTCTAAAAGTTTCAAACACATCAACCAATAAAAATACATCAGTTTTAAGATACAAATCATGATATTCTCCAAGATTCTTTATATTAAACTTCTCCCAAACCTTTTTAGCTTGTGTATAATCTCTCTCGGAAATATGAATTTTATTTAACTTTCCATAGAAACTTTCCCTTGAAGGAAGATGTGTTTCTTTAAACTTCGCAAATGAATCCATATAGTCATATGGATATATTTCCTTTTGTGATCAGAGATCAATCTCTTCTTGATTTGAGAAATGTGATTTAAGATTTGGTAAGTTTTTAATATTTGATGCGAAGTTAGATAATGGACTTGACATAAACTTGTATGTATCAAGAAATCCAATATGGGTTATGGGGGATGGATGTATGAATTGTTTTTGTGAATGAGATGTATTTTTGATCTGTGTTTGGAATGGCAGAAATATCTACAGATGTCTTTGAAAGTTCATTTATAAATAGATGTGTGTCATAGTGAGCATTGTTGTGAAGAAAGACAGGAATAAAGTTTGGAGGCTTGTAATTAAGATTACAACGGGAATGAGCTGGACCTCTATATTTATCAGTAAGATGACAGTGATCCCTAACCTTGACCTCTCCCTCAATTTTCTCCTTACAAATATGACAGATACTGTTCTTTCTAAATTCCTTTTTCTCTCCCTTTGTTAATGACATTGGTTTATAGGTTTTAACCATTATTTCTTTAAGTCTTATGCAGTCTTTTTCCAATCGTCTTACAAACTCCTCTGAGGCATCTTCTCCTCTATAAAGTTCTAACTTCTTGTATTAATCACCAACAGATGATTTGATATAATAACAGAAACCACAAGGAATATGTTTTTGATATTTATTTGTGCATAATTTATTTGGATTTGGAGAAACAGTATCTATCTTTTCAAGGATACTTTCAAAATCAGCATATATCACAAACAGATGTTTTATAGATTTGTTAAAATCTTTGAATTTTATGTTTGGTAAATTGATTATGGGTGATTTATGATTACTACAATATTTGAATGTTGATTTAATCGTTCTTTTGTGTGAAAGGAGTTGAGACATCTCTTACAAGGATACGTTTTACATTTTCTCTTATGTAGTTGTGATTTGGTTAATCTTGTGAAATTTTTGATGAAAGCATAATGTGATTTTTCCTTTGAAGTAAAGTACAGAAGGTCAATGGGTGTTTCATCATTTTATAGTTGTTTGAAATTTTTAATATCTGAACTTTGTTTGTATCCGTTAATCCATATACATTAACAGATAGATTATTCATTTTCTCAAATTTAGGAATATCTCCCAATGACATTGGAAACTTTAAATCTTTAACATTTAATGTATTCTCGTATTTCTTATAATGTTCAACCCTTTCAGGATTCCATTGTGGAGAATGTAAGTGAGCAAGAACAGACCATAGAAAACATTTATTATCTTTGTTTTGAATATTAACAACCGCTTTCTTAAGTTTTATCTCTTTTGGTAAATCAATACAAGAAGAAGCTTGAAGAGCATCTGATTTTAAGATGTGTATATCTAAAAAGATTATTTTTGTAATTGCAAATCCACCACCTACTACAGTGTTATCAACATCTTGTTCTTGTCTCTGGAGGTCATCGTAAACATCACATCTTACAAAATCTTGAAATGATGAGATAAAGTGAGGGTTTGCCCTCATTTCGGGAGTAGTTTCATCGTCTTGTCTTACCATATTCAATTTTCCTCCCATATAAAACTTTAAAGTTTTCATTTCACTTAATGTGTTTTTAATTATAGTTTCAATACTTTGTTTAACCATATCAACAGCTTCCATGATTGAAGATGGTCCAGGGTCTTGAAAACGAAACAATCTTATTTTTATATGCCCTTTAAATGCCCCATCAGTGTTTTCAATGGAGAATTTAGCTTCCCTCTCTTCATTGTTCTTGTGTTTGTGTGATTGAAGGTGTTTATTATAAAAAAATTTTTTTAAAGAATATCATTATTACATCTATCACAATGTTTTGTTTATTGGTCAAGTGGAGATATTTGTCTGAAAAGATTGAATGTGTATTTGTTGGTCTGAAGGTGTTTTTTTATAACGTTTATATTCATGATTACAAACATCGCAGTACGTTGTATTCACCATATTTATATAATATAATTTTCTTGATTTAAATTTTGTTTAATTTATAGGTGAATCTGTGCTTAAAACCATTTTATCCTCCAACTTTTTCACTTAATAAATACAATGTATCAAGAAACAAAAGACAAATTTCAATCAATCTTCATTTGTAAAAGATACTGAGAAATATGTCAAGGATGTAAAATTGAACAAAGATATAAATATAACAACTATTGGATAAAAACAATTATGGTGAATAATATGAGTTCTTCAATTTCCTTCAGTGGAAAGGCTCTTAGTATATCTGGAAGAACATCAATTAAAGTATCTCGAGCAAAAGTTTCTCCTCTCCTTCTGGTAATATATTCAAAACGAGAAAAAGCAATGAAACAAGAAAAAGTATCAAAAAAGAAAAAGCTTATGGATGAAGCTTCAGAAAGAACAGATAAGACCATCTGTAATATGCAAGGAGAAATTTGTATTTTTTTTCAACAACCCTAAAGATGTAAATCCTGATGAAATAAAGGATGTTAATATATCATGTGAAATAACATTTCGTTCAATAGTAGTTAGGGATCATTTTAAAATTACCTTTTTTAATATAAAAATGTAGTAGTTGAATCTGTTAATGAAAAAAAGTGTATAGATATCGATGGTAATGTTTTTTTTTAGACTAATTAAATCTTCTTCTTCTTCTTTCGGCTGCTCCCATTAAGGGTCGGCACAGTGGATCAACCGTCTCCATTTCGCTCTATCCTCCACATCTTCCATTGACGCTCCAACCGCCCGCATGTCCGCCCTCACCACATCCATGAACCTCTTCTTTGGCCTTCCTCTTCTCCTCCTGCCTGGCGGCTCCATCCTCAGCATCCTTCTCCCGATATACTCCGCTTCCCTCCTGTGCACATGTCCAAACCATCTCAATCTCGCCTCTCTCACTTTGTCTCCAAACCGTCCTACCTGTGCTGTCTCTCTAATATACTCATTCCTTATCCTGTCCATCCTCGTCACTCCCAACGAGAATCGCAGTATCTTGAACTCTGCCACCTCCAGCTCCGCTTCCTGTCTTTTTGTTAGCGCCACCGCCTCCAAACCATACAACATAGCTGGTCTCACTACCGTCTTATATACTTTCCCCTTCACTCTTGCAGCTACCCTTCTGTCACAAATCACTCCTGCAACTCTTCTCCACCCACTCCATCCTGCTTGCACTCTCTTTTCCACTTCTCTACCACCCTCTCCGTTACTTTGGACAGTTGATCCCAAGTATTTAAACCCATCCACCTTCCCCACCTCAACTCCTTGCAACCGCACCATACCACCACCCTCCCTCTCATTTACGCACATGTACTCCGTCTTACTCCTACTGACTATCATTCCCCTTTTCTCCAGTGCGTACCTCCACCTATTGAGGCTCGCCTCAGCCTGCTCCCTACTCTCTCTACAGATCATGATGTCATCCGCGAACATCATAGTCCATGGGACTCCAGTCTGATCTCGTCCGTCAACCTGTCCATCACCATTGCAAACAGGAAAGGGCTCAGAGTCGATCCTTGGTGCAATCCCACGTTAACCTTAAACCGGTCTGTCATTCCTACCGCACACCTCACCGCTGTCACACTGTCCTCATACATATCCTGCACGATCCTCACATACTTCTCCACCACTTCCGACTTCCTCATACAATGCCGCATCTCCTCTCTTGGCACCCTATCATAAGCTTTCTCTAAATCCACAAACACACAATGTAACTCCTTCTGGCCTTCCCTATACTTCTCCATCAACATTCTCAAAGCAAACATCGCATCAGTGGTGCTCTTTCCTGGCATAAACCCATATTGCTGCTCACAGATCGTCACCTCTACTCTCAACCGAGCTTCCACTACTCTTTCCCACACCTTCATGGTGTGGCTTAACAACTTTATCCCTCTGTAATTTCCACAGCTCTGCACATGACCCTTGTTCTTGAAAATCGGAACCAGTACACTTGATCTCCACTCCTCCGGCATTCTCTCACTTTCCAAGATTTTATTAAACAATCTGGTTAACAACCCCACTGCCATCTCTCCTAAGCACTTCCATGCCTCCACTGGTATATCATCTGGGCCAACCCATGCCCGTTGCTGGGGGGGGGGGGAATTTGGGTGCAATGCCCCCCCATGGCGCATCTGGTGCCCCCCTACTTGCACGCCACCTATTTATGCCCTGTTGCACCCTGTGAACAACTTAGTGTTTAAGGACGGGTGCCCATTGTGAACTCCTTGCTGTTTAAGAGTTCCCCTGTGTGAATTAAAACCCTTATTCCAGATGTTCAACGTGGTGAATAATAAGGCCTTCTTGGATAAACTGCTCTTTAATAATATCCTTCTTTCAATAACAGTCAAGAGATAAGTGTGTGCTTGCCAGCACATCTCCAAAAGCAATTGGCAAGACAATACAGTCCAAGCCCACAAGATAAAAGATAATAACGCAAGCACCAACGCCAGCAGCCAAGACGACAGACAGCCGCAAGACCTCGTGTCGAATGTCTATGTTGTGGGTGGTTTTATATATATATATATATATATATATATATATATATATATATATATATATATATATATATATATATATATATATATTTTGTTACGAATTTGCGCCTGCCGGCGTGTGCGAACAGCTGCTTTAGCCAATGGCGGCTGTCTCGCCCACCGGACGGACAATTGGCGTGGAGAAGGCGGTTGGTGGGTGGCGTGGAGAAGGCGGTTGGTGGGTGGCGTGGAGAAGGCGGTTGGTGGGTGGCGTGGAGAAGGCGGTTGGTGGGCGGCGTGGAGAAGGCGGTTGGTGGGCGGCGTGGAGAAGGCGGTTGGTGGGCGGCGTGGAGAAGGCGGTTGGTGGGCGGCGTGGAGAAGGCGGTTGGTGGGCGGCGT